>NC_035168.2:7632852-7943562 GCF_001659605.2 Manihot esculenta | reverse complement strand
TTTTTTGATTTAAATTTATTCCTAAATTATAATTAAAATACAAAATAAATAATTAATGTGTTCTCAGTCTATTTATTTATATTTAAATTTTTAATAATAATATAAAAATAAATTTAAATTAAAATATAAAATATAAAATTTAATATTTTTTATTTTATTATATATTTCGAAGATAAATTTCACATGAAGAAAGTTTTCTTTTTTTCTTCTTTTTATAAGAATAGCACCTTTAGAAAACTTTGAAAGCTGTCCAGCAATTGAGTTTGGTAAACCAAAGCAAACGTGTTTTAAGAACAAGCGGAAAATATAAATTTTCTTGTCAAAATGAAATTCTACTGTTCCAACTAAAACTTAAGCAGCTACCAGCCGCCATACCAACCAACTCTTCACTGTTCAAAATTTCAGCATTTGAAATTTTCAACCTGCATCTTTTTCCCCTTATATTTCATCATTCCACCCATAACTTCCTCTTTTTTCAAAATAAACCCATAAAAATTTTTATTAATTGAGGATAATCCAATTCACAAAACATCTACTTTCAAAAAAAAAAAAAAAGAAAATAATATAAATAGTAAAAACATGAAAACAGAATCTACAGCATGTTTTAATTAGAACATCATAATTCTGTGCAAATTCATGCATACTATTCTATGGAGTAAATGTCTATTGTCTCTTTATGAGAGAATAAGAGAGTTTCAAAAAAATAATAATAATAATAAAGATGCAGTCATTAAGAATGGCCATGTGCAAATGAAGATTTTCTATGGACATTTCATCCCAGTACCAAGTCAAGAATCTACACTGCATAAGTCACAAGTTCAGACAACCCTGCCCCACCTATTTCCTCAGAAAAAAGTATCTATCCCTGAATATGCAGAACATAGGACAATAGTTTCAAATGTTTGTTTCCCTGTAATTGTCTAAAATGGTCTTTTCTTCTATGATCAATGTATGGAGTTCTTATTTTTGGTGCACAATCAATTCAAGGCATGCCCCAATAGTTATTGTAGTATCCTTCCACTGATTTCCAGGAAGGAAGAAACTTTGAAATGTAACTTGAGGTAACTATGACTATTGCCGCCGTCCATGTGCCCAATTCCGGTTATGGCTTCCAGGTCTCATGTGTTGATTTTTTTGTACAAGCCCCTGTTTAGGGAGATCATGCAACTCCATGACCTGGATCGTCCGCTGTCTCTTCGCTGTTCAATAAAAGGAAGTAGGCTATTAGACATTATTCGACACACTAATTTAGTCGGCATTAAATTTGCCATATTTGACACTAACGACTACTTTGATACGTTAATTTAATGCAAACTAAATTATCATCGGAACTAACCATTCTCAGCTTGCTGATATCGCTCCTGGAGTTTCCTTTTGGTGGCTTCCAGTTTCATCTGTACAGCAACTTCATCTGGACACTTGAATTTCTAGTTGAACAATGGACATATCACGTATCAGATAACTATTTGTGGCCAATATCCAAAACTACAGTAAATTTGATACTTACATCTTGCTGAACACTCGGAGGCTTTCTCTGGCTGACAACCTTTTCTGTTTTTCGCATAATCTTCAAATCATTGTTTGCTTTTTGATCAACACTTTGTTTCAGAGGTCTTCTGGGACAAGAATCAGCATTTGTGGGTCTACTAGTCTTCAGAACAGCTTCTTGCCTCCTCATTTGTTGACTAGTGTTGTCCTTAGCAACAACTGCATCATTAGGAGTCTGCTGTTTTTTCTTTGTGATATTGTGATTCTCCGGTGAAGGTTTTGTTCCATTTTCATGGTTCTTGATTGATCCCCCACTGTTCCGAGGATCTGAAATAACATTCCCCATTCATAATCATGAATCTAAAACGCAGGGAAATCAAATAAAGAACAGTGCAGAAAAAGCTAATACAGGAATAAGAAGCATAAGAGATGGCAGATTCAACTCACTTCCAAAGTCATCCATGCCGTCGAAGAACTACACATGAGGCAATGATAGAAAAATCCAAAAAGTATAACCAGTCAGTTCAATGTTAGAAAATGCAGAAGCAAATTTATTGACCCAAACTGAATAAGAAATAAAAGGAAAAAGAAGCATACCTGTGAGAGCTCTATCCCAGCAGTTTGGGTAGCAAAGAAAGCTCCTTCATCTAATGGTGGAGATGGAAGCCCTTCTTCCTCTTCATCAACAATAGAAGGATTCAAAGACTCAGGAGTACCTTCATCACCTAGAAAATCACAAATATTCAGATTTCAGAAATAGTTCGATAGCTAAATACATATATATTACAAAATAAAATACTAACTTTGTAGGTTGCTCCCTCCGAAAGCCTTTGTAGCATTATACCACTCATCCACCAAAACTTTCCATCCACTGTAACCAACAAAAGAAAGTCTAAATATATGTTCTAAGTTAATATCTAAATCAAATTCCAAAAGTTAGAATTGCAGTTGTTAAGAACTAACTGAAAAATGAAAATGATGCGCATCATTAAATGCTCAACGACTTCACCCAAACGGATACAAAAACCATTAGTACTTATTTTCTTTTCAATACGCTTATTGAAAGTGAAGTGATCCGCAAGCACAAAGGTCAGTTTTGAGCTCAAGAGAAACCAACTACTGAAATATCACTGTGGAATAACAGTGTTGAAATTCGTCCTCCCTAGTACCCACTGCAGTAAGACCTATATTTGAGCAGTGGGATTTCATGCTTTCACTGAAACTGAATTTTGGCTAAGAAACATGTTACCACCTACATATGGTAGTCAAGAACTTGGCTTATTCATATACTAAGCCGAACAAGCCGATATGAAGCAACTCTAACTTAGGTGAAAGGACTACTATGTCAAAGTAACAAAACAAAAAAAAAAAACTAGAATGGAAGCAGCAGCTCCATAATTAATTGTATTGGTTGGAAAGAAAGATATAAAACTAATATAAATGGTAAAATCGGCTGATCAGAACACTTCCAAGCTTAACACTTTTAGACCGTTCGAAGTATTTAATTACCAAATCGATCACCGGTTAGCAAACATAAGAAAATAAAGATGCTAGCCAGCAAATGGCAATAAATGAATACTTCACATCACAATATGTTAGGAGCACAGATGAACATTTTGAAGACAAAAGAGCCAAAGGCAATAAGCTCATAGTCATACTCTATAAGAGTTCGTGCAAGGTGACGAATCTCCTTTGAACCATGCTTCCGGAGGCCATTGACAGCCTTTCCAATCTCAGTTGCCTGTTGAAAGAAAGAATCATTAATCCAAGAACTTAAGTAAATGAACTCAAAAACTAGAATTACACAAACCAATCAGAAGACAAAGAAAAAGAAAATGGATCAAACCTTAAGTGTCTCCACAGTCAGAGCCATCAATTGAAGCCTCCTTAACGATTCAAACAACACAGAATCAGACTGTCACAAGAACAATCAAAGAAACACCAGTCAAACACCATTACAATCAGATTCACAAATAATTGGAAAAGTCTCCCATCAAACAAAAGAATTCTGCAAAAATCTCTCAAACCCACCTTAGAAATTCATAAAACTACATATTTCAAAAGTTCAAACATCTACAAACAATATCAAACTTGAGTAATATCAAGAAATACCTCATCTCGGCTGTTGAGAAGAATGTCTTTGATCCTCAAGACCTCACCAACTACCTGAGACTCTTCCTCAATCTCATCAGTCAAAGCCTCAGCCTCTCCATAGCTATAATTACTTACCAAGTGATCATTCACATTCACTTCTCCATTATCAAAATCATTATCATCTCTATTGCTACTATTGACCTTGCTCTCCTTGCTCCCTCCACCCTCAAATTCACATCCATCAATATCAATATCTTCATCATCATCATCAACATCATTACTACAACCACCGTCTCTTCTCTTGCAGCCACCATCATCATTCTCACCTTCGTGAGCCGGCACAGCCAATTCGACCCGATTGCAACCGGAGCACCGAGTCCATCTAGAAGAGAATAAACGCTCCGCAATTCGATCCCTACGCAACCGAAACTCTTTGGGACAATCTGAGGCCGCAACGATGATCGCATGATCGATGATACTAAAAATATCAGAATTCGCTGTTCTAAAATAATTCCTCCAGTAATCTATCGACCCGGATTTCATCATGACTTGATAACCCGGATCGAGAAAGTGGGTAAAGATTTTCTTGTTGTTCAGGAGGTTTTCTGGGTGCCCAGGAAATGAAAAATGGTATTCATGCGTCGGGAAAAAGAAAATTAAGGCTTGAAATTCTCGATTCCGATCAAAAACTTGATGTTGCTAATGTTATTGAATATTAAAGATTTCTTCTTTTTTTACGTCAAGATAAGATAATCAGGATATGACGGTGAAGAAATAAAAATAGAGAATCCACTATCCGACACAGAAACCTTTGGTTTATTTTGGTTTCTCTTTTTCCCGGATTCAGATAAAACTTTCCCGGAAAACAAAACCCCAGAATTTTTTAGACAAGACAACTACAACAGAACTATTCCACCCTCGTCTACCTCTCTATCTCTCTCTCTCTCTCTTTTCTGTTTGGCTTCTACAGAAAAGCAAGTGTTTTGATGTCTGCTACAAGCCAGAAAATTTTCCTCCGTTTTTCTTTTAACAAAAACCAAAAACCACTGTCCTTGTAACTAGAGGAAATGGGTTCTCAATTTTGTTACTGTTTGGTAAAGATTTATTTTTTATTATTAATAATTTTTTCCCCTAATCAGAATTTTGACTCGATTGGGCACTTTGTCCAGAGGCAGAAATAACGAGGGAGGAAGAGAGAGAGAGGGAGAGGAGAGGGAGAGAGAAACAGAGAATGTGGCCTCTGTAGGGGACCTTTTGTCTGTTTGCTCTGCAGTATCTTTTTTTTTTTTTTTCTATGATATTCAAAAGTTATATATAAATTATTTTTATTCTTAAAAATATTTTTTATAAGTTCATAAAATTATTTTTAGTATTAATTATGTTTATTTTGTGTTAAAATAATTTCTATGTTGAAACGAAAATGAAATTTATAAATTGATAAATAAAATGAAATTAATAAATGAAAAGGAAGTTACATTAAAAAAATGTAAGTTTAATTAAAATAAAGCTCAAATTAAAATAGCTGATTGATTTTCTTATTAAAATGTAAAAAAGTAAATTTTTAAGTTTGAATTTTTTTTTTCAAAATAAAGTAAAAGAAAGGAGAATTATTTATTCACAGTTATTATTTAGTTATTAGATTTTAATTGAGTTAAAAAATGAAATAGCTATAAAAATAAAATAATAAAAAATAATTATTTTACTTGGAAAGCAAAATAATTTTATTAATTTAAACAAGTAAAAACGTACAATTTTAAATATGTCGGATGAGGTGGCACATATACATGGCAATAAATTATGTGACTCTTTATAAAATTATCATAACAAATCGAGTAGTAAATTGAATTTTTAAAAATTCAAGAAATGATATGAAATAATACAGATTTTTTTTTATTAAAAATTTTAAATTTAAATTTTAAATATAAAATATTTTAAATTCTTAAAAAATAATAAATTTTAATTAATTGAATTAATAAATTTTGAGTAAAAATAATTTATATAAAAGAAAAACTGTAAAACAACTTTTTTTTTATAAACAACTTTTATAACTTCTATTATTACAATATAAAAGGATAAATTTAACTGGTTATTAAATAAAATTTATTTTAATTTTATTATTTAACTTAATTGAATATTTTGTATACATAAAAAATTTTCAGTTTTATTTGCACTGGGACTCTTTTTAAATAAGCTTTTCTATTATAATTTAATTTTCTTCTAAAGAGACGCCTTACTTCACCATTTTAAAAATTTAAAACAGAATGAATAAAAAATAAGATTAAAAAATATAAATTACTTTTCCTTATTCATTTTATAAAAAATATAAAATAAACAATTTATAAGACTGATAAAATTATATTGAAAATTAAGATTTTTATAATCTATTGAATTAAAATAAGTACAAATTATTTATTTAAATGTTAATTTAATTGAACTGAAATTTACATTATAATTAATTTATATTATTTTCTTATTATTTTATATTTTATTTTTGGTTAGAATTATCCTTCATAATTTTTATTATTTATAAAAATTAAGGCAGAAGACTGATTGGTTTTAGTAGTAAAATTAAACATCACCGGTTGAATTTAGTCTTTTGGTTTTTTTCGAATAAATTGATTCAATTTCAAGTAGTGTTTATAAAATTTTTATTTTTCGTTTTTTAAATTGTTAAAATTAAATAAAATTAAAATAATCAATCATATTGAATGGTATAATCACTAAAATTAATGGATTTTTTATACTTATTTCCACGATAATTTATTATCGAGTTTCCGCAATAATTTTGAGTGTCATGATTATAGTCTCATACTTGATCAAATTGTTTATAGTATTTAAAATAATTTTTGCCGCGCATTGAAATTTTATTCACGTCTGATTTTATCGGAGAATTTCGAGAATTTCAATTCTAGAACTCCCGACTCCACAGGTACCATCTACCCACAGCTTTCATTCTTTAACCGCCGGTTTGAAGGTCTCAAGGGGAAGATTTATTCTAAACATCACATTTTTAGAAACATACTTGATGTCATATACTGATAGCATCATGGCCCATGTGGACAATCGCTCTGATAGTTCTTACCTGTAAAGCACCTTTTGAAGAGAATAGTTTGTCCTTATCTCTATAATATGAGACTCGAAATAAGGACGAAACTTTGTGGCACACATCAAAACTGCAAATGCCAACTTCTGGAGAGGGGGATAATTTAATTTTGCACCCTTTCAAGATTTGGCTAGCGTAGTAAACATGGCTTTGCTCTCCCTTATCTTCTCATACAAGCATTGAGCTTACCGTTTCCTGCGTAATAGACAAGTACAGAAATAAAACCTTGACTTCGACAAGCAAGCTTAGCAATGGTGGAGATGATAAAAAAAAAATTTCAAATTCAGGAATGTCTCAACGCACTCTTCCTCCCACACAAACTTGTTTTTACCATTTAACACTTTAAAGAATGGGAGACACCTCCTGGTTGAGCAAGATATGAATCCACCAAGAGTTGTAACTCGTCCATTTAGTTTTTATATATCATTTATGCACTTAAATACTTTAATATCTTGTATGGCTTTAATTTTATCTAAGTTTGCTTCCATGCCTCTTTCAGAGACTATGTACCATAGAAAATTTTCAACTGTTACCCCAAAAGTATATTTTTCAAGGTTTAATTTCATACTTGTCTTATTCAGCATGTTGAAAACTATCTGGATATCGCCTAGGTGATCTTCTAATGTTCGGCTTTTCACCATCATGTCATCCATGTACACCTCGACTGCTATCCCTACCAGGTCCTTAAAAATACTTGACACTAGCCTTTGATTGGTCACTCCCTATTCTTTAACCCAAATGACATCACCTTGTCTATGATGAAAGCGGTTTTGTCAGCATTCTCAAGGTCCATTAAGATCTGGTGGTACCTTGAAATGGTATCTAAAAAAGAGATTATGACGTGGCCAAAGGTAGAATCTACTAACCTGTCAATGGACAGGAGTGAATAGTGATTTTTTGGCACACCTTATTTAGATCAGTAAAGTCCATGCACATCCTCCACTTTCCGTTTGCCTTCTTGACCAGTACTATATTGGTGAGCCATATAGGATACCGGGCTTTCTTTATTAAACCTGCACTCAAGAGCTTGTTAACTTCTTCTTAATCACCTATTGTCTCTTTAGGGCAAATTTCCTTTTCTTTTGCTGTATCGATTTTATTGACTCATCAATAGATAGTTTGTGGGTGATTACGGTCGGGTCTACACTTGTTACAGTTTTTGGAGACTAAGCAAAAGTGGTCATTCTGAGTTTTAGTAATTTTACTAAACTATCTTTTGCTACATTACTCAATACAATTCCAAAGCGTACCTTTTTATCTATTTTCAAAAGGATCTCTTTTACCGGGTCTGCTGGTTCTAGCTTCATATGAGAGTCTAGATTTTCTAGTAGATCAATCGACATCGTTGCTTTCCTGAGACTTTTTATAGAGTGTCTATAGCATTCTTGTGCTGACTTCTGGCTACATCGAACAATAGTCAATCCCCCTAAAGCTGGTAATTTTAAACTCAAAGCACCCATTTTAATTATTATTCTGTGGTAGTTTAAGACCCAGCGACCAAGTATTACATTATAGGCGAGTAGAATATCTACCACCGTGAATTCTACATACATATCCTGCTTGTACTTCTCACCCCCCCAGTACAAGTGGGAGATTAATGGTGCCAAGAACTACCACAATTTTGTTCCCTAGTCCTACTAATGGGTAGAAAACTTTAGCAAAATTATTTTTATCTAAACCCAGTTTATTAAATGCTTCTAAAGTAAGAAGGTTTACGGAACTACCTATGTCAACCAAAACTCACCTCACATTATACCTGTTCAAACGAACACTTATGACTAGCAGGTCATTGTGCAAAGTTTTTGTCACCCTATCTGCTGGCCCGAATTTTATCTCTTGCTTCTTCCACGGTTCTTACTCCATAGACAAGACATCCTTAGGAGCGTGCTCGTTCTTGCCCTTACAATTATTAGGGCCACCTGCAATCACATGTATAACCCCAATGGGTTCACTATCAACTGCATTTTTGGGAATTTTTACCTCAAGATCGGGTCTACTATCCACTCTGTCTTTTCTAGAAAACTTCTGGAGTGTGCCATCCTTTATCAGTCTCTCGATTTTTTCTTTTAATTGTCAGCATTCATCTGTTGTGTGTCCATAATCTTCATAAAATCAACAGTATTTTGTCCTGTCTCGCCTATTGGCTTTATCAGGGTTGGGCTTAGAGGGCCATATAACCTCTTTGTCATTTTTTCTGATTTACATTAAAATATGTATTCGTGAGTCATTTAAGGGAGTATAGTTCTTATACTTACCTCAATCGCCCCTCCCTCGGAACATGGGATAATTCTTTCTATCTCCCTTATAGCCTCACCTTTCTGGCTTCTAGGTTTTATTTTGACTTGTCCTCTTATCCTCTCTCAGCGCCTGGACATGATCATCCAATGGAATGTTCTTTTGCACTTTGTCCATTAGCTGCTAATAAGTGGCTAATGGAATCTTGATCAATGAATCCATAAACTTTATGTTACAAGTTCCTTTCTTTAATGTGTCGCCTGATATCTCGTAATTTAATTCTTCAATTTGTATTGCTTCGGCATTGCAATGTAAGATAAATCTCCTTAAAAACTCATCCTCTTCTTGTTGGATTTTCTGCAAGTCTGATGAGAGTTTTTTTAGGATGTATATATGTAATAAACTTATATTTAAATAGCATGGCAAGTTGTGTAAAACTGTAAATAGAACTTGAACTTAGATGCTGGTACTATTTCTAGACCAAACCTATGAGGTTGGATGGGAAGACTTGGCACAACATGAAATCGTTGACATCTTGGAGCTGCATCGTAATCCGAAAGATAGCCAGATGGCTCCAGGGGTCTGTTGTTCCGTTCGATGATGGCTCTTGTCCAAACTAGATAGCTTGAACTTAGTGGGAAAATTCTTTGCAAAAATTTCCTACGACATGGGTGAAGCATCGTCCAAGCCGTAATCTTCCTCTTGCTCATTCTGGTACCTTTGTACAGCACGAACCAACTTCTAGTCAATATTTTTTGGGGTCTCGTCCGATGATTCCTCATCTTCTAGTTTGGCCTTTCCTTTGGACTGAGTGTGAATTGCCTCCGTCCGATCTTTAGGGTCTTAAAGAAAGCTTTGTCCCTTATTTTAGGATTAATGAATGAGGCCTCCTCCCGAGTTTTATATTGCTTGAGAGTTGCCTGCAGTTTTTTAATGTATTATACCATTTGCTCATTGTTCAGATTGTTGAGGTCTGGCTTATTGACCATGGAAAGAGTGTTCTGTCTACTGCTAGGGGTGGAGGAGATGATAGCTCCCATATTGGCAGCAAATTTAGCAACACCTCATGAGTTTTCAACTATTTTAAGAGTAAAGTGACGGAAATTGAAAGTATTTTGAATGAAAAGATAGATAGATAGAAAGCTAAGCCGGATTTATTCCAAGTGAATAGGAAGAATTCAATGGGAATGCCGGCAATGGAACCAAATGATGTGGTCGAAAATGAACTAAATATGATTGGTGTAATACCCGGCTAGATTCCGGCATCGGAATCCTTACCTTCCAGCATCGGAATCCTTACCTTCCGGCGGAATCTCCGCTGGAATATGGAATTTTGATGATGCCAGAGTCTTCTAGAGGGGTAAAATGTGATTTCTAAAATGATTTTTACTGATTTCATGGTTTTAAATGAAAAAGGTTTGAGTTTTGAAAAAGAAAAGACCAAGGAGGTTTTGCCAGGTTCGGCCACCGAAAGTGAAGTTCGGCCGCCGAACATGAGAAGGTTTCGGGAGTGCTTTTGGCCTCCGAAAGCCTTGTTTGAACAAACCAGGTTCAGCCGCCGAACCTCAAGTTCGGCCGCCGAACATGGGGGTGTTTTGCATGCACGTTAGGCTGCCGAAGGAGGTTTGGCTGGCCACCTATAAAAGCCCCTCAGACCGAAAATGGGCGAGTTTTCTCCCCATTCTCGAGCTCAGGTGTGTTCATGTTCTCCTTTGGTCATTTTCATGTTTTCTCTTCATCTCCTTCATATTTTTATGAGTTCCATGGTTGTTTTGAAGAGTTTTCAAGCTTAGATCGAGTTTTGGGAGCTTGGAGGCCCAAGGAGTAGTTTCCTCCCATCTCCAAGTTAGAGCTCGCACAAACCCTCGATCTTCAAGAGGTAAGTGTGGATCTATGCTTTTCTTTACGTTTCATGAAGTTTTAAGTGAGTTTTAAGAGGTTTTGATGGTTGAGTATGGGTAGATATGCATGTTAGGGTTTATGTGGGTTTTATGCCCAATGTATGTTCATGTGATGTTTGTGTTGGGGTTTAGGTCAGTTTTCAAGCCCCTTGAGCATATGGGAGAGAGTATGCATGATTGGGAGAGAGTATGTGAGGTTTGGTTTGTTTTGATGGTTTTGGCCTATGTGGGTCATAAACTATCTATGTATGCTTTAGATGTTGTTTTTGGGGGTTTAAGCTTGTTTGAGCTCCCTTGTGCATGGTTAAGGATGTATGCATGTGTTTGAGAAGTTGGATGCTTGTTTTGGGGTGTTTGGAAGGTTTAGGAGGCTTGAAATGCACAAAGGCTGAGTTCTGGATGAACTCAGGTTCGGCCGCCGAAGGTGGTTTCGGCCGCCGAACCTGCCTGAGGATGCATGGTTTGGCCGCCTAACCTTGCCCCCGAAAGTTGAGTTTTGGCTTGAAAGCAGGCTTTCGGCCGCCGAAAGTGCCTGACTTTCGCCTCTGGAGAGAGAGTTTGGCCGCCGAAGGTGCCGCCGAACCTGCCTGACTTTCGTCTCTGTCTGGGACTTTCGGCCGCCGAAAGTGCCCTGCCAAGCCTTTTCTTGAGTGTTTTCTATGCATGTTTAAGTGATGCTTTAGGGGGTTTTTGGGTAGTTGTTTACGAGTTGTTTAGAGTATGTTTGGCACCTCACTAGAGTCCACCTGTGTAGGATCGGACCCGAGGAACCGAGGTGTTTAGCAGTGTTAGCTGCTTCAGAGTTAGTCCAGAGCTAGCCAGAGGTGAGTGGAACTAACCCTCATGTTTTAAATCAAATGTTTTCAGCATGTTCAAGCATGTTCATGCATCATGAATACCATGTTATGCAATAGGTTGTTTGCATTAGAATTCACGAATATGATGCATTGCATAATACGATGATGATGATGTGGATGGATACTGGATGATCCTCTAGCCCTCAGTATGATATGAATTGATATGATATGGCATGTACGATATGATATGAGATGAGAAGTCCATGTGTGGCCGTATCGCCCCTGACATAGAGTATGAGAAGTCCATGTGTGGCCGTATCGCCCCTGGCATAAAGTATGTGAAGTCCAGGCGTGGCCGTATCGCCCCTGGCATAAAGCATTGTTGACTTGTTATGGTACGTGATTGATATGTAGAGGGCTATTGATGACAGATTCATCCTTGAGGTGATATATTTGTGATGTGGCGCATTCCATGATAGCATACGTTAAAATGAACTGTTTTCTTTTATGGTTTCTGCTCACTGGGCTTTTTAGCTCACCCCTCTCCCCTAACCCCAGGTTTGCAGGGTCAGAGATAGTCAGGAGATCAGCAGGTTACGTCCATGGTCATGTTTATGTAATAGAATAGTAGTGGACATGATGTAATGTAAGGTTATGTATTGTTGTATAAAGAGTTGTATTGCATAATGATATTATGTTATATGTTCAGAGTTATAGTATTGTGCTTGGCCCGAGTTGGTTAATCCCTTTGTACATGAGTTTTATTTTATGTTGTTACATGTGATGAACCGAGTTTGACATAGAGTATGCTGACCCTAGGGGTTCTATGAGTTCAGTCATAGTGCATACACATGTCATACTGGTTAAAGGTAAAGTTTTAAATGTTTTATGGATTTGTTTGATCATGTTTGGGATTATACTAGCTGTACAGGATGCATAGTAGGCTTGCTACGGGTCCCGGCGGCCTTATGCCGATCTGAATCCTAGCGCCGGTAGCGGTCCGGATTTTCGGGTCGTTACAGAATGGTATCAGAGCCCTAGGTTCACATGGTCGGACCTATAGCGTGTCGGGCTCATAAAGGTTATAGTAGGGCAAGCATAATAGGAAGATCATGTCCACTAGGATAGGATATGGATTCCTGTCTTGTATGATGATGTGAAATGCCATGATGATGAGCATGTGCATTAATGCTATGGTATGTATGTTATGTATGTGATGCAGGTTCATGTGTTTCCACATGAACCATATAATGCTAATGTTTATGTGCTATGTTATGCTTTCAGAAGTCAAGATGAGAGGAACTCGTCGATCTGCGAGATTGACTGGAGCTCCGCCAGAGAATGAGGGCATGGATACCCATTCCCCTGCTCTGCAGAGGGCAAGATCTTGTAGGATGATCAGGGAAAGTACATCAAGGGACCCTAGAAGGTCTTTTGATGCAGGTTGGAGGAGATCAGTTCATGAAGGTATGTCAGCGGATGTGATGGAAACAGAGGAGGATAACCAGAGAAGAGATAGTAGTTTGGGCATGAGTATGTCAGTAGAGGATATGGGAGAGTCCCAAGGAGGCACCCAGGCCTCGGGTTTTGTTCTACCACAGTATCCACCCTACCCGCAAGGGCCAGGGTATCCGATGGGAGGTACATCGGATTTCTTTAGCCATAATCCATATCCCACCTTTATGCCCTATCCTCCCTTTTTCCCATAGTACCCCATGTTTCCATCCTCACCCTTTTTCCCAGGTCCAGCAAACCCTAACCCAGGGGATGCTGCACCTCCTCCTCCACCAGCAGAACCAATAGTCCCTGATGTCCGGATACTCAAACCTAGTTCATCAGTTGGGGGTAAGGTAAAGATGACAGATTACCTCAAGTTGGATGCCCCCAAGTTCGAAGCAGGCGATGACCCTTTTGAGTACCTCAGAACGGTAAAGATGATAACAGATGAGCTAGGAGCAAGTGACAGTAGAGCCATTCAGATGGCAGGGTTCACATTGAAATGCAAGAAGGCAAGGGAGTGGTTCAAAAACTATGTGGATCCAAGGTTGGAGAGCTTATCCTGGGAGCAGTTTGCCAATGAGTTTGCAGGATGGGCTTTTCCAGATAGTTCCAGAGAACTGAAGATGATTGAGTTTGAGCAGCTAAGGCAGACGGAAGAGATGAGTGTAGAGGAGTTTACAGACAGGTTCCTGGAGCTGTTGCCGTTTGCAGGACAAGGTCTTGACACAGACCTGAAGAAGTCTAGGAGATATGTTATGAAGCTTCACTCCAGGTATTCCTCGTTGATTCAAGCAGCAGAAAGGGAGAGTTTCCATGCTATAGTGGATATGGCACGAAAAATGGAGGCTAGTGCTATCATGCAAGGAACGGTTAAACAGCACGTGGCACAGTCTTCGGGTTCCAAACTCCCGGGGACAAGTGATGTTAATCTCTCCCCTCTGAGCGAGGCTGTCACAAAAAGTAAGAAGGGAGACAGAGGTCTCAGAAGATCAAAGAAGAACAAGTTCTGGAATCGGATAAAGTCTGGTCTGGGATTAGGAAGTGGCTCGAGCTTAGGCACAGAGGTTGCAGAGTGTACGAGGTGCGGTAGGCCGCACAAGGGAGTCTGTCGGTTTGGGACTACAGCATGTTACAGATGCGGCCAGGAGGGGCACATAGCTCGAGAGTGCCCTAAGGCAGCTTTTATGACACCGTCCCATCAGACAACTCCAGCCAGTGTGGTACAGCCATCAGCTCCAGTCATGTTTCAGGGCAGTGGTAGAGGCGGAGACAGGGGGATAGCCCCTTCTTCAGCAGGTTCCCATGGGGAAGGTCCATCAGCTCCAGCGCGGATCTTCGCCATGACCCAGCAGGAGGCTAACACATCGAACCCGATGGGATCAGGTAATCTCACTCTGGTATGTTCTGGTGTGTCTGTTTTATGAACCCTGATGTTTCTCTTTTCTTTGTTTGCTTGTGAGCCCTTGTGAGGTTGGGTTGATAGCTTATGGGTTAGAGTATTCCCTTGGGGTCAGTGCACCCAAGTGTGATCCATCTGTGGCAGAGTCAGTCTGCCGGTATAGTCAGAGTATGTGTTGTGAGTAGATGCCTTCCAGCTGACCTAGCGGTTCTAGATTTGACTGTTTGACGTCATTCTAGGGTTGGATTGGTTATTCTACTAGTGGTACTACTTAGTCTGCAGAGACAAGGTAGTCAGGTTCAGAGGTCAGGATGGATCAGAGGTAGTCCTTAGAGGGGACAGAATAGGGATACCTAGAGGTTCGGTATCAACCCTATAGGCTCGTAGGTTGTTCAGGAAAAGTTGTCAGGGGTTCTAGCTCTTCAGAGAGAGTATAGCAGTCAGGTCAGGGAGCCCGCCTCAGTGCCCGTTGTTAGAGAGTTTAGATGTTTCCCCAGACGAGTTCCCAGGACTATCACCTGTCAGGGAGATAGAGTTTAAAATAGAAGTAATGCATGGGATTGGACCAACCTCTATCCCTCCCCACAGGATGGTATCAACAGAGTTAAAAGAGTTATAAGGATCAGTTGTAAGAGTTGGTAGTTAAGGGTTCCCATCTGACTGAGCACTTCACTTTGGGGTGTTCCAGTGTTGTTATGAGGATGAAGGGTGGATCCCTAGGACTTTGTATCGACTACAAGTCGTTGAGCAAAGTCACTACCCAGAACAAGTATTTGTTACCTTGGATCGACGATCTATTTTAAGCCAGCTAGCAGGAGCTAGTTGCCTTTCCAAGATAGATCTGAAGTCTAGGTACCATCAGTTAAGATCAAGGAAGAAGATGTACAGAGAGCAGTGTTTAGAACCAGATATGGGCACTATGAGTTCCTAGGAATGTCGTTCGGGTTAATGAACGCCCCTACATCATTCATGGACCTCATAAGCAGAGTTTTAGTCGGTTTCTGAATCACTCCGTTATTGTCTTCATTGACGGTATCTCGGCGAGTTCCAAAAATGCAGAAGAGTATGCCCATCATCTAAAATCAGGATTGCAGACCCTGAGAGAACATGGCTTGGATGCCTAGTTCTCCAATGTGAGTTCTGGTCGAGGAGCATATCCTTCTTAGGTCATGTGTGTCGGAGAAAGGAAGGTGAAGTAGACCTGAGAAAGTTGAAGTTGTAGCCGACTAGCCCAGGCCCATGGTAATGACAAAGATTAAGAACTTTTGGGTTGGGCAGGTTACCTAATGGAGGTTCATCTAGAACTTCTCTAGAGTTGCCGCTCCTATGGCCAGATGGATCAAGAAGAACCAGAAGGTGTGTGGTCTACTCAGAGTGAAGAGAGCTTTGAAAAGCCAAAGGAAATGTTGATGTCAGCACCAGTGGTAGCTCTGTCCGCCAGTGATGGAGATTTCACAGTGTCCTGTGATGCGTTCCGTGTGGGACTAGGTTGTGTGTTAATGCAAGTGGTAGAATGATTGCTTATGCTTCTGGGTAGCTGAAGAAGCATGAGTTGAATCATCTTACACACGATCCAGAGGTGGCAATGGTAATACTTGCACTCAAGATGTGGAGGCGATACCTGTATAAGGTATGTGGATAGATCCTTACAGATCGAAAGAGTTTGCAATACATCTTGAGTCAAGGGAGAAGAACATGAGGTATAGGAGATGGGTAAAAACTGCGTGGTATTCGCGACTTCAAGGTTTAGCATCATTCGGCTGAGGCAGATATTTTTGATAGATGCCCTCAACCGGAAACCACTTGGCAGCTTACCCCATCCCTTAGTACAGTAAGAAGAAAGCCAATAGTCAGAAAATGAGGAGAATCAGAACTGCTGTGAGTCAGCAGGAGAGTTATGAAGTTGTCCGCAAGAGGCATGTAGAGTTTCAGAAGGGAAGAAGAGTTTTGTCAGAGTGCACGGCGGAAGCGTGTTGAGGTTCTCGAAGAAGTTGAGGTTTGCTGGAGGTGTCTCTTAAAGAGAGGGTGATTCGTTATGGGCAGAAAGGTAAATTAGCTCTCAGATACATTGGACCCTTTGGAATCCTGCAAAGGATTTGGGAATGTATCCCACGAGTCAGATTTACCCACTTCAATGGAAGAGATCCATTCGTTTTTTCATGTTTCCACGATATATGAGTTCGTGTCGGGTCCAAGTGAGGTTCTGGAAAGAACCAGAGGTGGAGATCATAAAGGATCTCACCTTTGTTGAGCAGTTAGTACGGACCGCAGACACACAAGTTAGAAAGTGTGGAAACAAGGAAATCCCGATGGTGAAAGTCCCTTAGAATCACCTTAAGATGAAAAGTACACCAGGGAGACCGAGAGTTCCTATTCCAGTGATACCGTGTTTCTTTATAGACTAGAGTTTATGTGTTGTTATGATTGTGCTTATGTTATGTATATGCATGTGCCTGTTTGTTTGAACATTCGGGGACGAATGTTCTTAAAGGGGGGAAGAATGTAATACCCGGCTAGATTCCGGCATCGGAATCCTTACCTTCCGGCGGAATCTCCGCTGGAATATGGAATTTTGATGATGCCAGAGTCTTCTAGAGGGGTAAAATGTGATTTCTAAAATGATTTTTACTGATTTCATGGTTTTAAATGAAAAAGGTTTGAGTTTTGAAAAAGAAAAGACCAAGGAGATTTTGCCAGGTTCGGCCGCTGAAAGTGAAGTTCGGCCGCCGAACATAAGAAGGTTTCGGGAGTGCTTTTGGCCTCCGAAAGCCTTGTTTGAACAAACCAGGTTCGGCCGCCGAACCTCAAGTTCGGCCGCCGAACATGGGGGTGTTTTGCATGCACGTTAGGCCGCCGAAGGAGGTTTGGCTGGCCACCTATAAAAGCCCCTCAGACCGAAAATGGGCGAGTTTTCTCCCCATTCTCGAGCTCAGGTGTGTTCATGTTCTCCTTTGGTCATTTTCATGTTTTCTCTTCATCTCCTTCATATTTTTATGAGTTCCATGGTTGTTTTGAAGAGTTTTCAAGCTTAGATCGAGTTTTGGGAGCTTGGAGGCCCAAGGAGTAGTTTCCTCCCATCTCCAAGTTAGAGCTCGCACAAACCCTCGATCTTCAAGAGGTAAGTGTGGATCTATGCTTTTCTTTACGTTTCATGAAGTTTTAAGTGAGTTTTAAGAGGTTTTGATGGTTGAGTATGGGTAGATATGCATGTTAGGGTTTATGTGGGTTTTATGCCCAATGTATGTTCATGTGATGTTTGTGTTGGGGTTTAGGTCAGTTTTCAAGCCCCTTGAGCATATGGGAGAGAGTATGCATGATTGGGAGAGAGTATGTGAGGTTTGGTTTGTTTTGATGGTTTTGGCCTATGTGGGTCATAAACTATCTATGTATGCTTTAGATGTTGTTTTTGGGGGTTTAAGCTTGTTTGAGCTCCCTTGTGCATGGTTAAGGATGTATGCATGTGTTTGAGAAGTTGGATGCTTGTTTTGGGGTGTTTGGAAGGTTTGGGAGGCTTGAAATGCACAAAGGCTGAGTTCTGGATGAACTCAGGTTCGGCCGCCGAAGGTGGTTTCGGCCGCCGAACCTGCCTGAGGATGCATGGTTTGGCCGCCTAACCTTGCCCCCGAAAGTTGAGTTTTGGCTTGAAAGCAGGCTTTCGGCCGCTGAAGGTAATGTTCGGCCGCCGAAAGTGCCTGACTTTCGCCTCTGGAGAGAGAGTTCGGCCGCCGAAGGTGCCGCCGAACCTGCCTGACTTTCGTCTCTGTCTGGGACTTTCGGCCGCCGAAGGTGCCGCCGAAAGTGCCCTGCCCAGCCTTTTCTTGAGTGTTTTCTATGCATGTTTAAGTGATGCTTTAGGGGGTTTTTGGGTAGTTGTTTACGAGTTGTTTAGAGTATGTTTGGCACCTCACTAGAGTCCACCTGTGTAGGATCGGACCCGAGGAACCGAGGTGTTTAGCAGTGTTAGCTGCTTCAGAGTTAGTCCAGAGCTAGCCAGAGGTGAGTGGAACTAACCCTCATGTTTTAAATCAAATGTTTTCAGCATGTTCAAGCATGTTCATGCATCATGAATACCATGTTATGCAATAGGTTGTTTGCATTAGAATTCACGAATATGATGCATTGCATAATACGATGATGATGATGTGGATGGATACTGGATGATCCTCTAGCCCTCAGTATGATATGAATTGATATGATATGGCATGTACGATATGATATGAGATGAGAAGTCCAGGTGTGGCCGTATCGCCCCTGACATAGAGTATGAGAAGTCCAGGTGTGGCCGTATCGCCCCTGGCATAAAGTATGTGAAGTCCAGGCGTGGCCGTATCGCCCCTGGCATAAAGCATTGTTGACTTGTTATGGTACGAGATTGATATGTAGACAGATTCATCCTTGAGGTGATATATTTGTGATGTGGCGCATTCCATGATAGCATACGTTAAAATGAACTGTTTTCTTTTATGGTTTCTGCTCACTGGGCTTTTTAGCTCACCCCTCTCCCCTAACCCCAGGTTTGCAGGGTCAGAGATAGTCAGGAGATCAGCAGGTTACGTCCATGGTCATGTTTATGTAATAGAATAGTAGTGGACATGATGTAATGTAAGGTTATGTATTGTTGTATAAAGAGTTGTATTGCATAATGATATTATGTTATATGTTCAGAGTTATAGTATTGTGCTTAGCCCGAGTTGGTTAATCCCTTTGTACATGAGTTTTATTTTATGTTGTTACATGTGATGAACCGAGTTTGACATAGAGTATGCTGACCCTAGGGGTTCTATGAGTTCAGTCATAGTGCATACACAGGTCATACTGGTTAAAGGTAAAGTTTTAAATGTTTTATGGATTTGTTTGATCATGTTTGGGATTATACCAGCTGTACAGGATGCATAGTAGGCTTGCTACGGGTCCCGGCGGCCTTATGCCGATCTGAATCCTAGCGCCGGTAGCGGTCCGGATTTTCGGGTCGTTACAATTGGTCACTCTGTAAAAAAAAAAAGTGAGGTGGTTAGTACTTAAGGGTAGCCACTCTGATACTTAAGTCGGTAATTTATTAGAGAATGCGAGTGTAAGTAAATTACTTGACCTTAAAAAAAGTTACCTTGAACTCTATATATACTTTGATTTTATATTGTAAGAAGATAGAGTTAGTTAATGAATCTCCTGGAAATCTTACTGGTATCGGCTAGTGGATAAGAGATCCCGCAATTATAAGTATAATGGAAATATGCTGGATACTATTCTTTAACAATAACTTGTGTCAGAAAGACTCGATCAGTTTATGAGAGGACGAGTCTTTTGTCATTTCGAGTATCGACCATTATGATGTCCAAACTTCCTTTTTCATGGATGCGACTTCTGTGACTGAATCTCATAGTTTATTAGGACTTTTTAAAATAAAATATTTATAATGGATAAACTTTTAACTAAATATCAAAATGAAGAATATGAATTTTAATCTAACTACCACATTGTTCATTATAAATTTCTGGCTTTTTTATATTGATATTATTCAAATTATAGCTTTAATCTAAGTTAACATTTATATATATATAATTTCAATTATTTCTCTCAATTAAAAATATAATATTGTATAATGAAAAATATTTTCAGTATAATAAATTTAAAAATAATTTTAATTTAAAATATTAAAAATTTTATTTGTAATTTGACTAATTTAGGTAAAAAAAATTAAAAGAACTTAAAACTTTTTATTATAAAATTATGAGTTTAATATATTAAGAAATATGCTCTTAAATGTTAAAAAAGTGATATACTTAATTTAATTATAATTTAATTAGAAAATATTTTTATTGTAAACAAAATAAAACTCTGACATAATAATAAATTTAATGAAAAAAATTGAACAGTTGCATTGATGAAGTAATTTTTTCTCTAATATTATATATATATATATATATATCTTAAAAGTAATATTTTTATTAAAATATATATATATATATATGTATATCTTAAAAGTAATATTTTTTATTAAAATTATGAAATATCTTTCAATATTGATATATTTTTAAAAGAATTTTAAAAAATATTTATCCATCTATATATGGTTATACAAAAATAAGTAGAGCTGGAAACAAGTTTTCCTTCTTAAAATGCTATTTTTTTATTCTTTAAAAATTATATATTAAGAGCCATCTAACTTTTAATTAAAATTAAGAAATTAAACCCAAACCAATTAGCTATAGTTAATATATTATAGTAATATTATATTATAATAGGTAAAAATTAACAAAAAGTATATACAAATTAAAACCCGAGTAAAATATTACAAACAACATACGATGCATATGGAGAAAAACGAATACATACAAAAGAGAGAAGAGGAAAATAAAGAAATTAAAAAAAATAACATAATTAATTTTCTTTGACAAATATATAGTAAATGGTCATCTATTTTTATTAGCTAAAAAATAATATGAAAATTTATTATTATTTAAATATTTAATTTAATTGATTGGATTGATTTTTTATTTAAATACAAATTATAATAACTATTGAAAAATTAATTATTTGAATAAATAAGAGTGTTTGTATTGTCTTTATAAATAATTTATATTATACTTTAAAATTTGTTAACTTTTTCATCAAAATGTAATATATTTAAACTAATTTTATAAATTATTCAAATATTATGCTGTAAATTTTGTTAACTTTAAAAATTACTTTACTCTTTTTATAAATAATATTTTTCCAAGATAATATAAAATAATATTAGTAACATACTTTCAACACATCAAACCTTTTCTCATGACAAAATATCAATATATTAATTTCAGATTTTTTAAATAATATTATTAATGATTGGCATATTATTAAGCAATAAACATGATTTTTCTAAGAAAAAATGACAAATATGATGAATACAATTTAAACACTATCATTATTGTCTTGCAATTATAGTTATGAAATAAACATAATTATAACAAAAAAAAATTTCTCTGGCATTTTGGTTGAAATAAAATATAAAAATATTAAAAATAGCAAAATTATATATATAGACAAAATAAAGAAACCTTAAATTAATTAAGTATTTTTCTTTATGTTAAAAGATTAACATAAAACTTAAAACAAAAAATTAATTTTATACTCTTGAAATATGTCAAAATTAATATGTATGTCTCTTTATTTTTAAAATTCAATAGTTTTACTCTTTATATTTAATTTTACGATTCAATAATTTTGATCTCTATATTTTGAGTCTCTCAAATTAAAGGTTCTTTCGTCGAAATAATATATTTTTTCAGTTTGATAAAATTAAAATGAAAAATTTAAAAATTATAAGTATTAATTTTAATATGATCTAATAATGAAATTATACGATATATTTAAGAGTATTTTAATTATTTCAAAGATAATTAATAAAAAATTAGATGAAGGAACTCCAAAAAGAAATATGCTAAATGCCTGTGTGCTGAGATATAATTAACTTATTTCTGGTGATAATATTTTAGAAAATAATCGTTCTAATTTTTCTAGAATATTAGCAAAGAAGTCAAGGAATTCTCTAGAGATTATGTTGTAGCAGGAAGAGATGTTATAGCTTCAAAAAAGCAAATCAAAGTGGAATTAGTGGGGGTATAAAACCACAGCTTATTTTCATTTCAGACTATTTGAAGAATGAAAAGAAACGTGATTGAAATGTTGAAAAAATAATTCAAGTGAATGGGTAGTGGATCCTATGGAGCTGAAATCCATTTGTTTTTAGTTTTATGAGCAGTTGAATCCTTAATAAGGTCAGTGATGGATGATGAGATTAGATCAATATTGTTTAGCATGAAATCTTGGAAACTCTTAAGTATTGATACCTTGTAGGCTAAGGTCTTCCAGAAGAAATGGAGTGTTGTTAATCCTTCTGTTTGTGAAGAGCTCTGTAGGGTAGTTTCTATGGACTTGCTAGATACTTTGATGAATAAGACCACCATGGCCTTAATTCCTAAGGTTAACCTAAGGTTAAGATTCTGTCCTCACTTACTTTTTTTTTTTTTAAAACCAATAAGTCTCTGTAAATGCCTCTTATAAGATCATAATGAAAGAGATAATTGACAAACTAAGGTCTTTTTTGCCTTATTTGGTAGGCATAACTCAAATGAGTTTCATTCCAGAGTACAAAATAATAAATAATGTCGTTGTTATTTGAGAGGTCATTCATTCTATATAAGGTAGATGAAAAGTAAAAGGGGTTATATAGTTATTAAAGTAGACCTAGAGAAGACCTATAATAGGATCAGTTAGGGCTTTCTTAGTTATAGTCTTATTAAAGTAGGCTTACTTACTAGTCTTTGCAACATTGTCATGAATTGTATTACTAGTACTTATATGTAGATCATATGGAATAGGGGGTCTTATAGACGAGTTTTAGTTTAGTCGAGGTATTAGTCAAGGAGATCCTTCATCTCCATATCTCTTCATATTTGCATGCAATAGTTATCCTATGGGCTTGAGGATGATATGCATAAGGGTATATGGAGGCCTTTCTGAGTAAGTCATTATGGACCATATTTGTCCCATTTATTCTTTTTCCAAGACTTAATTCTATTTGTTAAGGCTTTCTCTAAAGAAAATGGATGTTATTAAAGAGTTTTTAGAGGTTTTTGTTAATGCCTCTTATCAACAATTGAGTCTGTTAAAGACACAAGTTTTATTTTATAATAATGTTATTATCTCCTTATGTGGCGATCTTATCAAATGGCTTGAGATTAGTAGACTTTTGATCTTGGTTGTAATACTCACCTAGATTTCAGTATCGAAATCTCAAATCTCCAATGAAATCTCTATTGAAATTTAAAATTTTGGGATCATAAATATTAAGCAAGAGCAAAATAGTATTTTCACAAATATATTTTAATTTGTTAAAAAAGATTTTTTTAAATATATGATATTCGATCGCCGAATAGAGGGTCTTGGTTCGCCGAATATCCTTTGCTTAGCAAGGGTATAAGTAGATCCTCCCTACTAAAATGGAGAGCATTTCCTCTCTATTTCAGGGTAGCAGGTAAAATGCCTCCTTCTATGATTTTGAATTTTCAAGATCAAATCTACCATTTTCTAACAATAGTTGAACATTATTTAAACCTTTTAAGTAAGATTCAAAAGATTTTTTACGATATTTAAGTCTTTTCTTCTTGTCCTCCTTTGTGGATATTAACTCTAAGAGGTTATTTTCATATTATCTATTTATGGTTTGCAATTTTTTGGTTCAAGGGATAATAACATGATCTTGCATGTGAGTTTGCAGTTGAAGTGGAGTTTTAAGTTTTACTTGTAAGTTTAATAAGGAATCTCCATCCCTTTAGCTCTTTGAAAAATGGTTTACTTATAGAAGAAAAAGGAGCATTGACTTTTGAAATCTGTAAAAAGCGCAAGCAATCAATATTGAGTATGATAGCATGAAAGTCTTTGGTGAAACATGAATTTCATATTCTTTGGGTTCCACCTATCAGAAGTTATTAATCTAAGTTGTTTTAAAATGCATGGTAGTTGTTTTGAGGTTGTTTAACTTAATTCTTTTGAGTAGGTTTTAGCCTAAGTTAAAACTATTTGAGATGTCATGTGGTGAGTGTTTCTTGTGGAGAATCAGGTTTAGGGTTTCTTTAAACCCCAAGTTCGACTGCTGAACTTACATTTGAGGGTTGCTAGTTTTGGCAACCTAATATGCTTCAAACATTGACTTTTAGCTCTATTTAGGGACTTGGGCTGTTGAAGATGCCACCAAAAGTCCTTTATCTAGCATTTTTCAATTCTATTTTTATGCATCTTCTGAAAATTTTTAAGGGCTTCTAAGGAAGTTTTAGAAGTGTTTTAGTTATGGCTAAAGTCATATTCTGGTTCCTTATTTGAGTTCATTATGATAAGGATTAGGATTCTATTTTCCTAATTTGTATAGATTTCGGTTTCCTAGTTTGTATAGATTTCAAATACTTGTTAACCAAGTCACACTTGTATGTATAAATACCTATTATGTAATCAATAAAGATATCTCTGATTGTCCAGTGTATTATGGTATCAGAGCCCAATAGGGATTAAACACCATTATTTTTTCAGATCTCAGAATTTCTAATCATGGCGTCAAGCTCTAGTTCTAGTTCTGCGAGTTCACCCCAGCTTAATCATCAAATCTCAATTAAGCTTACCTCAGATAATTACTTGTTATGGAAGACGCAATTTCTTCCCATGGTTAGCGGTTGTGGCTTGAAGCATCATCTTGATCTCAGTACTCCACCTCCAGCAAAAACAAATTCGGATGGAACAGCAAACCCAAATTACAGTCAATGGGAGACCACCGATCAGCTCGTGTTTAGTTGGATAGCGTCATCACTATCCGAACGAGTTCTTTCTAAGATTGTTGGACTTACAATTGCCAATGAAGCCTGGACAAAACTTCAAACGGTTTATGTGTCTGGAAACCGTGCTCAGATTCGTGAGTTAAGAGGACAGCTCCATAATCTTCAACAAGATTCTCTGTCTATCGATGAGTATATGTCGAATATTAAACTATTGTCCGATCGATTGACTGCTTTAGGACAGTCAGTTTCTGATGACGACTTGGTTGAATTTGCTTGTAATGGGCTTGGCCCAACTTATAGCAGTTTTGTTCGTTTGCTTGATCAAAGTGATGCTACAATCGCCTTTGACGAATTACATGCTCGTTTGTTGACTGAAGAACGCAGATTAAAGAAGGAAGAGAAAGTTGCTGTTGTGGCTCCATCAGCCCAGTTTTCGCAAAGTCAGTACAATGCCAGAGGGAGAGGGCGAGGCCGAGGACGTGGTCGTGGTAGGAACTCCTCCGGCAGAGGTTATTATTCTGAAAATTCTAGCAGAGGGTATTCTTCGAATAATTATCCATTCTCTTACAATAATTATTCGAACCAATACTCTTTTGGTAATAGTCGTGGACAACAATCTTATGGAGGTTTGAATTCACTTCCTCAAGACAATTCCAATCTTCAATGTTATAATTGTAATGGTTTTGGCCATGTGGCTCGCATATGTCCTTCTCCCAAAACTGATAATGGCAGTACCAAGAATCAAGTTCGGCCAGCAGCCAATATGGCGTCTAACCGAGTGCACCCTTCAGCTCCGTGGTTAATGGACAGTGGTACTATACATCATCTGACCAATGATTTGGATAACCTAGCAATTCACTCTGAATATACTGGTCCCGAGGAAGTCGCTTTAGGTAATGGTTCCAAACTCCCAATTTCTCATGTTGGTCATTCCTCCATTAATGTTTCTCATCGCAAGTTTAATCTACGTGATATTCTTTGTGTTCCTAATGCCATTCAAAATCTTTTGTCAGTTTATTCCTTTTGTGTTTCTAACCATGTATCTGTCGAATTTTTCCCTGACTTTTTTGATATAAAGGATTTGGTAACGAGGGAAATTCTGCACAAAGGATCGAGTAAAGGGGGGCTTTATCCATTATCCGCCACAACACTCAACAATATTCAAGCCCATGCTGCGTCTCTTACTACATGGCATGCTCGTTTAGGACATGCCAATTTTCCTACCATTCGGAAGGCAGTCGAGTCAAGTTTAATTTCGTCATCTATGTTACCTAAATCTTTATGTTCTGCTTGTTCAATGTCTAAGAGTCATAAGCTTCCTTTTGTTAATTCTGAATTTACGGCAAAAGCACCTTTGGAGTTAATTTGTTCTGACTTATGGGGCCCAACTCCGGTTTCTTCCGCTGACAATTTCAGATATTATGTTATTTTTTATGATCATTATTCCAAATATACTTGGATTTATTTTTTGCAACATAAATCTGAAGTTCTATCAATATTCCAGCAATTTCGCATAATAGTGGAAAAACACTTTGATCGTTCTATTAAGATGTTTCAGGCAGACTGGGGTGGCGAATTTCAAGCGTTGACCAGTTATCTTCGTGATAATGGTATATCTCAGAGAATCTCTTGTCCATACACACCGGAGCAAAATGGATGCGCTGAGAGAAAGCATCGGCATATTGTTGAAACAGGAAGAGCTCTCCTCGCTCATTCCGGCGTACCACACAAATATTGGACAAATGCTTTTGCTACTGCCGTTTATACCATAAACCGATTGCCTACACCAAATCTTAATCACAAATCACCTTTTGAGACACTTTTTCATGTTCGGCCAAACTTCAAAAGTCTTAGAGTTTTTGGTTGTTTGTGTTACCCTTGGTTACGTCCATATACCAAAAATAAATTAGAACCCCATTCTAAACCTTGTGTTTTTCTTGGCTATAGTAGACAACATAAAGGTTACATTTGTCTTGATATGTCTTCTTCCAAATTCTTTATCTCACGTCACGTTGTCTTTGATGAACAGGTTTTCCCATTCATTGGTCAATCGGCAACTCGTACCACTGTCCCTTCACCATCAGCTTCTGCACCGGTTTTTTCCTTACCTACGGCTGCTATTCAAGAGCGGGTTCAATACCCAATTCAGGAGGTACTTCCCAATGGTACGGATTTACATTTGGCTGCCCATTCACAACCGCCTACACCATCTCAAGAAACTGCCGAGACTTCCCTAGCAGCCGAATCTAGTCCTCCACCTCTACAATTGGTTGAGTCCCTACCTGTTGGTCTTGTCGAAGCTGCCTCTCCTGAACCAGTTACTACTCGACGCCATCATATGGTCACCAAAATTCAAACTGGGAATCTTAAACCGAGACAATCTTTCTCCTTGGCTCTTTCGGTTAATTCTACCTCAACACCAACTACTTTCACTCAAGCAAGCAAGGACTCTAGATGGCGATTGGCAATGCAAGAGGAGTATAATGCACTCATTTCGAATGGTACTTGGCAACTTGTTCCACCAACTCCAACTCAAAATGTCATTGGGTGCAAGTGGGTTTATCGCACCAAGTTAAAAACCGATGGTTCTGTTGATCGGTACAAAGCACGCTTAGTAGCAAAGGGTTACCATCAGAGGCCTGGAATTGATTTTGATGACACCTACAGCCCGGTTGTCAAGCCATCTACCATTCGATTGATGTTAGCTTTGGCTCTACAACATGACTGGTTTGTTGAACAAATGGATATTTCTAACGCCTTTCTTCATGGCAATCTCGACGAAGATGTCTTTATGATCCAACCACAAGGCTTCATTGATCCTCATAAGCCGAATCATGTTTGTCATCTAAAGCGTTCTTTATATGGTTTAAAACAATCTCCACGTATGTGGAATCAACGATTGACTGATGCTTTGCTTCACTTCGGGTTCAAGGGCTCCAAAACCGATACCTATCTTTTCTTCTATACGGCTGGATCCTCAAAATTATTTTGCCTTGTCTACGTGGATGACATTTTAATCATTGGTAATAATCACTCCTTGGCCGAATCCTTACTATCCAATCTTAAGCAGCAGTTTGCAATCAAGCCAATGGGACGCCTCTCCTATTTTTTGGGCATACAAGCAACATGGAATAAGAATGGTTTGTACTTGAATCAAAAGAAGTATATTTCAGATTTACTCCATCGAACGCAAATGGCAGAATGTAGCCCGGTCAATACTCCATCAAATGCTAAAGCAAAGCTCTCCTTAACAAGTGGTGCTCCGTTTCATGATCAAACCTTATATCGAAGTGTTGTAGGAGCACTTCAATATCTTACTTTCACACGTCCAGACCTCGCTTACTCGGTGAATAAGGTAGCCCAATTTATGCATTCTCCTACCACTGAACATTGTATGGCAGTAAAGCGGATTCTGCGCTATGTGAAAACTACATTAGAGTTTGGCCTCTTATTTTCGAAAAGTACTCAACCAATTCTTCAAGGATATTGTTATGTAGATTGGGGTGGTTCTATTGATGACAGAAAATCCACCACAGGTTTCGCCGTCTACTTCGGCAAGTCATTGATTTCATGGGTTTCCCGAAAACAAAAGTCTGTATCTCGGTCCTCCACCGAAGCAGAGTATCGAGCCATTGCTTCAGTAGCTTCTGAAATGGTATGGTTAAAGTCATTACTGAATGAAGTTGGAATTTCATTATCCACTGCACCAATCATCTGGAGTGATAACTTAAGTGCCACCTATATGACTGCTAATCCGATTTTCCATTCAAGAACAAAGCATATGGAGATAGATTTTCATTTTGTTAGAGATTTGGTAAAAAATAAGCACCTCTTTGTTCGTTACATTGGGACTGATCATCAAATTGCTGATGTACTGACTAAACCACTACCAAAATCTCGTTTTCAATTCTTTCGAGACAAGCTGTACCTTGCTGCCCCTCCGGTACAGCTTGCGGGGGCGTGATAAGGATTAGGATTCTATTTTCCTAATTTGTATAGATTTCGGTTTCCTAGTTTGTATAGATTTCAAATACTTGTTAACCAAGTCACACTTGTATGTATAAATACCTATTCTGTAATCAATAAAGATATCTCTGATTGCCCAGTGTATTACATTATTGTAGGACCAGACTTAGAGGACCATGAAGAGCAATAGTAAGATAACTGCTAGTTAAGGATAGTACAATGTGTCTACAAGAGGCAAGTAGAAGTAAATCTAGTTTTAAATTTAAATTGAATGAAATTAAAGTCATGCTCATACATTATAAATGTCATGATTATATTAGAATATTTACCTTAAAACCATAAGTATGTTGTATTGCACTTTTAACTATTGGTGAATCATAGGTATTAGATGATCTAGTAACCGTTAGGTTTATATATATGTTATGGCTTATAGAAATCTATGTCAAGATCCATTCTATACTCCTAGCACTATATTAAGTGAAAATCCAAGTTGAGGCCCATTCTATGCGTTTAACACTATGTATCATTATGTTATATAGTAAGAGAAAGTCTTAAGGAGCTCCGTGAGAGCTGAACACATTGAATAATTGTAAAGCTACTAATGACAAACCTAGTTTGGTGTGAATTATTTGTGTTGTATGGCATATATGAGGCATATGACTTAAACTTAATTGAAAAATGTTATATTCTGCTTACTAAGCTATTCTAATATCTTACCTCTTTCTTTTAACCCTCAAGTTTATAGATTTGGAAGCATATGATCGAGAGTTGCAAGGGAATTTAATAGTCTGTAGATTATATTCAATAGGTTATGCTTGATGGTTTAATGTACCTATGTCTGCTAGAGTAATGCATTATCTATATTAAACTAATGAATTATTATGTTATATGTTTATGGATATGTATCTCTAAATTCTTGTGTTATGGAAGTTCTATAGCATGTGATGTGTGTTTATAATGTATAATCGCTATCCGTAAATAGGTGAAGAGCATAATTTTAATGATATGTCAATATTAGGAAGAGATAAGATTATGTATATTGTTACTAAAATAAGGCAAGGTACTCTAACCTAGGATCACTTTTAGATGGATAAAAAGAAAACTTCCAAGGTTGGGAGAATCCTTTGGAGTATTCAGTACTTTTAGAACAAAAAATGGTAAAAGAATATAAAAGAAAAATAAAAAGAATTCTCCAAATACATAGTCATTAATGTGATCAATAGGTTTGGAGTTTATGAATAGATCAATATAAAGGTTTTGGTATGCTCTTCCCAAGATATTAACTCATTAACTTGTGGAGTGACATTCTCTTTAAGTGATATTGAGTACACAGAGGAGCCTAAATTCACTACAAGGATAAGAAGTGTGAGTCTAAATTAACGGTAAAATTAAGAAAAAAAAATAAAAGAATTCTCAGCAGACACGATAAGTAAAGGTTTCCTCTAACTAGTTTTTAGTCTTAGAGAAGAAAATAGTTTTCTTTTACTAATGTCATAGTCTCATGTCAGTCAAGAGGCCCATAATTGGTTAAAATCCTTTGATTCTGGTGACCTTAAGTTGATTTGAACTATAGCATTTGGGGTCATTACATTGGCAAATACCCTGGTGTATCTATCTTCTATTATAAAGTTTATAAGAACACTTACAACTATATTGTTGATAAAGTTATGCAATAATTAACAATTTGGTCCACTCACAATCTCTCTTTTATAGGTCGAGTAACTTTTGCTAAATTATGATTTTTAGCATGTTGTTGTATGTGATGTAATCTGTAACGACCCGAAAATCGGACCGCTACCGGCGCTAGGATCCAGATCGGCTTAAGGCCGCCGGGACCCGTAGCAAGCCTAACATGAAACCTGTAAACCTGTTTAATCCCATACATGATCAACAATCATACATAAAAATTAAAACTTTTCTTTCATTCGTTCCTCATACACCAAACTCAACCTGTGCATGCACTAAACATGATCATAATCATAAACTTGACCCCTCTGTGGGATCTCATCAATGCCCCAATGGGCGATACATCATAAGTTGAGTTGGTTAAACATAAACATCAATAGACATTAAGATCATGTATCAACAAGGGATTACAATACTCATAGGGTCAAGCACAACTAAAACCTCAATATACCTCAATACATAACATACTATAATCTCTTACTTTACATCATAATACAATCGTCATGTCCACAATCTAGCTATTACATAATCATATACTTCAAACTTTGGCTAACCTCCTGGTCTACCCTGTACCTGCACATCTGGGGTTAGGGGAGAGGGGTGAGCTACAAAGCCCAGTGAGCAGAATAGTAGAAAACAATATTTAAAATCTCATGCCATCATGAAATGCAACACATCACAGCAAATCACATCTCGGATGGTATTGTCACCAATAGTCCTCTACATTTCCAAAGTGCCGGGACGTAGAATGGGTACAACCGGTCTTTCTCTTAACATAACATATCATAACATACCAATGTGCCAGGGACATAGAATGGGTACAACCTGGACTTTCTCTTACATAGTGTCAGGGACGTAGAATGGGTACAACCTGGACTTCCATACCATATCATGCCGTAGCATCATCATGCCATATGAGGACTAAAGGATCATTCAATAACCAATCCACATCAACATCATAAATGCAATGCAACATATTCGTGAATTCTAATGCAAACAACCTAATTCATCACATGGCATTCATGATGCATGAACATGCTCAAATGTATAATTCATTTGCTTTAAAAACATAAAGGTTTATCCTACTCACCTCTGGCTGAAGCTCTACTGACAAAGACTGATGCAGCTAATTCACTGCTGGGGTCCTCGGTTCCTCGGGTCCGAACCTACACAGGTGGACTCAAATGAGGGACCAAACATACATAAACATAACTCTAATATACTCCCCAAAAATCCCCTAAAACATCATGAAAACATCATAGAAGAACATGCATGAAATGGCTGGACAGGGCACTTTCGGCGGCAGGTTCGGCGGCCGAAAGTCCCAGACAGATCCGAAAGTCAGGCACTTTCGGCGGCACCTTCGGCGGCCGAAAGTCCCAGACAGATCCGAAAGTCCTCTTTCGGGGGCAAGCTTCGGCAGCCGAATGCTGCCTCCACAAGGGGGGTTCGGCGGCCGAAACTCCCTTCGGCTGCCGAACCTGGTTTCTCCCAAATGGGCAGAAACTTGGTTCAAACGAACCTCTTGCCTCCCAAAACCTCAAATCATGCATAAACTTGTTCTAAAACATGCCTACTTATCATACATCACACCTAGGGGTCTCAAACTATCATATACCCCAACTACAACACTTCAAACACACAAAATCCACATACATTGTTCAAAATCATCATCAAAACCCATAAACTCAACTTATAGCCTAACATGCATTTCTACCCCATAGATCTTGCATATAACTTACTTAAAACATAATATAAGCTAGAGATCGACTCTTACCTCTTGAAGATCGAGAGTAGAGGCGACCAAACTTGGAGTTGGGAGAGATTTGAGTCCTTGAACCTCAAAACTCCAAAACTTGCTTTAAACTCGAAAATCTTCAAAACAACGTAAAAACTTGTGAAAATCTTGAAAGATTTGAAGGAAAGAACTCAAAGATGGTGAGGAATGGCGGAAGGACTCACCTTGGCCGAAAATGGGGAAAAGCTCGCCCGTTTTCGGCTAAGGGACCCTTTTTATAGTGGCTGGCCAGGGCACGTTCGGGGGCCGAAAGTGCCTCCGCATGCATGACATGTTCGGCGGCCGAACTTGAGGTTCGGCGGCCGAACCTGGGCTTCCCTCACTTATGCCTTCGGGGGCCTAAGGCTCACCAGAAAGGCATGCATGTTCGGCGGCCGAACTTTGAGTTTCGGCGGCCGAACCTGAGTTTCCTCCAAGGGTGTTTTTATTCAAAAACTCATTTCCTCTTTACTTAAAATCATCAAAAACATTAAAACATTTTATGAAAACATGGTTTTACCCTTCTAGGGGTCTCCGACATCCGAAATTCCACCGGACGGTAGGGATTCCGACACCGGAGTCTAGCCGGGTATTACATTCTCCCCCCCTTAAGAACATTCGTCCCCGAATGTTCCTCAACTAGCACATAGCATGGCATATAACATAACATACATGAAACATACAAGAACTAACCTTAGAAAAGATAAGGGTATTGCTGGAGCATGGACTCCCGTGTCTCCCAGGTGCACTCTTCCATATTGTGGTGGTTCCATAGGACTTTTACCATTGGGATTTCCTTGTTTCTTAGTTTTCTGATCTGGGTGTCTATGATCCGTACTGGCTGTTCAACATAGGTGAGATCCTCTTGGATCTCCACATCGGGCTCACTAAGAACCTTGCTCGGATCTGACACAAACTTCCTCAACATCGAAACATGGAAAACCGGATGGATTCTTGCCATTGAAGCAGGCAAATCTAGCTTGTACGACACATTCCCAATCTTCTGCAAGATTTCAAAGGGTCCGATGTATCGCGGGGCTAGTTTACCTTTCTTCCCAAAGCGAACCACTCCTTTCATTGGAGACACCTTGAGCAATACCAGATCCCCCTCCTGAAACTCTATCTGCCTTCTGCGGATGTCTGCATAACTCTTCTATCTGCTTGCAGCAGTCTTGATTCTCTCTCTGATCATAGGTACCACCCTGCTGGTAATCTCTACTAACTCAGGCCCTGCCAAGGCCTTCTCTCCAACTTCCTCCCAGCAAACAGGTGATCTGCACTTCCTTCCATATAAAGCTTCATATGGAGCCATCCCGATGCTAGCATGATAGCTGTTATTGTAGGCAAACTCCACCAAAGGTAGATGCTGCCTCCAAGAACCGCCAAAGTCCAGCATACACATTCTAAGCATATCCTCGATAGTCTGGATGGTCCTTTCTGACTGTCCGTCAGTCTGGGGGTGGAAGGCAGTGCTGAAATCCAACCTAGTACCCATGGCATTCTGTAGACTCCGCCAAAACCTGGAGGTGAATTGGGGCCCTCTATCTGACACTATCGAAACAGGAACCCCATGCAGCCTGACGATCTCATCCACATATACCTGCGCCAACTTGTCCACAGAGTAGCCACTCCTGACAGGAATGAAGTGAGCAGATTTGGTGAGTCTGTCCACAATCACCGATATGGAGTCCAATCTGTTGGACGTCGCCGGTAACCCCACTACGAAGTCCATAGCTATATTCTCCCATTTCCACTCTGGAATAGGTAGCGGGTTAAGCATTCCAGCCGGCTTCTGATGTTCCAGCTTCACCCTCTGACACACTTCGCAGGCTGACACGAACTGTGCCATTTCTTTCTTCATTGCTGGCCACCAATAAACTTTCTTCAAATCTTGATACATCTTGGTGGCTCCGGGGTGAACGTTGTATCTTGCATTATGAGCCTCTCTCATAATGTCTCCTTTTAGCCCTATGTCATCTGGTACACACAGTCGACTCCCATAGCGGAGGATCCCCTTACTGTCAAATCTGAACTCACTATCTTTGCCTGACTGAACAGTCCTGGCAATCTTCACTAACTCTGGGTCCTCATGCTGTTTCTGAGCCACCTGCTCCAGAAACACGGGTGTCACTTTCATCTGAGCAACCAAGGCACCTGTACCAGACAACTCCAACTGTAGACCTTCATCAATGAGCTTGTAAAACTCCTTCACCACTGGTCTCCTCTCTACCGTGATGTGGGATAGACTGCCTAGTGACTTCCGGCTTAGGGCGTCTGCCATGACATTCGCCTTACCCGGATGATACTGAATCTTACAATCATAGTCACTCAGCAGCTCTACCCATCTCCTCTGTCTCAAGTTCAAATTTCTTTGACTCAGGATGTACTGCAGGCTTTTATGATCTGTGAAGATCTCACATTTTACCCCATAGAGGTAGTGCCTCCACATCTTGAGTGCAAAGATTACTGCTGCCATCTCAAGGTCATGTGTGGGGTAATTCAACTCATGCTTCTTTAGCTGCCTCGAAGCATAAGCAATCACCCTCTCATTCTGCATCAGTACACAACCCAGTCCCACACGGGACGCATCACAAAAGACTGTAAAGTCCTCATCACTAGATGGCAGAGCTAAAACTGGTGCTGAAGTCAACCTCTTCTTAAGCTCTTCAAAACTCTCTTCGCACTGGTCGGTCCACAGAAACTTCTGATTCTTCCTGGTTAGTCTGGTCAGAGGAGCTGCTATTTTCGAGAAGTCCTGAACGAACCTCCTGTAGTAACCTGCCAAACCCAAGAAACTCCTGATCTCCGTCACTGAAGTGGGTCTAGGCCAGTTAGCCACAGTTTCTGTCTTCTTGGGGTCCACCTCAATCCCATTCTCTGACACTACATGCCCCAAGAACGAAATGCTCCTCAGCCAGAACTCACACTTAGAGAACTTGGCATACAAGCCATGTTCCCTCAAGGTCTGCAAGACCAATCGCAGATGACGGGCATGCTCCTCTGCATTCCTGGAATACACTAAGATATCATCTATGAAGACAATAACGAAGTGATCCAGGTACTGGCTAAACACCCTGTTCATGAGATCCATGAATGCTGCAGGGGCGTTGGTTAACCCGAACGGCATTACAAGGAACTCAAAATTCCCATATCTGGTCCTGAAAGCCGTCTTTGGCACATCCTCATCTCTGATCCTCAGCTGATGGTACCCAGATCTCAGATCTATTTTGGAGAAACAACCTGCTCCGGCTAGCTGGTCAAATAGATCGTCGATCATTGGCAACGGGTACTTGTTCTTGGTAGTGACTTTGTTCAACTGCCTGTAGTCGATACAAAGCCTGAGGGATCCATCCTTCTTCTTCACAAAAAGCACTGGAGCACCCCAAGGTGAGGTACTCGGTCGAATGAAACCCTTGTCCACCAACTCTTGCAACTGTTCCTTTAGCTCCTTCAGTTCTGCTGGTGCCATCCTGTTGGGAGGGATAGAGATAGGCCTAGTTCCAGGCATCAGCTCTATTTCAAACTCTATCTCCCTAGCAGGTGGTAATCCTGGTAGCTCGTCTGGGAAGACATCCAAAAACTCTCTGACTACTGGCACTAAGGCGGGCTCTCTAACCTGACTGCTAAGCTCTCTCACATGAGCCAAATACCCCTGACATCCCTTCCTAAGCAACCTACGAGCCTGAAGAGCTGATATCAGACCTCTAGGTGTACCCCTCCTGTCTCCCCTGAATACAACCTCTGACCCATCCTGAACTCTGAACCTGACTACCTTGTCCCTGCAGTCCAAGGTAGCACCATGGGTAGATAACCAATCCATCCCTAGAATGACGTCAAAATCTGTCAAGTCTAGAACCACAAGGTCGGCGGAAAGGCATCTTCCCTCAACAAAGACTAGACTGCACTGGCAGACTGACTCTGCCACTGATGGGTCACACTTGGGTCCACTGACCCTGAGAGGACACTCTAACTCAGAGATCATCAACCCCAACCTCTGAACGGCTCTCGGAGCAATAAAAGAATGAGATGCACCAGGGTCCATCAAGGCATACACATCTGAACAACCAATGACTAAGTTACCTGCCACCACGGTGTTAGATGCGTCTGCCTCCTGCTGTGTCATCGTGAAGATTCGTGCTGGAGCTGATGGACCTTCACCTCTGAACCCCGCTGAAGAAGAGGCTGCCCCTCTGCCTCTGCCTCTGCCACTGGCTTGAGTCACGGCTGGAGCTGCTGGCTGAGCCACACTACCAGAAGCTGTCTGCTGAGACTGTGCTCCAAAAGCTGCCCTAGGACACTCCCGAGCCATGTGTCCCTCTTGCCCGCATCTGAAGCAGGCTGCTGTCCCAGCCCGACAAACTCCCCTGTGTAGCCTACCATACTTTGCACAAATTGCGTTATCCGCACCAGAGCTCGAGCCACTCCCTAGTCCCAGACTGGACTTGACCTTGTTCCAAAACTTGTTCTTCTTGGGCTTCCTAGTGGTGTTACTCTACTTTTTGCTACCTGAAGCTGCTGCACTGAAAGAAGAAGAGCCTGAGGTCTTAGAACCAGAAGGCTGTGCCACTGACTGCTTAACTGTTCCCTGAACGATGGCACTGGCCTCCATTTTCCGGGCCATATCCACTATGGCATGGAAGCTCTCCCTATCTGCTGACTGGATCAAAGAGGAATATCTAGAGTGGAGTTTCATGATATACCTCCTTGATCTTTTCTGGTCTGAGTCAAGGTTTTGCCCTGCAAATGGCAACAGCTCCAAGAATCTGTCTGTGAACTCCTCTACACTCATATCATCAGTCTGCCTCAACTGTTCAAACTCTATCATCTTCAGTTCCCTTGAACTATCTGGGAAAGCCCATCCTGCAAACTCGTTTGCAAACTCCTCCCAAGACATGCTGTCTACTCTAGGGTTCACATAATTCTTGAACCATTCTCGTGCCTTCTTGCACTTAAGAGTGAACCCAGCCATCTGAATGGCTCTACTATCATCAGTCCCAATCTCATCCGTGATCACCTTAACCCTCTCAAGATACACAAACGGGTCATCCCCTTTTTCATACTGGGGAGCACCCAACTTCATGTAGTCGGTCATCTTGACCTTGCTCCCACTGGCTGAGCTAGGTCTAGGAGGTTGAGTAACTGGGGCTGCTGGTTCTGTAGGTGGTGGAGGTGGGGCAACATTTTCTGAGGTAGGGTTTGGATAGTAAGGTGGAGGTGGATACATTGGGTACTGTGAATATGGTGGGTAGTAGGGTGGGTATGGCATCTGTGTGGGATAAGGGGTGAAACTAGGGTAATCCGATGTACCTCCCATCGAATACCCGGGATTTTGTGAGAAGTGTGGGTAGTGGGGTGACTGAACAAATCCCGAGGCCTGAGTGCCTCCTTGGGACTCTCCCATCCCCTCTTCTGACATACTAACTCCCAAACTGCCATCCCTCCTCTGCTCTACATCCATATCATCCCCCATGCCTTCTGACATTCCTCCCTGAACTGTTCCTCTGACTGATCTGCTTCTACCCAGATCCAAAGACCTTCTAGGGTCTCTTACTGTTCTGTCCCTGTTGGACCTGCTTGACATTGCCTTAGGCAATGTAGGAGGACGGGCGCTCATGCCCTCATCCTCAGGTGGCACTCCAGTCAATCGAGCAGATCGACGAGTTCCTCTCATCTTATTTCTGAAAAACAGCACATATAACAAGCAAACATTAGCATCATATGGTTCATGTGGGCACACATGAACCCTCATCACATACATCACATATCATTAATGCACATGTATAAAATCATGGCATTTCACATCATCATGCAAGACAGGACTCCACATCCTATCCTAGTGGACATGATCTTCCTATTGTGCTTGACCTTCTATAACATCTATGAGCCCGACACTCTAGGTCCGAACATATGAACCTAGGGCTCTGATACCATTCTGTAACGACCCGAAAATCGGACCGCTACCGGCGCTAGGATCCAGATCGGCTTAAGGCCGCCGGGACCCGTAGCAAGCCTAACATGAAACCTGTAAACCTGTTTAATCCCATACATGATCAACAATCATACATAAAAATTAAAACTTTTCTTTCATTCGTTCCTCATACACCAAACTCAACCTGTGCATGCACTAAACATGATCATAATCATAAACTTGACCCCTCTGTGGGATCTCATCAATGCCCCAATGGGCGATACATCATAAGTTGAGTTGGTTAAACATAAACATCAATAGACATTAAGATCATGTATCAACAAGGGATTACAATACTCATAGGGTCAAGCACAACTAAAACCTCAATATACCTCAATACATAACATACTGTAATCTCTTACTTTACATCATAACACAATCGTCATGTCCACAATCTAGCTATTACATAATCATATACTTCAAACTTTGGCTAACCTCCTGGTCTACCCTGTACCTGCACATCTGGGGTTAGGGGAGAGGGGTGAGCTACAAAGCCCAGTGAGCAGAATAGTAGAAAACAATATTTAAAATCTCATGCCATCATGAAATGCAACACATCACAGCAAATCACATCTCGGATGGTATTGTCACCAATAGTCCTCTACATTTCCAAAGTGTCGGGACGTAGAATGGGTGCAACCGGTCTTTCTCTTAACATAACATATCATAACATACCAATGTGCCAGGGACGTAGAATGGGTACAACCTGGACTTTCTCTTACATAGTGCCAGGGACGTAGAATGGGTACAACCTGGACTTCCATACCATATCATGCCGTAGCATCATCATGCCATATGAGGACTAAAGGATCATTCAATAACCAATCCACATCAACATCATAAATGCAATGCAACATATTCGTGAATTCTAATGCAAACAACCTAATTCATCACATGGCATTCATGATGCATGAACATGCTCAAATGTATAATTCATTTGCTTTAAAAACATAAAGGTTTATCCTACTCACCTCTGGCTGAAGCTCTACTGACAAAGACTGATGCAGCTAATTCACTGCTGGGGTCCTCGGTTCCTCGGGTCCGAACCTACACAGGTGGACTCAAATGAGGGACCAAACATACATAAACATAACTCTAATATACTCCCCAAAATCCCTTAAAACATCATGAAAATATCATAGAAGAACATGCATGAAATGGCTGGACAGGGCACTTTCGGCGGCAGGTTCGGCGGCCGAAAGTCCCAGACAGATCCGAAAGTCAGGCACTTTCGGCGGCACCTTCGGCGGCCGAAAGTCCCAGACAGATCCGAAAGTCCTCTTTCGGGGGCAAGCTTCGGCAGCCGAATGCTGCCTCCACAAGGGGGGTTCGGCGGCCGAAACTCCCTTCGGCTGCCGAACCTGGTTTCTTCCAAATGGGCAGAAACTTGGTTCAAACGAACCTCTTGCCTCCCAAAACCTCAAATCATGCATAAACTTGTTCTAAAACATGCCTACTTATCATACATCACACCTAGGGGTCTCAAACTATCATATACCCCAACTACAACACTTCAAACACACAAAATCCACATACATTGTTCAAAATCATCATCAAAACCCATAAACTCAACTTATAGCCTAACATGCATTTCTACCCCATAGATCTTGCATATAACTTACTTAAAACATAATATAAGCTAGAGATCGACTCTTACCTCTTGAAGATCGAGAGTAGAGGCGACCAAACTTGGAGTTGGGAGAGATTTGAGTCCTTGAACCTCAAAGCTCCAAAACTTGCTTTAAACTCGAAAATCTTCAAAACAACGTAAAAACTTGTGAAAATCTTGAAAGATTTGAAGGAAAGAACTCAAAGATGGTGAGGAATGGCGGAAGGACTCACCTTGGCCGAAAATGGGGAAAAGCTCGCCCGTTTTCGGCTAAGGGACCCTTTTTATAGTGGCTGGCCAGGCCACGTTCGGGGGCCGAAAGTGCCTCCGCATGCATGCCATGTTCGGCGGCTGAACTTGAGGTTCGGCGGCCGAACCTGGGCTTCCCTCACTTATGCCTTCGGGGGCCTAAGGCTCACCCGAAAGGCATGCATGTTCGGCGGCCGAACTTTGAGTTTCGGCGGCCGAACCTGAGTTTCCTCCAAGGGTGTTTTTATTCAAAAACTCATTTCCTCTTTACTTAAAATCATCAAAAACATTAAAACATTTTATGAAAACATGGTTTTACCCTTCTAGGGGTCTCCGACATCCGAAATTCCACCGGATGGTAGGGATTCCGACACCGGAGTCTAGCCGGGTATTACATAATCCTTTATTTTGCATGCTTTTGTATGTTTTGCAGTGGAAAATTTATACCATCAATTTGTGTAGGGTAATTTAGATTAGTAGAGGAAAATTGTCTTGGTACCTCAGGACAAAGTTACGTAGCTTGTTTAAAAACGGGATTTGGATTTAATAATCTATAGGAGAGGAATAAGGCTTTTTTTAGTGAAAATGTGTTGGAGCTTAGTAAAAAAACCCTAAGCTCTTTGGGTTAGGATATTAAAGTATAACATTGGTCATATGCGTACATTTCCAATGTTGGGAATTAGAATAGCAATAACATAGAATTTCAACAAGTAAATAGAACACAAATATGCTGAGAATTAGAGCTATCTGTTGTAATATTATTTCAGAATTGAAGGTGCCTAGGCTTACAAAGAAATTAAAATGGCTAAAAATTCTTAAGTACATAAGGTATTCTTGCCCGTAACTTACTGACTTATTTAACTAATTAAATAATAGAAATATATATAGAAAAATATCCAACATTAACAAATGAATCATGAGGCAAAAATATTTGTAGTAAAAAACAAGTCATGTGCAGTGAAAGACTAAGTGATGCTTGACCAATAGTTGAACTAACCTTCAACACTCTCTCTTGATTCAAAATTCCACATACCAAGTAGCGATCTAAAGTAGAAATGCTTTTGAATGGGACGTGCCTTTATGAATATATCTGCAACTTGTTCATCCATACTACAATATTTCAATATAATTTTCTCTTTTGCTACCAACTTAATGAATAAAATGGAAATAAATGTCCATGTGCTTCCTTCTTCTATGAAATGTAGGATTTTTCATCATTACAATTGTGGATTTGTTGTCACAAAAGATTTCAACTCTTTTCTCTTGCTTTTAATGAAAATCAACAAGGATTCTTCAAAGCCAAATACATTGACAAGCTGAAGTAGTAGTAGCTACTTACTCTGCCTTTGAAGATGATAATGCCATTGTAGCTTGCTTCTTCAAACTCAAAGTAATTACACTTAATCCAAGACTGAAAAAACATGATCTGAAGTGCTCTTTCTAGAATCCAAAAATTCTATATAATCACTATCAATAAACCCATATAATTTGAAATATGAAACATGTGAATAGCAAATGCCATAATCTATAGTTCCAGCTATATAATGTAAGATACTTTTTGCAATTCCAAAATGATATTTAGAAGAATTGCTCATAAATATTGAAACGACACTAAAAGAGAATGAAATATTTCGTCGAGTATAAGTCAAATAAATCAGTCCTCCCATAAAACTTATGAAACTTATGAAACTTATGAAACTTATTGTGTTAGCATATTCAGTATTATCTTCAAGCTGCAATTTCTCATTCATAGGGTGTGACAACAAATTTGCAATTGATCATGCTAAACCTTTTGAGTAGATATGATGCATAGTTATTTTGCGAAGCAAATATTCCATCTTCACTTTACTTCACCTTAAGTCTAATAAACATGTCATCTCAAATTTACTTATATATCATAATAGATTTAAACTCAACAGTTAAAGAGTTAGATGAGTCCATGTATATAATTTTATTAATAAATAGGCACACAATAAGAAAATCATTGTCACCTTACTTTTTTAAGTAAAGAGTAGGCTCATTTTCACTCTTTTCAAACCCATTCTGAAGATAATATGAATTGATCTTGTTGTTCCATGCTCATAGTGCTTGGTTCAAGTCATATAACACCTTCTTTAGCTTGTATACCTTTTCTTCTTCACCGTTAATCACAAACCCATCAGGTTTAGCAACATAAACATCCTCTTCTAACTCTCCATTAAAAAACATTGATTTGACATCAAGTTGATAGATAGGCCAATTTAATTTGGCATCTGTGAAAAGTGTTCTCACCATTCAAATCAAACCGCATGAGAAAATATGTCTTCATAATCAATGTCGTACTGTTATGAGTAGCCTTTTGCTATAAGACGAGCCTTGTGATTTTGTATACCTTCATCAATATAGTACTTTGTTTTGAATATCCACTTCAAGATAATAATATTTTTTTCATTAGCAGATTTTCAACTCCTATGCCATTTTTTTGAATTGCGATCAATTCTTCCTTCATTGCTTGTTGCCACTCCTTCACTTTTGTTGTTTCCTTATACGTTTTTAGTTTTAAAATAAACAAAGTAAGTAAAAGATTCATAGATATCTTGCAAGGATCTAAATTTACTTAGAGATGTCTCATTAGATAACACATTTAAGGAAGATAAACCGGTATCTTTTGAACTTGAGCTTAGTGAACTTATTAGGTTGCTATTATTTGAAATTGAAGGAGAGGAATTTGTTGAATTTACTAGTGTAGAGTCTAATATTTCATCCAAAGAAGCTTTAGGTTGAATTTCCTCACCATTAATACTTAAATTTCAACATTCTTCTTTATTAGAATGACATTTCTACTAACAATCACTTTGCCAAGACAATAATCAATGAAATATATTTTTCTAACTTTTCAACTAGTTTTTGTTGAGTTTGAAAGTTAATTAAAGTATAAGAAATACATCCAAAAAATTCTTAAGTAGCTTACCAAAGGTTTGATACCTTTTCAAGCTTCATATGGAGTTTGATTTAACACAACTTTTATAAATGAAATATTCAGTAAGTATATTGTAGTAGGTACTGCTTCTGCCCAATATTAATTTGGAAGCTCCTTACCTTTCAATAAACTTCTTATTATTTCTACAATGGCAGGGTTCTTGTGCTCAACCATCCTATTTTGCTTCAATATGTAAGGTGCTATTAGTTCACTGCAAATTCCATTTTCTTTACAAAAGTAGTTAAATTCATTAGACAAGTTTACAAAAGTAGTTAAATTCATTAGACAAGAACTCACCATATATGTCTATACAAAGGGCTTTGATGTTGTTTCCACTTTTTTCTCTACCAATATCTTGAATTTCTTGAAATTCTCTAAAATTTTTAATTTAAATTTCAAGAAATATATCCATGTGACTAAAATCATCTATAAAGAGTAAAAAGTAATGATGTCTTTCAAATGACTTGGTGTTCATTGTATTATAAAAATCTGCATGAATTAATTTATGATAAGTAGAAGCTCTCTAAGCCTTTCCCATACAAAATGTCTTTCTAGTTTGTTTACCATAAATACACTCTGCACATAAATCAGCAAACCAAGAACTATACCTCTTTACTCCAACAACTACAGCCCCTTAACATTAAGATGGCCATACCGTAAGTGCCATAGTTTGAAATCATTTTGCGCACCAATCACCAAAGCAAAATTTTTCACATCTGAAATTTCAAGCTGAAACTTTTGATTTTTGTTCGTGTGAACATTGACCATTGTTTGACCCGATTTTTTTGTCTTTAATAGTACATACTCTATCATCAAATAAAACTAAATATCCACTAGCTATTAGTTGTCCAACACTTAATAAATTATGTGCGAAATTAGGAACAAACTTCACATCATGCAAGAATTTTACTTTACCATGGCTAGTATGATTTCTACTATCCCTTTCCTTCAACTTGAATATCTTTGTTGTCACTGATAGTACTTAACAGACTAGGTCGGACGACCTCTCCAGTAGTCCAAATGACGACCTCTCCAGTACACCAGGTCGGACGACCTCTCCAGTACACCAGATCAGACGACCTCGCCAGTAGACAATGTCGGATGACTTCTCCAGTAGACCAAGTCAGACGAAGATTCTAAATCCCCAAGTCCAGGTCGGACAACTTCTCTTACAGACCAGGTCGGACAACTATTCTAGAAGACGTGTTAGCTAACAGAAGAAGTCGAATGACTATTTCAGAAGACGTACCAGCTAACAGAAGAGGTCAGACGATCATTCCAGAAGACGTGCCAGCTACGCAAAATAACAGAAGAATCTTTTTCTCTCTCTTAACTCACATGTTTTCTGTTATAACAATAGCTGTACATAATGAGTTATACATAATGATGTGTACCCTTCCAAAATAATCAATAGAGTTGTATATAAACCCATTCTTATCAAATAAAAAATGCGAACGAGTATTGTCTCAGCCTCTTTATTCCGATCAAGTTCTTTTTGTTACAGTCACTAAGCATGACTTTCATCATTTGGCTTTCATCAAGCTCTTTGAATATCTTCTTCGTGTCTATTATATGGTTGGAGCATCCACTATCTACAAATCATACATCACTTATAACTATGGGTGGTAATTATTAATATGACTTGTAAACACGACACAAAAAATAAAGGATAGAGTTGAGCTTATTTGTATTCATGTGAAAATCATGTTGACTCATTTATGTCATGCTAATAATCATTCTATATCATGGGTTGACCCACTAATCCGATTTGACACATTTGTAGCATGATTTATTATTCATATCACGTGTCGATCTGTGACCTACCAACCTATTTTGATCCGCCAACCCATAATTATATTATTAAAATAATATATTATCTAATATAAATATTTATTTTCTTATAGTTGCTTCTATTTTATTTATTAAAATTTATTTAATTTATGTATTTATATAATAAATTAAATATTGTATTGTCTTCTAAATTTTTTTGTTAAAATATTAATTTGTTACATATGAAATCTCACTTTCTTTAATATTAAATAAAGTTTTATATTTTAATAGATTGTTATATTAAGAATGTTAAATAAATACATAAATTTCATATGATATATTTTTTTCATAAATATTATAAATATTGATTTTTTGTCAAAGTATTTTTTTTTTTAATCATATTAAAACATGTTAAATGAGGTAAACACAATCAATGAGTTTATCTTATTTATCTTATCAAAATTTTTAATGAGTTTATCCATGTTTAGATTTTTGACACAATTAATTCATTAATCGTGTCGTATTTACGTTAACCCTTAATTTTCTCATTGTCGAATTCGTATCACATGAATATGACCCATCAATTTGAATTGCCACCCCTAATTAAAACTCCATTAGTATCATAGTAGGACATGAACAACTTACTTTCCTCATTATTTACTTCTGCATAATTCACTTGCTTTTAATAATCTTTTACATGCTTGTACTTCTTGCAATTGTAACATTGGATGCCACTCTTATTGCCTTATTGCTTATTATTAGAATGTCGTGGTTAGAGCCTCTACTTCTACCTGGACCATGAGCTTACAACGAAGAGAAAACCACCTCTGCCTCGTTATTAGAATATCGGTGGTTAGAGCCTCTCTTCCATGAAAACCACCTCTGTCTCATCCTCTTCCTTCTTCCTTATCAAATTCACTTGAATTGGGTGCCTCCCTTTCAATTGAAATGCTTTCTCTTCATGTTTTTCAACTGATAGTTTTATCGTTGTCTCATGAGCTTGCAATGAACCCATCAATTCATTAAATGAGAAAGTTGATATATCCTTGGACTTGTCAATTACAGCTATAATATAACCAAATTTAGGAGTAAGGCTCCTTAAAAATTTTGTAACTGATGACCGTTGGGTTTCACCACTCCGATACGAGGTCAGGCCCAGGATGACGGCTCTAGTCCGAGGTTCATGAAGCCTCTTAAATGGGCCGGTCCAGACCATTCGGCCTCGAAATTAGGCCTCCCTTGGGTCTCAGTCTCCTCACCTCCAACTCAGTCATGAGGCCTAGCAGGAGAAGGGATAACCGGCCCACTCACGCAACATATTTGTTTACATGGGTGCCGAGGGAGAATTAAATGGCCGTTCAACATGGAGCAGATGTTTGACGTTTTCGTACGTACGTATCCGTATGACATAGACAGGTGGCCCAGTAGCAGCAAGGCCGTTGGACGTCACTAACGGACAAAAGAAAAGAATAAAAGGGGAGGAGCCCCCTCCTCTCAGATCAAGCTTACTCAACCATTGTAAACCTTATTTTCTTTGGATCTCAGTGCATCAATTGGCGCCGTCTGTGGGAACGAAGGAGATCTTTCATCACCAGAGTTCCACTCTTACAAAACCCACTGAGATCCATAATGGCCAACTGTAACGAAAACAACATTACCAATACCCCCAACGATCTAAGCTCTGCCCAAGAGGGGCAACAGTTCTCTTTCTCCAGCCCTGCGACTCCCAATAGTCAGCCACCAATCCTTTTTAATCCCTCGCCGAGCTCGGCAGGGAATGTACCAGAAACCACCTTATCAAACCAAGACCTCCAGGCCATGGCCCTTCAGTTAAAAAACACCGCCCACTGGTTAGGGCAAATGATGCAACAGAGGGGCCTTAGTACCCCAGTGAATGTGTTGCCTGTGATAGAAGCAACCCGAACCAACGAACCCCAACCTACCTTTAATCACCCCCAAACAAATAGCAGAGAAACTGGAGAAAGAGGCAGAAGGGCCGGTAAAGAGGAAGAGCCGGAGGCTAGAGCCCGTGAAAGAAGGGTAAGGGAGTTGATAGAAAATGATGAGGTGGAAAGTCACTCAGCCAGAACAACCAGGAGAGCAGAAAATGAAGAATGGGACGAGGAATATCATGTGGAGGAGAGGCCCAGGCAAGAAGAAGAAAACGTAGATAAAAAACTGCAAAAAATGAGAGAACAGCTCCTGGCCGAGTTGGGGGCGAAGGACCACAATCAGGCCCTCTTACCCGCATCCTCGCCTTTCTCGAGATGGGTACAGCAGGAGACCATCCCCAAAAAGTTCATAATGCCACCTATGGCAGCATATGACGGAGCGGGAAATCCAAGGGAGCATGTCCTTAACTACAAAACTTTCATGGAGCTGCAGACCTTATCGGATGCCTTGATGCGCAAGGTATTCCCTACGACGCTCACGGGGCCAGCACGGGCGTGGTTCAACAGCCTAAAAGCTGGAAGTATCAGGAGTTTTGGAGATTTAGCTAATGTTTTCATCAGCCGGTTCATAGTCGGAGTGCCAGCTGACAGGAAAACCAGTTACTTGGAAATAGTCAGGCAGAGGAGGAACGAATCATTGAGGGAGTATGTAGCCCGTTTCAATACGGAGGCCCTGCAGATCTCCGAGCTGGATGAAGGCAGAGCAGTGGAAGCCATGCAGAAGGGGAAAACCTCCCCCGAGTTCTTCGGCTCGTTGAGTAGGAAGCCCCTTACCTCGCTGGCAGAACTGATGAAGAGGGCAGAAAAATATATAAGGCAGGATGATGCCTTAATGACGAGCAGATTCGCCAAGGAGGCAGCAGACGGGGAAAAGCCCTAGAGGAAAGGAGGCCGGAAAGACATGAGAAGAGGCCAAACAAAAAGCCTGAGACATACAGACAACCCTGGGACCGGAGGGACCAAAGACCATTTCCTCCACGAGTTCCAGAGACCCTGAACCCTCTCAATGCCTCCCGAGCCGAAATGCTCATGGCAGTCCAAAACAAGGAGTTTCTCCAATGGCTGAAGCCTATGAAGGCTGAAGCAAGTCAGAGAGATCCTGACAAATACTGTCAGTACCATCGTACACACGGCCATAACACCAACAATTGTTACCAGTTGATCAGCAAAATCGAAATGCTGATTAAAAGGGGACACCTTAGGAACTTTGTGAAAAAATCGGAAGGAGAAAGGCCTCAGCAGAATCCTACAACAGAGAGACCTCGGAGGACGGGGGTAGGACCCGTGAATGACGGCTCCAGTGGAACCATCAATATGATTGTCAGGGGGACTAGAGGTCGGATGAGCAGGAGAGGAAGAAAAAGGGGCCGAGAGGGGGAAGGTAGCAGTGCTGAAGTCATGCAAGTAGCAGAGCATTCCCCCGTGGTCATCTCTTTCTCCCCAAAAGATGCCCATGGCATTCAGATGCCTCACGATGACGCCCTCATTATCGAAGCCGTCATTCACAACTACCGAGTCAGGAAGATCCTAGTCGACGACGAAAGCAAGGTGAACTTATTGCCGTACAGGGTCTTCCAGCAAATGAGAGTCCCTGAAGAGCAGTTAGTTCGGGATCAGGCCTCGGTGAAGGGGATCGGAGGAGTCCCGGTACCTGTGGAAGGAAAGGTGAAATTGGCTCTGACCCTCGGAGAAGCACCCTTGGCTCGAACGCACTACGCAGTGTTCTTGGTAGTAAAGCTTCCCCTGGACTATAGCGCCATACTGGGAAGGCCGGTTCTGTACGATTTTGAGGTAGTGACCAGTATCAGATACATGGCTATGAAGTTCCGAACCGAAGCAGGAGTGGGAGTAGTCAGAGGGAGCCAGGAAGAGGCGAGAGCAGTATACCTGGCCATAGTGTTGGAACCGAGCTCGGCAGAGGAAAAATTTGACTCGGAAGTCCTAGAGGTCCGGGATGAGAAGAAAGAAGCCAGAACGAAACTGGAAACCTTCTCCTTATCAGAAACAGAAGCATACAAGGTTTTCAGCCTCAATGCTGGCTTGACTGAAGAACAGAAGGCTGAAGTAATAGCCCTGATCCGAGGTCACACCCCAAGCTTCTCCTGGAAGCCATCAGACATGCCTGGGATAGACCCCGAGGTGATGACCCATAAGCTGAACGTCCTCCTCGAAGCTAAGCCGATAAAACAGTAGAAGAGGGTAGTAGGAAGAGAGAAGCAGCAGGCCACCAGGGAGGAAGTACGAAAGCTAAAGGAAGCAGGGTTTATTAGGAAAGTCATGTACCCACTGTAACGACCCGAAAATCGGACCGCTACCGGCGCTAGGATCCGGGTCGACTTAAGGCCGCCGGGACCCGTAGCAAGCCTAACATGCATCCTGAAAACCTGCTTAATCCCATACATGATCAACAACATACATAAAAATTAAAACTTTTCTTTCCATACACATCAACCAAACTCAACCTGTGCATGCACTGTATATAACATAAATCATAAACATTGATCCCTCTGTGGGATCTCATCAGTGCCCCCAATGGGTGACATAACATATGTTGAGTTGGCTTGCATAAACATCATAAAAAAATCCAAGATCATGTATTAAGAAGGGATACAACAATCTATGGTCAAGCACACCTCTAGCATCCATAAACATCATCTATACTGATTAAGACATTACAATACAATTTGATCATGTCCATTGCTAACTATTACATAAACATGACTTCTTTACTCTATCCGGACTCCCGCACTATACTGTACCTGCAAGCCTGGAGGTAAAGGGAGAGGGGTGAGCTAAAAGCCCAGTGAGTAGAACCATAAAACATATTAACACTATGCTTTAATGGAATGCATCATAACACAGACAATTCACATAAGGGTTGGGTGAACTTGTCACCAATTAGTCCAAGCTAACATTGTGCCAGGCCGTAGCATGGGGTCCTGGTCTTCCTGTCATAACATACATTACTTACCATTGCCCCAGGGCCTCCTCTGGGCTCCTGGTCTTTGAGTCCCATAACCGTGCCAGGCCGTAGAATGGGGTCCTGGTCTTCCTGTCATGGACTAATTGGGTCATCCAACATTCACCCACATCAACAACAATTGATGCAATGCGGCATATTCGTGAAGCTAATGCAATCATCCTATTACATAATCATGATGCATGAAACATGATAAAACATTTAATTTAAAAGATTAAGTTTAGTTCCACTCACCTCTGGCAGACTCTGACAACACCGAAACAGCTGAACTCACTGCTGGGGTCCTCGGTTCCTCGGGTCCGAACCTACACAGGTGGACTCAAATGAGGGACCAAACATACCTGAAAATAACTATAAACTACTCCCCAAAAACCCTCTGAAACATCATGAAACAACCATACAAAATCATGCAAAGGAGGCCTGGACAGGGCACGTTCGGCGGCAGGTTCGGCGGCCGAAAGTCCCTCCAGAGCCGAAAGTCAGGCAGGTTCGGCGGCACCTTCGGCGGCCGAAACTCCCAGACAGAGACGAAACTCATGCATGTTCGGCGGCACTTTCGGCGGCCGAAACTGCCAGACAGAGACGAAAGTCTCCCTTTCGGGGGCAAGCTTCGGCAGCCGAAAGGCTGCCTCCCCAGCCATGTTCGGCGGCCGAAAGTCCTTCGGCTGCCGAACCTGGTTTCTGCCAAAGGGCAGAAACTTGGCTCCCTATGCACATTTCGCCTCCAAACCTTTCCAACATGCATCAAACCTATTCTACAACACACAAACACAAGCATACATGTTCCTAGGGGTCTCAAACCATCATAAACCCCATCTACAACACATCAAGAAACTCACATTATTCATGAACATACATTTATACCCATAAACTCCAAAAACATATCCATAACCTAAACATGCATTCTAACCCATAAATCTACTTAAAACTTACTTAAAACATGCAATGAGCTTAAGATCGGCTCTTACCTCTTGAAGATCGAGAGAGAGACGACCTAACTCGAAGTTGGGAGAGATTGGGTTCTTGAACCTCCAAGCTCCAAAACTTTGCTCAAAAGCTTTAATCTTCAAACCAAAGTTAAAACAAGTGAAAATCTTGAAAGATTTAGAGGAAAGACGTCAAAGATGGGTGAGGGGCGGCGGTGACTCACCTTGGCCGAAAATGGGGAAAAAGCTCGCCCGTTTTCGGCTAAGGGACCCTTTTATAGTGGCTGGCCAGACCACGTTCGGGGGACGAATGTGCCTCCGCATGCATGCCATGTTCGGCGGCCGAACTTGGGGTTCGGCGGCCGAACCTGGACTTCCCTCACTTATGCTTTCGGGGGCCTAAAGCACACCCGCAACGCATGCATGTTCGGCGGCCGAACCTGAGTTTTCCTCCAATGCTATTTTCATGCAAAAAAAATCATTTTCTTTCATGCTTAAAACATAAAACACATTAAAACATTTCATAAAAACATGGTTTTACCCTACTAGAGGCTTCCGACATCCGAGATTCCACCGGACGGTAGGAATTCCGATACCGGAGTCTAGCCGGGTATTACATTCTCACCCCCTTAAGAACATTCGTCCCCGAATGTTCCTCAACTAGCACATGCATAGAGTCATCACAACATACACATAAAACACATAGAGACTAACCTTAAAAGAGATGAGGATATTGCCGGAGCATAGACTCCCGTGTCTCCCAAGTGCATTCTTCCATATTGTGGTGGTTCCAAAGGACTTTCACCATCGGGATTTCCTTGTTTCTCAACTTCCTGATTTGAGTGTCCAGAATCCGTACCGGCTGCTCAACATAGGTGAGATCCTCTTGGACCTCCACATCAGGCTCACTAAGAACCTTGCCCGGATCTGACACGAACTTTCTCAACATAGAAACATGGAAAACCGGATGGATTCTCTCCATTGAAGCAGGTAAATCCAGCTTGTACGATACATTCCCAATCCTTTGCAGGACTTCAAAGGGTCCGATGTACCGCGGAGCCAACTTACCCTTCTTTCCGAACCGAACCACTCTTTTCATTGGAGACACCTTGAGCAATACCAGATCCCCCTCCTGGAACTCTACTTGCCTTCTGCGGATGTCTGCATAACTCTTCTGTCTGCTTGCAGCAGTCTTGATTCTTTCTCTGATTAAGGGTACCACCCTGCTGGTGATCTCTACTAGCTCAGGCCCTGCCAAGGCCTTTTCTCCAACTTCTTCCCAGCAAACAGGTGACCTGCACTTCCTTCCATATAAAGCTTCATATGGAGCCATCCCGATGCTAGCATGATGGCTGTTATTGTAGGCAAACTCCACCAAAGGTAGATGCTGCCTCCAAGAACCGCCAAAGTCCAACACACACATTCTTAGCATATCTTCTATGGTCTGGATGGTCCTCTCTGACTGTCCGTCTGTCTGTGGATGGAAGGCAGTGCTAAAATCCAACCTGGTACCCATGGCATCCTGCAGACTCCGCCAAAACCTGGAGGTGAACTGGGGCCCTCTATCTGACACTATAGAAACAGGAACCCCATGCAGTCTTACTATCTCATCAACATACACCTGCGCCAACTTGTCCACAGAATAGCCACTCCTAACAGGGATGAAGTGAGCAGATTTGGTGAGTCTGTCCACAATCACCCATATGGAGTCCAATCTGTTGGACGTCGCCGGTAACCCCACTACGAAGTCCATAGCTATATTCTCCCATTTCCACTCTAGAATAGGTAGTGGGTTAAGCATTCCAGCCGGCTTCTGATGTTCCAGCTTCACCCTCTGACACACTTCGCAGGCTGACACGAACTGTGCCACTTCTCTCTTCATAGCTGGCCACCAATAAACTTTCTTCAGATCCTGATACATTTTGGTGGCTCCGGGGTGAATGCTGTATCTTGCATTATGAGCCTCTCTCATAATGTCTCCTTTTATCCCTATGTCATCTGGTACACACAAACGACTCCCATAGCGGAGGATCCCCTTACTGTCGAATCTGAACTCACTGTCCTTGCCTGACTGAACAGTCCTGGCAATCTTCACTAACTCTGGGTCCTCATGCTGTTTCTGAGCCACCTGCTCCAGAAACACGGGTGTCACTTTCATCTGAGCAACCAAGGCACTTGTACCAGACAACTCCAACTGTAGACCTTCATCAATGAGCTTGTAAAACTCCTTCACCACTGGTCTCCTCTCTGCCGTGATGTGGGATAGACTGCCTAGTGACTTCCGGCTTAGGGCGTCTGCCACGACATTTGCCTTACCCGGATGATACTGAATCTTGCAATCATAGTCACTCAGCAGCTCTACCCATCTCCTCTGTCTCAAATTCAAATCTCTTTGACTCAGGATGTACTGCAGGCTCTTATGATCTGTGAAGATCTCACATTTCACCCCATAGAGGTAGTGCCTCCACATCTTGAGTGCAAAGATAACTGCTGCCATCTCAAGGTCATGCGTGGGGTAATTCAACTCATGCTTCTTTAGCTGCCTAGAAGCATAAGCAATCACCCTCTCATTTTGCATCAGTACACAACCCAGTCCCACACGGGACGCATCACAAAAGACTGTGAAGTCCTCATCACTAGATGGCAGAGCTAAAACTGGCGCTGAAGTCAACCTCTTCTTAAGCTCTTCAAAACTCTCTTCGCACTGGTCGGTCCACAGAAACTTCTGATTCTTCCTGGTTAGTCTGGTCAGAGGAGTTGCTATTTTCGAGAAGTCCTGAACGAACCTCCTGTAGTAACCTGCCAAACCCAAGAAACTCCTGATCTCCGTCACTGAAGTGGGTCTAGGCCAGTTAGCCACAGTTTCTGTCTTCTTGGGGTCCACCTCTATCCCATTCTCTGACACTACATGCCCCAAGAACGAAATGCTCCTCAGCCAGAACTCACACTTGGAGAACTTGGCATATAAGCCATGTTCCCTCAAGGTCTGTAGAACCAACCTCAGATGATGGGCATGCTCCTCTGTATTCCTAGAATACACTAAGATATCATCTATGAAGACAATAACGAAGTGATCCAGGTATTGACTAAACACTCTATTCATGAGATCCATGAATGCTGCAGGGGCGTTGGTTAACCCGAACGGCATCACAAGGAACTCAAAATGCCCATATCTGGTCCTGAAAGCTGTCTTTGGTACGTCCTCTTCCCTGATCCTCAACTGATGGTACCCAGAGCTCAGATCTATTTTGGAGAAACAACCCGCTCCTGCTAGCTAGTCGAATAGATCGTCGATCCTTGGCAAAGGGTACTTGTTCTTGGTAGTGACTTTGTTCAACTGCCTGTAGTCGATACAAAGTCTAAGGGATCCATCCTTCTTTCTCACAAACAAAACTGGAGCACCCCAGGGTGAGGTACTCGGTCGGATAAAGCCCTTGTCTACCAACTCCTACAACTGCTCCTTCAACTCTTTCAATTCTACTGGCGCCATCCTGTAGGGAGGGATAGAGATCGGTCGGGTTCCAGGCATCAGTTCTATCTCGAACTCTATCTCCCTAGCAGGTGGTAAACCTGGCAGCTCGTCTGGGAACACATCTAAGAACTCTCTAACCACTGGCACTGAGGCGGGCTCTCTGACCTGACTGCTAAGCTCTCTCACATGAGCCAAATACCCCTGACATCCCCTCCTGAGCAACCTACGAGCCTGAAGAGCTGATATCAGACCTCTAGGTGTACCCCTCTTGTCTCCTCTGAAGACAACCTCAGACCCATCCTGACCTCTGAACCTGACTACCTTGTCCCTGCAGTCCAAGGTAGCACCATGGGTAGATAACCAGTCCATCCCTAGAATGACGTCAAAATCTGTCAAATCTAGAACCACTAGGTCGGCGGACAAGCATCTTCCCTCAACAAACACAGGACTACACTAGCAGACTGACTCTGCCACTGATGGGTCACACTTGGGTCCACTGACCCAGAGAGGACACTCTAACCCAGAAGTCATCAGACCTAACCTCCCCACGGCTCTCGGAGCAATAAAAGAATGAGATGCACCAGGGTCCATCAAGGCATACACATCTGAACAACCAATGATTAAGTTACCTGCCACCACGGTGTTAGATGCATCTGCCTCCTGCTGTGTCATTGTGAAGATCCGTGCCGGAACTGGTGGACCTTCACCTCTGAAACCCGCTGAAGAAGAGGCTGCTCCTCTCCCTCTGCCTCTGCCACTGGCCTGAGTCATGGCTGGAGCTACTGGCTACGCTACACTGCCTGAGGCTGTCTGCTGGGACTGAGCCATCGGGACTGCTCTTGGACATTCTCGAGCCATATGCCCCTCCTGACCACATCTGAAACAGGCGTTCGTACCAAACCGACATACTCCCCTGTGTGGCTTACCACACTTCGCACAAACTGCATTATCCGCACCAGAGCTTGAGCCACTCCCAAATCCCAGACTGGACTTGACTTTATTCCAGAACTTATTCTTCTTACCCTTGGGTTTACCCCATCTCTTACTGCCTGAAGCTGCTGCACTCAAGGTAGAGGGATCTAACCTTCCCCCGCCCGGAGTTTTTGAACCAGAAGATTGTGCCACTGTCTGCTTAACTGTCCCCTGAATGATGGCACTGGCCTCCATTTTCCTAGCCATATCTACTATGGCATGGAAGCTCTCCCTGTCCACTGACTGAATCAAGGAGGAATACCTGGAATGAAGCTTCATGACATACCTCCTTGACCTCTTCGAATCTGTGTCCAGACTCTGTCCAGCAAAAGGCAACAGCTCCAAGAATCTGTCGGTGTACTCCTCTACACTCATATCCTCTGTCTGCCTCAACTGCTCGAACTCTATCATCTTCAACTCCCTTGAACTATCGGGAAAAGCCCATCCTGCAAACTCGTTTGCAAACTCTTCCCAGGACATGCTGTCCACTCTCGGGTTCACATAATTCTTGAACCACTCTCGTGCCTTCTTGCACTTAAGTGTGAACCCAGCCATCTGAATGGCTCTACTATCATCAGCCCCTAACTCCTCTGTAATAGTCTTGACCCTCTCAAGATACACAAACGGGTCATTTCCTGACTCAAACTGGGGAGCACCCAGCTTCATATATTCAGTCATCTTAACCTTGCTCCCACTGGCTAAGCTAGGTCTAGAAGGTTGAGTAACTGGGGCTGCTGGTTTTGTAGGTGGTGGAGGTGGTGCAACATTTTCTGAGGTAGGGTTTGTTGGATTTGGATAGTAGGGTGGTGGTGGATACATCGGGTACTGTGAATATGGTGGGTAGTATGGTGGGTATGGCATCTGTGTGGGATAAGGGGTGAAGCTAGGGTAATCCGATGTACCTCCCATCGAATACCTGGAATGTTGTGAGAAGTGTGGGTAGTGAGGTGGCTGAACAAATCCCGAGGCCTGAGTACCTCCTTGGGACTCTCCCATACCTTCTTCCGACATGCTAACTCCCAAACTGCTATCCCTCCTCTGCTCTACATCCATCTGGTCCCCCACTTCCTCTGACATTCCGCCCTGAACTGTTCCTCTAACTGATCTGCTCCTACCCAGATCCAAAGACCTTCTAGGGTCTCTTGCTACTCTATCTCGGTTAGACCTACTAGACATTGCCCTAGGCAATGCTGGAGGACGGGCGCTCATGCCCTCATCCTCAGGTGGCACTCCAGTCAATCTTGCTGATCGACGAGTTCCCCTCATCCTGTTTTCAAAAAAAAAAACAGCACACATCACATAAACATTAGTATCATATGGTTCATGTGGGCACACATGAACCCGCATCTCATACATCACATATCATAGCATATCATTAATGCACATGCATATCATCATGGCATTTCACATCATTATTCAAGACAGGACTCCACATCCTATCCTAGTGGACATGATCTTTCCTATTGTGCTTGACCTTCTATAACATCTATGAGCCCGACACTCTAGGTCCGACCATATGAACCTAGGGCTTTGATACCATTCTGTAACGACCCGAAAATCGGACCGCTACCGGCGCTAGGATCCGGGTCGACTTAAGGCCGCCGGGACCCGTAGCAAGCCTAACATGCATCCTGAAAACCTGCTTAATCCCATACATGATCAACAACATACATAAAAATTAAAACTTTTCTTTCCATACACATCAACCAAACTCAACCTGTGCATGCACTGTATATAACATAAATCATAAATATTGATCCCTCTGTGGGATCTCATCAGTGCCCCCAATGGGTGACATAACATATGTTGAGTTGGCTTGCATAAACATCATAAAAAAATCCAAGATCATGTATTAAGAAGGGATACAACAATCTATGGTCAAGCACACCTCTAGCATCCATAAACATCATCTATACTGATTAAGACATTACAATACAATTTGATCATGTCCATTGCTAACTATTACATAAACATGACTTCTTTACTCTATCCGGACTCCCGCACTATACTGTACCTACAAGCCTGGGGGTAAAGGGAGAGGGGTGAGCTAAAAGCCCAGTGAGTAGAACCATAAAACATATTAACACTATGCTTTAATGGAATGCATCATAACACAGACAATTCACATAAGGGTTGGGTGAACTTGTCACCAATTAGTCCAAGCTAACATTGTGCCAGGCCGTAGCATGGGGTCCTGGTCTTCCTGTCATAACATACATTACTTACCATTGCCCCAGGGCCTCCTCTGGGCTCCTGGTCTTCGAGTCCCATAACCGTGCCAGGCCGTAGAATGGGGTCCTGGTCTTCCTGTCATGGACTAATTGGGTCATCCAACATTCACCCACATCAACAACAATTGATGCAATGCGGCATATTCGTGAAGCTAATGCAATCATCCTATTACATAATCATGATGCATGAAACATGATAAAACATTTAATTTAAAAGATTAAGTTTAGTTCCACTCACCTCTGGCAGACTCTGACAACACCGAAGCAGCTGAACTCACTGCTGGGGTCCTCGGTTCCTCGGGTCCGAACCTACATAGGTGGACTCAAATGAGGGACCAAACATACATGAACATAACTATAAACTACTCCCCAAAAACCCTCTGAAACATCATGAAACAACCATACAAAATCATGCAAAGGAGGCCTGGACAGGGCACGTTCGGCGGCAGGTTCGGCGGCCGAAAGTCCCTCCAGAGCCAAAAGTCAGGCAGCTTCGGCGGCACCTTCGGCGGCCGAAACTCCCAGACAGAGACGAAACTCATGCATGTTCGGCGGCACTTTCGGCGGCCGAAACTGCCAGACAGAGACGAAAGTCTCCCTTTCGGGGGCAAGCTTCGGCAGCCGAAAGGCTGCCTCCCCAGCCATGTTCGGCGGCCGAAAGTCCTTCGGCTGCCGAACCTGGTTTCTGCCAAAGGGCAGAAACTTGGCTCCCTATGCACATTTCGCCTCCAAACCTTTCCAACATGCATCAAACCTATTCTACAACACACAAACACAAGCATACATGTTCCTAGGGGTCTCAAACCATCATAAACCCCATCTACAACACATCAAGAAACTCACATTGTTCATGAACATACATTTATACCCATAAACTCCAAAAACATATCCATAACCTAAACATGCATTCTAACCCATAAATCTACTTAAAACTTACTTAAAACATGCAATGAGCTTAAGATCGGCTCTTACCTCTTGAAGATCGAGAGAGAGACAACCTAACTCGAAGTTGGGAGAGATTGGGTTCTTGAACCTCCAAGCTCCAAAACTTTGCTCAAAAGCTTTAATCTTCAAACCAAAGTTAAAACAAGTGAAAATCTTGAAAGATTTAGAGGAAAGACGTCAAAGATGGGTGAGGGGCGGCCTAAAGCACACCCGCAACGCATGCATGTTCGGCGGCCGAACTTGAGGTTCGGCGGCCGAACTTGAGGTTCGGCGGCCGAACCTGAGTTTTCCTCCAATGCTATTTTCATGCAAAAAAACTCATTTTCTTTCATGCTTAAAACATAAAACACATTAAAACATTTCATAAAAACATGGTTTTACCATACTAGAGGCTTCCGACATCCGAGATTCCACCGGACGGTAGGAATTCCGATACCGGAGTCTAGCCGGGTATTACATATGGCTAGCAAATCCTGTATTAGTGAAAAAAGCCAATGGCAAGTATAGGATATGTATAGACTTTATCGACCTGAACCAAGCATGCCCCAAAGATTGTTACCCCCTCCCTGATATTAATAAAATGGTCGATTCTATGGCCGGTTTTGATTATATGTCGTCTCTGGATGCGATGTCTGGTTACCACCAAGTCCCAATGAATAGGTCGGATGAGGAAAAGACTTCTTTCATAACAGAAGATGGGACTTGCTATTACAAGGCCATGCCTTTTGGGCTAAAGAACGCTGGGGCAACATACCAGAGATTGATGAATAAGATTTTCAAAGACCAGATTGGTAGGAATGTTGAAGTATACGTGGATGATATGGTGGTAAAAAGTCCAACTTTTCAGCAACACCTGATAGACCTGAGGGAAGTATTCGAGGTACTGGAGCGATACAGAATGAGGCTGAATCCAGCAAAATGCGCTTTCTTCATCTGGGGAGGAAAGTTCCTGGGTTACATGGTGAGTGGAAAGGGTATTGAGCCCAATCTAGAGAAGGTGGAAGCCATATTGAAAATGTCTGAGCCGACCAGTGTGAGGGATGTCCAAAGACTCACTGGAAGGGTAGTAGCGCTTAATCGTTTCATGTCAAGGTCAGCAAAAAGGTGCCTACCATTCTTCAAGAAGTCGAGAAAAGTTTCGAATTTTGAATGGACCGAGGACTGTCAAGAAGCTTTCAAAGAGCTCAAGTGCTATCTTAGTTCGCCACATGTACTTAGTAATCCGCTGGAAGGGGAAGAGCTCTTGATCTACTTGTCAGCTTCAGAACAAGCGGTCAGTGCCGTACTGGTGAGAGTGGAAGGAGGAGAGCAGAAGCCAATATTCTATGTCAGCAAAGTGCTCAAAGATGCTGAGACAAGATATCTGAATGTCAAAAAAATAGCATATACTCTATTGCTAGCAGTCAGAAAATTCAGGATTTACCTAGAAAGCAACCAAGGAGTAGTGATGACAGACTAGCTGTTGAAGAAAATTCTCCACAAACCAGAAACTTCAGGTCGGATGCTAGCTTGGTCTATTGAGATTAGCCCCTACTGCTTAGAGTACCGACCTCGCATAACCATAAAATCTCAAGCTCTCGCCGACTTCATAGCGGAGTGCTCCTTCAATGAAAAACAAGCAGAACCTGGTGAGACATCCTCGGGAGCATTAGAAGGAGAAAGAGAAAGGCAGTCCCCTCAAGAATTCAGCTGGAAGTTGTATGTGGACAGGGCATCCAGCGCTGGGGGCAGCGGCACGGGAATAATGCCGAAAGGACCTGAAGGGTTCAAAGTTTGCTATGCTCTGTGCCTGGAGTTTAATGCCTCCAACAATGTAGCAGAATATGAAGCCCTAATAAATGGGATGCTGATCGCAATGGAAGTAGGGGCAACTGACCTCGAGATAAATAGCGACTCCCAATTAGTGATCAGCCAAATAACGGGGGCATATCAGGCAAGAGACCCGACCATGCAGAACTACTTGGCGAGGGTAAAGGCCATAGAGGCTGAGCTAGGAAGCCAAGGGATCATGGTAAGATACCAAAGAATACCTCGGGAAGAAAACGAAGAGGCAGACCTACTCAGTCGACTGTCTGAAGAAGAGCTGGAACAGCTCCCGGACAAGGTATACATACAACATATCAGTGCTCCTGCCTTTGAAAAAGCAAATACCGTAATGGAGATCGAGGAAAAACGGAACTGGATGACCCCATACCTCGATTATTTGGAGAAGGGAAAGCTCCCTAAGGACAAAGCTGAGGCAAAGAAAATTGCGGCTCGGGCTGCCAACTACCAAGCGGTAAGGGGAACCCTGTACCGAAGAGGGAAGTCCAGCCCATGGCTCCGGTGTGTGAGCCCGAAAGAAGCTGTAAGGGTGATGGAAGAAATACACCAAGGAATCTGTGGAGCCCATGAAGGAGCAGGGACATTGGCAAACAAAATATTCAGACAGGGATACTACTGGCCCACCGTCAAAAGGGAGGCCGAGGAGTTTATCCGTAGATGTGATGTATGCCAAAGGTTTGCCAACGCCATCAACGTTCCAGCCACACCTCAGTCCAGCATATCCAGCCCATGGCCGTTCTCGCAGTGGGGCATAAACATCCTAGGGCCTTTTCCCAAGACTACAGGACAGAAGAAGTTTGTAATAGTGGCTGTGGAGTACTTTTCAAAATGGCCAGAGGCAGAGGCAGTCCCCACAATTACAGCAAGAAAAATGATAGATTTCGTCTGGGCAACATTATATGCAGGTTTGGCATACCGAGGGTGCTCATATCAGACAATGGCAGGCAATTTGACTGCAATGCTTTCAGGAAATTCACGAGAAATATGGGGATATGGCATAAATTCTCCTCAGTGGCCCATCCCCAAACCAACGGCCAAACAGAGGTCACCAACAGAGCTATCCTCCAGGGACTAAAGAAGTGATTAGATGGGGCAAAGAGAAATTGGGCGGATGAGCTCAACAGTATCCTGTGGGCATTCAGAACTGCGCCTAGAACGCTGACCAAAGAGACACCTTTCGCACTTGCATTTGGCACTGAAGCTGTAGTTCCAATAGAACTGCAAGTTCCTACACACCGAGTCCAGTTCAATAGCGAGAACACCAACAGAGGAAGTGAGAGAAGAAGCTTAGATTCGTACCGCTGCATATCAACAGAGGGCAGCTCACTACTACAACCAAAGAGTCAGGGAAAGGAGCTTGAAGGTAGGAGACCTAGCATTGAGAAACTTGAAAGCCACTGGAAAAAGAGCTGCAGTGGGAAAAATGGCGCCTACCTGGGAGAGCCCTTTCAGAATAATCAAAGTAATCAAACCAAACGTGTATCGAATTGGGGACATGTAAGGGAACCCTGAGCCTCATGCTTGGAATATCCAGCATTTGAAGAGGTATTTTCCTTAAAGTCCTACCAAATGTAAAGCGAACAGCTGTACTTTAAAATGTGCAAATAAAATGAATATTATTGTCAAATTATGTTGTTTGCCATGACTTGTTTTGCCTTCTTTAAAAAGAAAAACAAAACAGACAAGGCCAAAGTACCTGAATCTTGTTCAAGGCCTCAGTGAGGTGGGTGACCGGGCTCAAAAATGACCCCGGCAACACAAAACCGGCTGAGATGATGAAGCGACAGTAAGGCCAAAGTGTCTGAATCTTGTTCAAGGCCTTAGTGAGGTGGGTGACCGGGCTCAAAAATGACCCCGACACCACAAAACCGGCTGAGATGATAAAGCGATAGTAAGGCCAAAGTGCCTGAATCTTGTTCAAGGCCTTAGTGAGGTGGGTGACCGGGCTCAAAAATGATCCCGGCACCACAAAACCGGCTGAGATGATGAAGCGACAGTAAGGCCAAAGTGCCTGAATCTTGTTCAAGGCCTCAGTGAGGTGGGTGACCGGGCTCAAAAATGACCCCGGCACTACAAAATCGGCTGAGATGATGAAGCGAAAGTAAGGCCAAAGTGCCTAAATATTGTTCAAGGCCTCAATGAGGTGGGTGACTGGGCTCAAAAATGACCCCGGCACCACAAAACCGGCTGAGACGATGAAGCGACAATAAGGCCAAAGTGTTTGAATCTTGTTCAAAGCCTCAGTGAGGTGGGTGACCAGGCTCAAAAATGACCCCGGCACCACAAAATCGGCTGAGATGATGAAGACCGGGCTCCACAATGACCCCAGCACCCCAAAACCAATGAAAAGCCTGAATCTGAACAAAGCCAAAGAGCCTCAAGGCGGTGGCCAGGCAACAAAAAAAAAAAGGGCTCAAAACTTCAAGCAAGTCTAAAAATCGGAGAGGAACGGAGCAAGCCTGAAAAGGCTGAACCCCAAGCTGAGATACACAGATTTGAGCTCGGAAGAACTAAGCAAGGGAAGAGCCAAACTCGAGAAAGTCGAATGGCAAAATAAAAGTTACAAATTCCCTCTAACCCAAAGAACAAGAAGAAATAGAAGGCATGAGCAGACGAGCAAAGCCACAACCCTAGCTCCACTCAACACAGGACAGAAAACAAAACCAAGAAGACAAGCTCATCATACTAAGAAGGTACATGATCTAACCTACTTTGATTATATGAAAATTATACGCCTGAGCTCGCGTTACTGATGAATCAGCGAAATAAAAAAGAGGAATGCCTTTGCAAAATTAGGAAAATTCACAAGTTAGAAGTTTAGTCAATCACTAAAATTCCAGCCCGGATTAACTCAAGGGAGGAAAGATTGGTAACGGGGCTGGTCAGCCTAGTATAACTAAATTCCTTGAAAAATTACTGAGCGATCATATGGCCTAAGAGCTTCTATCCTTAAGGTAAATCAAGCCAGAAAAAGCTTACTGATAGGAGAAATAAATTAGGCCCTTAACAGGTCAAACTTTTAATAGGTTAAGCAGCTCAGTAGAACCAAAAAAACAGACAAAAGCAAAAATAATTCAAGTGTGAACACAAACAAAAGCCATATCTCATTAAAAGAAAAGTAAATTACAACTTTATTTAATCATATAAAATTACAGGAGGAAAGACCATCCGTAAAGGACTTACATCACTAATTACATCACTATTTACATTGTCACCTACACTACTGTCCTTGGGAAGCCCAGTGCCCTCCTGCTCTGACCCCCCGGTACCCACGAAAGGCACTATCTCCCCTTCCCGGGGTCCAATATTTTCTCCTTAGGACTCGGCATCCTCTCCCTGAGTCCTGGCATCGCTCTCTTTGGACTCGCTGCTCTCTCTTTCATCCCCTCCCTCAAGCTCGGCATCCTTTTCAAGAGGTCCAGTTGCAGTGAGAGGAGCTCCTTTAGGCAGAGGGATGTCATCCTCCCCATAGCACACCTCCTCACCATCAGAGTCCACTTCAGGGGCTCAGAGCTGAGCTAGTGAGGGTGGAGGGGGCATCCCTAGCTTCTTTTAGGCCCCGATTAAACCCGGAGGCAAACATGCGGAAGCCCCTGTTCCATATCTCGTGTTTCAGCTCATCAGAAGCTTTAAATTCCGCAAGCCGTAGGCCTGATCGATCTCTGCTCTCAGCTCAGCAGACCCCTTATATTCCTGCAGGCGCTCCTCACACGCCGGCTGGACTCTGTCTTCAGCAAGCTTGGCATCCTCGAGCAGGGCTGAACACCTCTTTTTCAAAGCCTCGACTTCTTGGCAGAGATATTGATTTTGAAGCTTTGCCGCCTCTGTTGCCAAAGTCAGGTCTTTAAGATTATCAGCACGCTTGCTCAGCTCCTGCTCGAGAACAACTATTTGAGCCAGGGCTTCATCCCTGTGAGCCATCACGGTATCGCAGCAGGCCTGAGCCCCCTCATAATCCATTTTCAGCACCTCATACCAATGCCAGACCTCATCTCTTTGGCCCACAGTCTCGTCCCTCTCCCGCCGGACCTCCTCCAGGGATGATAGCTGCTCCAAGGCTTCATCGCGGTGAACCTCTACGACGGCTGCTTCTCATCAGCCCTTTTGAGAGCACCTAGGGTATAGGACAGTTCCCCTTGTAGAGTCTTCAGATGCTCTTGGGCCGCGGCAAGATGGCCCCGGGCATCACTGGTCGCAGCAAGGTTCTCCTCATGGGGCGCCTCCTCAATCCAGCGATCCACCGTGTCCCGGAGAGACTGGTCACGAGTGTCCACCTCCATAAAGAGGCCCATCACCTAGTGAAAAGAGAGAACAGTTGAGATAGGGGACAACGGAAATCAAAAGAAGAACCAAAAGCAAAGAGTACAACTTACCATGAGGAGCATCTCCCTAATTGTGTCTTTGAGCTCCCCTCGAGTCCGAGACCGGAACACTACCTGCTCTCAAGTAGAGCTAGCCAAAAGGCCGGTGAGAGCAAGAAAGCGAGGGTCTGAAGCCTCCATGACCCCACCAAACATTCGCTCCCGTAGTATCTCCGCAACCACGCCCGCCGGAGATTGATGGGTAATGTCTTCTGCGTTCAGAATCTCGTTGTCGGGGGCAGAGAGTAGAGGCACCACAGGGGTTTTCTCTTTCTCGAGGGGAGGTAGAGCTGGGGCCGGTTGTTTAGAAGCCCGAGACTTCTTAGGGGCAGGAGCCGAGGTAGGAACATCAAAGGGAAGAGGGCGCTTGCCCGCGGCCCCCTTAGCAGCACCCTCATGGACGGCTGAGGTCTTCTTCCGGGGAGGAGCATTATCAACTGACCCGGACTTAGCTCCCTCCTCAGGAATGCTCTTAGCAATAGGGGCAACCTCGATGCCAACTCCTTGGACACCTTCACCTGCCGGGACGACCTCCATCTCACCCTCTGGAGCCCTCCCTTCAGCTGGAGAGACCTCGAACCTCTCCTCAGGGGCATCCCCAAAAGACGGAGCAACATCTGCCCTCACAAGCCCGGGGTCCTCAACTGGCCTGTCAATCACCTTTGGCACAACTTTCGTCCTCGCAATAGAGGCCCGTTGGGACCCGGAGGCCTGGGAAGAACGAGAAAGGGAGCTAGACCTACTGCGGCTGGAAGGCTTGGAGGCCCTAACACCCTGGGAGCTCGGCTTAGAAGCTCGAGAAGGTTCTAGAATTGGGGGAACATATCGGCCCGCCGACCTGGAGGAAATGACCTGGGCCACCTCCTTAGTAGCTTCAGACGTGGACCGCCCAGCTCGGAAAGCGTCCAGGGCGGTCTTCATGCTCTCCCGAGACAAAGTGAAATTCTTGGGAGGCTTGATCTTGTCCATAGGTACTTGAGAAGCTGCAGAGACTCAAAACCAAACAAGTTAAAAAAGCATTCGAGGAAAATCAAGAAGAGAAAAACAAAGCAATTAAACGAAGCGAAATACCCGCATCCTTGCAGTCTTGAAGACTAGACACAAACATGCATTTTTTGACGTCATACTTCTTCTCAACAGAAGTCAGTCGAAGGTACCCGACTTGTTCAGAAAGGCTTAGCTGGGGCAGATCGTTGCAGCCTAGAGGGACATCCTTCCATAAGAGCTCCACCTCTCAAGACAACCCGGAGTCCTTTTTCAGCTCTACCACTGCGAACCCCTCTACCCAGCCTTTTATTGAGTCCTTGTACCCGAAAATATGGACAGCCCTTCGCGGGGGGCAAAATAGTAAAAACCCTGACTCGCTTTGACCAGCCGAAAAAAGGTGACAAACAGACACGCTATGGGCGTGAACCTCCAGCTCAGGCAAATAGACTCGAATGAACACATGAATAGAATGGAATTAGGAGCCAGCATCCGAGGGGTTATCCTGAAATACTGGAAGATCTCGATGAAAAAAGGGAAAAAGGGAAAGGTCAGACCATACTCTCGCTGTTTGACAAAAAAGACTAAACTGCGGTCCCTCTGAGGATCGATTAGACCAGAGAGAGGAGGATCGGGAAGGACGATCCTCTCATTCCGATAGGGAGCCCGGATATAAAAAAGAGGGGTATCCAGATACTCCCGAGAAAAGAAATTTTTTAGGGTGGACGGAGTAATGCTAGACTCTTGATTAATGACATCAGGAGGCTTTGGGCTATCCATGGTGAAGTAAAAAGCGTACCTTGAAAACGATGGGGGCAGAGGGACAGAGCGAGCGAAACGCACAGAGAACAGAGAAGAACAAGAGTTCTGCGAAGGCTAGAAAAATTCGAATTTTGAAACAGTAAAGAGAAGAAGAGACGTTTTAAGGGGGACGGTCCTCGGGCCACGCGGTTATAATGGGTTCTCGATATTTACCCCCTCATCATTCATGTAATAGCTGATGAGGAGGTAAAGGAGCAATTGATGACCGCTGGGTTTCACCATCCCGATACGAGGTCAGGCCCAGGATGACGGCTCTAGTCCGAGGTTCATGAAGCCTCTTAAATGGGCCGGCCCAGACCATTCGGCCTCGAAATCAGGCCTCCCTTGGGTCTCAGTCTCCTCACCCCCAGCTCGGTTATGAGGCCTAGCAGGAGAAGGGATAACCGGCCCACTCACGCAACATATCTGTTTACATGCGTGCCGAGGGAGAATTAAATGGCCGTTCAGCATGGAGCAGATGTCTGACGCTTTCCTACGTATATATCCGTATGACATAGACAGGTGGCCCAGTAGCAGCAAGGCTGTTGGACGTCACTAATGGATAAAAGAAAAGAATAAAAGGGGAGGAGCCCCCTCCTCTCAGATCAAGCTTACTCAACCATTGTAAACCCTATTTTCTCTGGATCTCAGAGTATCAGCAACAATAGTTTGATAAGATATTTTTATCTCCGTATGATCTCATTTGACTAATGATTGCCGTCACTCTAGATAGAAAACCTTGGATTGATTCATTGCCTTTTCATAAGCAATGTTTCAAACTCATGTCATAGAGTCTGGAGTTTCACGACTATCACCTTTGACGAGCCTTAAAACTCAATTTGCAAAACCGTCCATACCTGCTTGGAGGTGGTACCTGCTGCAACTCTTGAAAATACGGTCTCATGAACGGCTTTTGAATGAAGAACAGTGCCTTGACGTCCTTCTTTCGATTTTACTAAAAGTGATTTTCATCATCTGGATCAGCGAACCCATTCTCCACCAAGTCCCATAGGTCTTGAGACTTAAATAAAGTCTTCATTGAAGCGCTCCAAAACTCATAACTCTTCCTTTGAAAATGGAGATTGCAGGTTATGCTGTACTAAGTGGAGTTCCCATTTGAGGACATGGAAACTTTTTTGGAGACTTTTGTCAAACACTTGATGAGAAACTGAACCAAGCCTTATTGAATATGAACTGGCTTTGATACCAAAACTGTTGGGAATTGGAGTAACATAGTGGCAAGAACAGGAAATTTCAACAAGTAAATAGGACACAGATATACAGAGAATTAGAGCTATCAGCTGTAAAATTATTTCAGAAATGAAGGTGCTTATACATAGACTTACAAGGAAATTAAAATGGCTAAAAATTTTCAGCTACATCAAATTTTTCTTCCACTAAATTACTGACTTATTCAGCTAAAAATTTGCTTTTAACTGATGATTTACATATTTTACAAGGCAGAGTGTAGCAATCATCTGGAATTGGCCTAGTATCTAGAGAAATTGAAGTTTCTTACGGTTGTTGGCTTTCTGGAGGTTTGCTAACTAATGAGAGATGGGTATATTATTATTTGACAAATAGCGGTACATATGTGCTTTCTAAGTCTTTAGAAGAAAATACGTTGCATGTAATAAGAGATTACATGCGACTGAATTCCAGCTTCAACCCGATTTATTTTCTTTAGTCCAAATTTAGAAGTAAAGAAATGGATCATGGATAATTCCTTTCTTAGGAACTTAAGAGGTTAAGGATCGTTCTTGACCAATCCTATTATCAGTTTGTTTTTGGAGGTGACTGCTGGTTTATTAACTATTTTGTTGATCATGTTGTTTGTTAAGCTAAAGAGTTTCTTCCAGTTTCAACCTTGCCTATGCTCTAATTTGGGAATGCTTCTTCTAGTGGAGACTTAATCTGTCATGTGGCAACCCTTTAGGTCCTTCGTAGTTAAGCTTAATGTTGATGGTTCAATGTGTGGTTTGAATGACACTATTGTTTGTAGAGGTTTGATTTGGGATGGTATGAATAATTTGTGTTGTGGGTTCAAGAATGCTGGGCATGGTTTAGTAGATTTAAACTAAATTTATCTCATTCAATTTAGATTATTCCAAACAGAATAGCCTACACGCTCATGGTTAATTTTATTTCACATAAAAATTTTAACTTTAAGTAAACATAATTATTTTAGTAAGTTGAAATATTCATCAAATTAAAATTCTATGTAGATTTAATTTATTAAAAAAATTGATATGATGTGACTTGAAATTGGTTAATTTATAAAAAAGAAAGAATGAGTTAGTTAATGTTTGTACAACTACTCTGCCGCTCAAGTCAGGAAAAATTAATGTAATAAATTATTTTGAACTTATAATGAATGTATAAGAATGCGTATTTTGAATTCTCTACATGTTTATTTTTACAAAGAAGATTAGAAATCCAATTCACAACTACCAATGAATAGAGATTCCACGATTAATGGCGTAATGTAAATTTATTATATTATATTTTTTTATGATAATTTTTAGAAATTTAATTGATAACAATTAGTGGAGGGAGATTTCGCGATTAAAGACATAATGTAAAATTACTATATTATATCCTTTTATAATAACTTTATTCCATAAAAGACTAAATCGGCTCATAAAAAGACAAGTTTTAATATTCTAAGTACCGAATTTATGGTGTCTTAGTCTACCTATTTATGAATAAGATTTCTATGATCGCGTATTAACTTGGCAAGTTTTTATCACGTAATTCTATCCTGTGATACTTACTCTTGGCGATTGTCATACCGTGTCAATATGAAATATATAAAACTATATCACTATCATTTGACATATTTATTTACAAGATATTAAATATATAAGACTGCTGAAGTGTATGGATTTTATTAAATTGTTGCAAAATTCTTTTTAAAAAAAATTATGTGATTAAACCAACACAACTTAATAATGTAACTTTTGTTGTTACTTATTATAAGATGATCTTCATTTATGATATATGTATACGTTACTGTATATAAACTACTTTTTTATATATAAATCGGGTATATATGATTGTTAATATTATTATTATATAAAAATTAGAGAATTTAAGATGTACTTATTAGTATTACTATGAGTAACAAAATTTAATAATAAAATAATATTTTTAAAAGAAATTAATTTCAATTTTTAATTAGATATTTCATTGTTTAAAATTTTTATAAATTAATAAAACATGCAATATATGCAAATTATATATATATATATATATATATATATATATATATATATATATATAATTGAATTTGATATTTCTTTAATTTTATATTATTAATAACCCTACAATAAATATTAAAATTAGCAACCATTATTATTGTTACTTCTATAATAACTAATATACAACAATAATATAGATAATTGCTACTCGTAATGTATAAAAAAATATAATAAAATTAAAATTATCAAATTTTTAACAGTAATATTTATTATTGTCTATATTTATTTTTTAATATTGCCATAAATTTTATATTTTTAATTGCAAAAATTGTTGCTTCAAATTTTAGCATTTCATGTTGTGTATTATATCAATTGCCTTCAAATTTTCAGTAATCCATACAATTATGAAAATTATATATATGTGTGTATAATAAATTATGAATATTCATAACGAATAAAAGCATATAAAATTAGTACATTTGAAATATATTCTTTGTATTTATTTATTAATATGTAAATTTAAGTATATTTATCTTAATTTTTTTTTTATCTATAAAACACTTATTTTCATGCTTTTGAGTATAAATGTATAAAAATAATTTAACAAATTATTTGTATAAGGAAAGTAACTTACTTAGGTTATTCTTGGTAAGTTCTACTTCCCTAATTAAGTGTAGTAAAATTTACAAATTTATCTTTTATTTTATTACACTACAAATTATATTAAAAATATTATTGTCTTTTAAAACTTAAAAACAAACTTAAAAGTTATTTTGTAAATCAAACATACTTTTATGTATATCCTAGGAAGTAAATTCTCTAGAAGATATACTTCCCAGAAAATAGATCACATTGAACCATGATAATTGTTTATTTTATAGAACTTTCGTGTATATTGAAAACCAAAAATTAATAGAAAATCAAGAAAATACTAATGTATAGATAAATTGTATTAATGAGAATAGATTAAAACAAAATATATATCTATAATTTCCTCACACATGTATTTAATTATAGCAGTTCAAATTCTTGATTCAAAAAAAAAAAAGCAGTTCAAATTCATCAATATCATAATTCAATGCATTATATATATTGTGATAATTATCTATAAATAATTATAAAAACAAAATACAAAATTTTAGTATGGTTCACCTTCTTAATATAGGGCTGTATTCACATACATCCATCTTCCGCTATCCTTAATAAAACCATTGATTACAAACTCAAGTTATCTACCAATTGACCCCTCACTACAAATTGCTCATATTAAATATATTAGCTAGTCCCTGTTACTCTCCTCTAGGAATAACTAAATATATTTACTATAACTATACTAAGCATCACAAAGGTGTCTTCAACTATATGGGTAGATTTCTTCTTCATTTTAGACCGAAACCTTTCTATCTCTTCGTGGAACTGCACTATACTGGATAAAAGTTAATCTCCACGATGAAGGGAAAAATCCCCTCACCATAATAGGTAGAAGCTAAATAGTAGAACAATAGGTAAAAGCTAAATAATCTCTCTACTATTCTCTTATTCATAGTGTTAAACTTCTTGGTTCTAATTTAATTAAAAATCTCATTCAGTTTATGAATAACATATAAATAAGATATTTATTCTATCTAAGCCTTCACCAATTGAGTAATAGATCTCTCATTCTAATTAACAAAGAGTATTCTATTAAAATTATGAGTCACAAATCTAATAATCTCTATCTTGACGCAAAATCCACTAACCATATCATACCTCAAATTATTGAGTGTCTTCAATCATCGAATTTTCATGCTTAAACTTGAAGTTTGAGCTTCCATCCTTCAAAATTTCACTTTTTCAAAAACTCCAAATTTAGTACTTGATATAGTGGACAACATGAACCAAGTTCTGATACCAATTTGTTGTGACCGAATAAAAACAAAATACAAAACTTTAACATGGTTTACCCTCTCAATATAGAGTTACCTTCTCAACATAAGATTACATCCATATGGGTATCCATCTTTCACTATAGTTAATAAAATTATCAAACTATAAGATCAAGTTATTTATCCATCAATCTAATTACACTCATTCTCTCCTACAAATAATCTAATATATTTATTATAACTACATTATGCATAAGAAAAATATATTCAACTATATGGATAAAGCCCTTACATCTTAAGCCGAAGTCTCTCTATTGACTTCATGGGACTATACTATATTGGGCAAAAGTTACTCTCCATGATGGAAAAAAGACATTGACCTCAATTGAACAAAAGTCCCTCACCACAATGGGCAAAAGCGAAATAATTTCTCTACCATTCTTCTATTTATAAAATTAGTCTCCTCAGTCTTAATTTAATTAGAAATCTCATTCAAGTTAAGAATAACATTTCAATAAGAGATATATTTTATCTAACCTTCAGCTATTAAGGAATATGTCTTTCACTCTAATTAAGACAATATATCCTACTAAGATTATGAGTTACAAATATAACAATATACATATCATTCTATGGCCAAATTAGGATTTTAATTTAAGGAAAAATTTTTTTTTTATATTTTCTCCATCTCATAAATTTAAGTTTACTTTTCCTTTTCATTAGTCCTAAATATTTTTTCTAAAAATATAGTTTATATATTAATTTTCTAATATATTTATATTTAATATAATTTGAAAAAAAAATTAATTTTTAAGAATACTTTAGCAATATGAGCTAATTAATTTTAATGTTGTAATATAAGCGAAGAGAAATATCAAATAATATTTGTTATTCTAAATTATGTCAATTATATTTTTTAATTAATATAAAATAAAAGAAAAAAAAATCTATTATGCAAAATAGAAGAGAATTTTTTATAAAAATAAAAGAACTTGTAGCATAAAAATTAATATTTAAATATTTTTAGTATATTTTATATTGGTGAAATTAAGAAAATATCTATTCTCGGAGAAATTCTATACTTTGATAATTTATAATAATAATTCAACTATTAATATTACTAACAAATTTGTCTTGATATATGTGATCAATCATGAGTTGATAAACTATATTAATATTCAATTCTATTACATAATCAATTATTTATTATTTTTATAGTATAAAATATTTTTTTCAATTGATACATTTGTAGTATGTAAGATTAATAGATAAAGTTATGACCATATAAATTAAGAGATAAAAATTATATTTATTTGTGTTTAACATTTCTCAGTAATATTACTAATTCTGATTATATTTAAAATTTGCAATTTGATTTCATGTCAATAACAAATCATTTAATATTCTATTTAAAAGAGGCAAGCTCTTTTATTTATTTTTTAAATGAGAATGGAAAAATATTAATTTTAAATTGTGAGACTAAAAAAATAAGAGGAACGTTCTAAAATAAAAAAAGGAAAGGGGCAAAATATTAATTTTTATTTTTAAAATAAAAATAAAGGAACTTCCTAAAATAAAATAAGAACTAACGCAAAATATAAAAAACATATGAAATTATTAATATTAAACGTTGTTATTACACTTACGACCAATATTAGAATTATTATAAAAAGATTTTTATAGTGACGTTAATTTTGGTCTATATTAATTAACGTGTATCATTAATATGAATAATTATTACTGGTGATACATAAAGAGATATAGCAAAAACTAAAATTTATGACTATTAATAAAAAAATTTAATATAATATTTATTACTGCTAATAACAATTTTGTAGCAGCCATATAGTAAAAATGTTATTTAGATATCTACAATAAAATTATGATTGTTGTTAAAAAATAATTATTTTTTTTATATTTCTATTATTTTTCTTAGAAAAGAGAAAGAGTAAACGGTATCAGTAATTCAAATTGTCATAAAATAGCAAAATTTCATGTCGCATAAATAGCGATATGCACGAATGGTGTAACGACTACCCCGCTGTCTCTAACATGAACCCGGTGAAATTGAATTCTCCATAAAGATACGAAGAAACTCTCTGAGTTCTTTATTTTGGGCTTTGGACTACATAAATAAATTAAATTATAGAATAAGATTTAATAAGTAATGGTCAACAAATTGGAATTCATTAACAACAACAAATATTACTGCTAAAATAATATTTTCTTAATGTCTATAATTTTTATTGTTGCTATATCTTTTTACACATCAAAATAATAACAATTATTTATTGTTATACGTTAGTTAATATAGTAGCAAAATTAATGTCACTATAAAATTTTTTTACTGCTAATTCTAATATTTGTTGTAGCGTGCTAAGTTGATTTTTTTTCTCGCCCTATAAGTATTGATATGACTCATACTCCTGAATTGCAAATAGATTCTTTAACCAAGTCCCCTTATCCGTGATTGATGACTTGGCAATGACTCAATCTTTACTCTTATTGATTAGATCATTGGATATCTTATCCATCACTTAGAATATTGCAACAAGTCTCGTCCAGATAAGACTGATCAAGATATTCTGACTTAGTCATTACTGATATCAATATAGAATCAATAAAATTCTACAATCACAAGATCACTAGCCAGTAACCCCGAATACTATGGACAATGGACAACTAATTTTATTTTCTTACATTATAAAGCAAGAGTGATAAACATCCCATGTGTGCAATTCTTGAATCTTAATAGTATCTTCTACATTCTAAAACATTCTTAAATATCATCATTGACTTGAGTATTGAAATAATTATCAAGAGGCACCAACAACCTCATCTTTATTTTATTTCGCAAATAGTCAAAAGGCTTAAGTGATATCAAGTACCATTATTATTATACTCATACTAAAATTAATTATTTTAGCTCAATAATTATATCCTATTACCTATTTTAATTTTCGTTAATTAACTATTAGTTAAAAACTTTTCTTATTGACGCACAAGTAGACTATGCATTTTCCTTCTTTCTTTTCCTTATTCTCATTAAAGTTATAGTCGGTATAAGGAAAAAAGTTTTAGAAGTTTTTTTTTTTCGAAATGATCTCTAAGGTGTATACAATATATTCCCTTTTTAATTTATAAACAGCAATCCAAACTGTCAAACCAACAGGTTGGATTAATTCATCTACCTTGATTTAAAGACTTATATTTCTTTTTTTTTTTTTTACTAATCAGAGATATCCCAGCTTGGTGGACTAAAAATAAATGTTGTTTGCATTGAGTAGGTCTATTAAAAGATAAAATGCTCATAGTGAGTGTTTGTTCTATATCAAACTCTTAATCTAATATAAGGAAGAAAAGTACTAAACTACTCATTTTAATACTCGTTATATCAATTAAAAACTCTTATTTCTCTTTGTTAATATATTTCATCATTATGGGTTAGGTATGACAATTCTCTCCTCCTAAAAGAAAAAGAAAATGAAACAAAAAAAATATAAATAGAGCTCTAGTTTCGGGAAGGGTCCCGGAACCAGAGCCCTTCCTCTTCCCCGAAACAGAGCTTTGTCTCCTCCTCAACCCAATCAATTCATAAACTTCCAAAATTCTCAGGTAGATCCTTATTTAAACCAATATCCTGATTAGAAATTCAATAATTCCTTCTAGAAGTTCCAATATTTGGGTAGGTGAATTTTATTTTTTTATTCTAATTATTACGATTTAATTTATTTTCTCTACCATTAAATAGTGATTTTTGTGATTTGAGAATTAAAAGGAGATAAGTTTTAGTTAGATCAATTAATGAGATTCTATTTTTAAGATTAATAATTTTCAAACTAAAAGAATAAGAGGTGAGTCAATTTAATCCGCGCATGAATTGGTATGTTATCCCTACAACAGGTTAGTAGAATTAGAATTCTTTTAGAATTAAATTATTAAACTTAATAAAATATTTCCATGTATCATAAATTATATTTTTTTATGATGTATGCCTTTAGATATATATCATATTTTAATCTTATTGATGTAGAGTACGTGGTTGATGGCTCATATATATACATATTGTAAATGATGTAAAGATTAGATATGATCTATGACTAAACCCCTAGCACAAATGAAAGACTAAATAGGATATTAGTGACAACTTTATCTTATTAAGAATCAAACAATTACACAATCCAAAAATAAGCATGAAAAAAAATTAATATACATATTTAACGTGGTTCACCAATTTGACTATGTCTACAGTGGCTAGGGTTTTCTTATTTCTCTATTGAATTTTCGAACAGAATACATTAGGAGAATGTTACATATTTATATGTCTAGAGAAAATATAAAAAAAAAAAACAAAATAGGCCTAAAAAAAATTCGTCTCGGGGGTTATGTATATGGTGTACAATCCATAATATATTATTAGACTCCATATCTTAACATACCTTTATATGAAGTATTTTCATAGTGAAAAAAAAATCATGCATGCATATGATATAGTGTTGAAGTATGGTTATTTCTAGTCATTAAGCTATATATATAGTTCACTTCTCTATCTTAATCTTAGTATTGAGTTGCAAGATAGCAAAGCCAATCACATAAAAATGAGTTAGTATTATATTGTTTTTATATTTAAGGCATTGTTTGTTAATGGGACATTTAATGATCTTTACATAATAAAAATTGTTCTTGGCTTTAGATTTATATTTAATATTTTTCATCATGTTAGTTTTGAGGATCCTCATATCATAATCTCTTAGAAATGTATGTAGTAGTGTTGTATGTATAAGTTTTAACATGTATGTTTATTGTAACGACCCGTGAACTGGACCGTTGGCGCTAGGGTTGAAATCGACTTAAAGTCGCCGGAGCCCATAGCAAATTGATAGTGCATAAATTCAGTATATATTCTCCTTCTTTTCTATCACCTATATAAGTGATTTTCTATTAATTCTGTGCCTTTTGTCATGTTTTTATAGAAAAGTAAAAGATAGAAAAGATGAGCTAAAATCATAAGAAAAGAAATTGAGTATGTGCAGTGGTTGAACAAATTTGACCTATGATTTGTCCAAATTTCTAGGCAAACCTCCAAATTGCAGCAGAGGCAGACCTGACGCAAAAAAAGAAATAAAATCATATCTCTTCATTTAAAGCCATGTAATCTCACGTATTTCAGCCCAGATATCACTCCTTTAAATGCGGCATGATCTCTCCTAAAAATCAAGGAATCTCTCCTCAAGCAAACAAATTAAAAGGAGGCATCTTATTAAAGTAATTCAAATCAAATCTTTAAAAACGTTTGATAAGGGTTCTGCTAGGGTTCAACATCTATTTAATCTGGTCTCTGTGGACAGCCGCACATCTTCCTCATCTCCATCTCTTCCCGCTGAATTTTTTCTTTTCTCTTTTGTATTTTCTTTCAAGTTATGAGTGGCTAAACTTTTTATTTCTAGTTGGAGTTAGGTATATTATTATTACTTTGTTATTTGATCAATAAGGCCTATTGTTCATATTTTCAAAGTGATATATCATTTGTTTGGATGCTTGATGTCCGTAATTGTTTTAGGTATTCAACAATAAGTAACAATTAAGGAATTGCATAATTTAGCTTGAACTCACCACGTGGTTTGGTTTGTTGGTTAGAATTGGATCTCTCTTAAGGTAGTTGATAAATTGAATCTAATAGACGTTCTTTGGATTGCTTGTTAATTATGGTTAATTAGCGAATGTTTGCTAATTAATTTACACCTCAGGAGAGATTGATTATGTGGAGCATCTTCTATAACTAGAAATAATTTATTAGAATGAATAAAGGTATTTTTATTTCTATGATCAATCCACAAACTAAAATGAATCCTAATCTTCAACTAGAATTTATTTGCATTGATTTTATTTTATTTCAATTATTGCTTTCTTTAATTGTCTTGATATTTGTTTTGATTTCTTTCTTCATCAAAACCCTCCCTTTTACTTTTATTGTTTATTTTGATTGAAAGTTTTTAGTGTCAATTTTTTGTGGATTTGATCCTATTCACCCTATACGCATGATAGCGGTTGTTGAAACCGTAAAAAATAAACCTATTAGTAATCAACAATTAAGAACTACAGATAGTAGCAATAGGGTCGAATCCACAGGAATTTGATACTAAAGACTTTCCTAACACTGATTTGAGCAAATCAATAATTGAAGTAAAATAAAGGGGGGCTATTTTTGAGATTAAAACTAAAGTATAAAGAAAGCAATGATTAAAAGATGAGTAAATCAAGAATTTGTAGATAGGGTGAGTGAGTATAAATCCCACGGAAACCTTAACCTGTTTAATTTAGATGACCAATTTGAAATAGAAAAGTAGTTTAATACAAAAAGTGAGAAGAAGAGAGTTTTTTGATGAAAATTGGTTTTGGCTTGGGCAAGCCAATAAAAATAAACTTAAAAGAAAAAAAAATAAATAATGTAGTTGAAAATTGAAAAACAAATAATTAATTAAAACTTTCAGATGAAGGTAATCAAATTGAGGTGTTTTGCAATTAATCATTGGTTAGAAAAAAATAATTCATGTTATTATCTATTGTTTGGTTATAGTGGTCAAACACGCGAATCCCACCAATTCTTATTTATAAATTAATCCGCTTCACCCCCAACATGCATGTAGATTTAATTAGTCAACTGCATTAAGAGAGAAGAACTCAAACTTGATCAATAAAAACACGCATTTTATTTAAATCAAATCTACCAATTTCTTAACATAAACTAATATGTTAATTGTTACTTGTTATTAACACAATTAAACAATTACGGATTTAATTAGATTAATTAGCTATAGGTTGTTTTTCCAAGAGATTCAATAGGTTTCTTGAATTCTCAAGAAAATAACAATGAAGGTGGTTCTTAACATAAACTAATATGTTAATTGCTACTGGATTTTATTAGATTAATTAGCTATAGGTTGTTTTCCCAAGAGGTTCAATAGGCCTCTTGAATTCTCAAGAAAATAACAATGAAGGTAGTGTTCCTTGAAATCAGAAATTGACAGAAAATATAAATAAGATGAAGAGAATTGAAGTGTATAACCTCACAACTTGAATAAATCTCAATTTAATTTAACCTTCAACTGAAAATAATTGTTTAGCCACTCATGGCCATAATAAAATTATAACTAAGCAAAAGAAGAAGAAAATAAGAAGATGGAGAAGAAGGTGGGGGTAGCAAGAGAGGAAATGAGAGTGAGAGGTAGAATATATGATTCCCTAGGTATGCTAGGAGCCTTTATATAGGCACAAAAACATAAAACTTTAATAGTTTAAAATAAAATCTACTATTTCTATCTTATCCCTATCATAATCTGATTGAATTTGATTCAACTTGACCCATTGAAGCTGATCTTATCCTTGCTTAGATGGCAAAATCTATCTTATCTCCTTATCGCATTGGGCAAAGTTGTAGCCTCCCAGTATAAAAAATCTTTTAATTCAGTTTTTTTTTCTTCATTTTCTCAATTTCTGCTCACAAATCTATCCAAAATTAAATTTAAATTTAAATTAAATATTTATATCAAAATTATAGTAAAATCAAGGAATTAAATGAGGAAAAAATTATGAGTTTTGCAACTTATCAATATATATACCAAACAAAATATTGCCTGAGCATATAATTTATATAATATCCTCCAAAATTACAAAAAAGTTATAAAGGAATTAGAATTGGCTCGACCTCCACTAGACTCTGAAACTGATGAGGTAGAGAAAGGATAATACTAGAAGATATAGACCGTTAGGAGTGGATCACCAAACAGAATTTGTAATATTAAAAATGTAAGGGACGAGTAAAATTTACTCAGCGAGCGGATAAATAAATAACAAAGGGGAAAAATAATTGTGAAAAGATAAAATAATGACAGTCTGAGAGCAATACTGGCATCATCTTAGGTTCTATGATTACAATATTAGCCCAAGACTTAATAAAATACTGATTATACATATGTGCAAAACTAAGGTGACCACTTGATATACGCCTCAAAAACTGTGTGTATATCAAGCGCTGTATAAATATATGCTAGGCTGTAAATAAATCACCTGTCATCATGGTGTTATCTATTTAGTGCATATACAGAATGTAATCGGCTATATATTCGGCTGTACTTTAAATTCCATTTTCATTAATTCAAGAAATACGAATTCATTTTATCCATTTCTATTTTAAATAAATAAAATAACATATATATATATATATAAATATATATTTAAGAAAAAAAAATCAATGTTCATTTATCCACTTACTTGTATTGTGGATAAAATAAGCTTAGATCGCAGGAACACCCCTATTATCTATACTGGAAGCTGAATGCTCTCCTAGAATAAGAAGAAAAAATAATGTATCAAGTGATAAATAAATATTCTAGGATGAAAATATAAAACGTGAAATGCAAATTTTAAATATTATATATATATATATATTAAGAAAAATTTAATAATATTATGATATAACTAGACGTCACAAAATTACACATGCTTAAAAACACTTAACAAACTATGAATATTATTTAGATCAACTTTGACTGTGTGATGTCATTCTAAGGATGGATTGGCTAGCTACTCATGGTGCTACCTGGGTCTGCAGAGACAAGGTAGTCAGGTTCAGAGAGCATGATGGATCAGAGGTTGTCCTTGGAGGGGACAGAGTAGAGGTGCCTAGAGGTTTGATGTCAGCCTTACAGGCTCATAGTTTGCTCAGGAAAGGGTGTCAGAGGGTTTTTAGCTCTTGTAGGAGAGTTTAGCAGTCAGGTCAGGGAATCAGCCTCAGTGTCCGTAACTAGAGAGTTCTTAGATGTTTTTCCCAGATGAGCATAAAGTTGAAAATTGATTTTTTTTTTTTTTTTTTGTACTTTTGAAGGTCTAAAGTTATTCAAATAAATCCAAATATTTAAATTTTGAATGCCAAAATTTCCTAAATTGAATTTTTAGATTATTGCAAAACCTGACTATCTATTTTCTCTTTGTCAATAAAATATAAATAGACTTAAAACTTTCAAAATCATCTTAAAACTTTTAATAATACATATCAACAATAATATACAATATGCATTATGAATTTTGATGAGTTGCAAAAACTCACAATTTTTTTCTTATTTAATTTCTTGATTTTACTGTAATTTTGATATAAATATTTAATTTGAATTTGAATTTAATTTTGGATAGATTTGTGAGCAGAAGTTGAGAAAATGAAGAAAAAATGCTGAATTAAAGGATTTTTTATACTGGGAGGCTACAACCTTGACCAAACCTATAACCCAAGGCGATAAGAAGATAAAATAGATTTTGCCACCTAAGCAAGGATAAGATCAGCTTCAAGTGGAGTCAAATTGAATCAAACTCAATCAGACGAGAATAAATATCATCTTAGGATAGAGATAAGATGGGATAGAGATAAGATGAGATAGAGATAAGATAGGGATAATAGATTTTTAGCATTCAACCTGGAGAATCATATTCTATCTCTGACTCTCATTTCTTCTCTTGCTGCCCCCACCTTCTTCTTCATCTTTTTTTCTTCTTCTTCTCTTTTTGCTTAATTTTTATAATTTTATTATGGCCATGAGTGGCTAAACAATTTATTTTCAGTTAAAGGTGAATTTAAATTGAGGTTTGTTTAAGTTGTGAGGTTATGCACTTAATTTTCTTTATTTTATTTCTATTTTTTGTCAATTTCTGATTTTGAGGAATATCACCTCCATTGTTGTTTTCTTGAGAATTCAAGAGGTTTATTGAATCTCTTGGAAAAATAACTTATCGCTAATTAATCTGATTAAATTCGTAATTGTTTAATTGAGTTAATAACAAGTAGTAATTAACATATTAATTTATGTTAAGAAATTGACAGATTTGATTTAAATAAAACAAGTTTTTTTATTAATCAAGTTTGGGTTCTTCTTTCTTAATGCAATTGACTAATTAAATCTACACGCGTGTTGGGGTTGTTAGTTGATTAGGAATTAATTTAAGCGCGAAGCGGATTAATTTATTAAGACTTAGTGGGATTCGCGTGTTTGACCACTATAACCAAACAATAGATAATAATATGAAATATTTTTTTTCTAACCAATGATCAAATGCAAAATACTCAATTTGATTACCTTCAGCTGAAAGTTTTTTTTTTTAATTATTTGTTTTTATCAATTTCAATTGTATTATTTATTATTTTCCTTTTAAGTTTATTTTTTTGGCTTACTCAATCCAAAATCACTTTCATCAAAAAAACTCTCTTCTTCTCACTTTTTGTATTAACTACTCTTCTATTTCAAATTGATCATTTAAATTAAACAGAATTAAAGTCTCCGTGGGATCGATACTCACTTACCCTATCTACAAGTTCTTATCAATCAAGAAAAAGGAAGTAAATTTTAAATTGACGGATTCAACACCCGTCAAATTTATCTTAACAACTCATGATATCTAACTTTCAATGCAACTACCTTTAGAAATAATTTGTATTATTATTCAAAGCTTACGTATTAACATACTAATTATAGAAATATCTCTTCAAACCTACAAAAACTTCCAGAAAACTCTTACATGCAACATCTAGAGCATAAAATATTTATATTCTCCACATGTAAGGACCTGGTAGGAATTTTAATTTCTTCATTAACCTGTAACATGATAGAACACTAGCAACTAGTAAGATTTTTAAGGAGGAAGACACACAAAAAAAAAAGGACAATCCACCACATGATTCTTCTAAAATCTAGTCTTTGATTGTTGAAAGAAAAATCAAAGTTTGAATCAAAGTAAGATTACTTTAAAAAATGATTAACATGCAGCAGAAGAGAGCTAGGGAGCATATTTTTAACTAAGAATGAAGAGTTTTTGTTGTCTATTATTTCTCATATTTCCTTTTATACCACTAACCTGCCTGAGACTTTAGCAGCAAAAAAATGTTAGCACCCAAAAGTCGTAAAAAAAAAAAGAAAATTTTAAATTTTAAAATTTAATAATCTTAAGAACAAAATATGTTTCAATTGTCTGAGTGAATCCTACTCTCATGGATTAGCTTCTTTATCCATACTCATTTATCTATCAAGATGCAGGATTTCTTGCCCAATTTGCACTAAATTTTTTTCTTGATTTCAAATTGAGAATGAGAGGAGTGTATCCCAACTAACTATAGTTAACTCTCAATCCTTTTTCCCCTTAATCCCTTTCCCATTTTCACAGGTCTTTATGACATCGAAGACAAAATTTCTTCTAAGAAGAAAGCACTTTTCAACTTCTTGAGCGATGCCATGACTTTTAGCTTTGTGTTTCGACTCCCCTGCGAAAAAGACCCCTCTAATGCCAGCATTGGATCTAAAGGTCTAGAAATGTTAGATAAATGATTAGCACTCGCAACCTAAACCCACTGAGCTCCTTGAAGTATCTGGAGGATATTTTTGTTTCGTACGTTTCCATTTCCACTCTTCTTGGTAAAATCTGATTATGAGAAGTTTACAAAGATTTCTATGAGCATTCAGCTCCGATTCTTGACAAAGCTGAGAGCTTTGGGATCAAAAAAGGTGAAGCTTGCCATAACCTTGTGTTTCTTGCTGGTTTTAACGCTTATGGAAGTATGAAAACTTTTTCCCCACACTGATCAAGTGGGCTGCATAAGTAATAAATTTTTGGTCCAAAGAGACTATCCGAAGACAAATAACCCTATGAACTATTGTAATTAATAACATAGAACTTAATATTGATTACGTGATCACGTGCCAGTGGACTTATGCTATCTTTCAGTATTTTTTCTGCCTGCTAATTCACATCCATTAAAGGAAGAGCTTGAGGGGGAAAAAAAAATGTTAAATCATAAAAGGAGATTGCAGTAGGTTGTGGTATTCACTAGTGTTTGGAGAGAGATTCAAATGAGATCATTTGCCTTAATAAGGATATGGGTTCTAGGAGAAGAATCCACGTAGACGATGTCGGATTAAACATTTGTGAGGTGCCATTAACATGCACTTAAAGAAACTCAGGAAGAAGATTTTATTAGATGCACCAAATTTCGAATAATTAAATAATTTTTCACTTTTGAAACTTATTTAAAATTGGGATTTAATTTCTTTATTTGAGTCTCAGAAATTAAAATTTTTTTTTCAGATCGAATCTATATAAATGCGTAATATAAAATGAAAATAAGATTAACATAAAATTTATGCATTTAATAGATTTATATAAGTTCTGTACACATAAATTTTTTCACATTAGTCTTAATTTAGTAAATATTTTTATTAAAATTTTAATTGATAAAATAATTCAAATACTTACCTGTATTATCAAAGTCAATCCATTTAATCTTTTTCATACAAATTTTAGCAATTATTCTAAAAATGATAAAAATATTATTTTACTAAATCATCTTCCCTCTCTCCCTTTATATATATTTTTTTCAAAAGATGAGGAGAAAGACATTAAAAGTAGTATAAATTAATAGAAATAAAAATTAAAAATTAAAAATTAAAATTACAATAATATTATTAAATATCTTATCTAATTATTATTTTTATATCAATATGAAGTAATTTGAAATTAATCTAACTATAAAAACTATGTATAAGTCTAATGAAAATCAGTAATGAATGAATAAATTTGAATTATTTTTATTAGTTGATATCTTAAATTGTTTTAAATTGAATTTATTAATAAAAAGAAAAAAGATAAATGTTAATAAAATTGTAATTAAAATATTAAAATTGTAACTTTTTTGACCATTTATTCATTAATTTATATGTCATCCATTTTTTCTGTGTGAGAATGTCATCCCAATTTTGAAACCGTCGGATAACAGGGGGTTTCTGAACCGCGTGGAATGGGTTTCTCACTCGGTCTCATAACTGAGTTGGCGGCTCGGCGCGCCGGACCAATCTAGTAAAACCGCGTGTTCAGTAGCCACCGAAGAGCGGATAACACATTGGAAAAAAAAAAAAAAAAAAAACTCGGCCGACTCGATGTGCTGGTAGAATGACAGAGCTGTCATGCGAGTGGATGAAGCTACTGTGTCTGTGACACGTTAGCATTTTAGCAACTTGGGATAGGTAAGAGTGATCGTACACGTGGAAAAGTATGAGTGGGTAATAAAGGATGGGGAAATGGGTTGACAAATTGCGGTGCTGTGGCACAAGTTTTGTGGCTCTTCGAGTGCGTTTGAGGTGTTTGCCTGTTTTGGCCTACACGCTTTAGATCGGTTTGCTTTCGGATTGAGACATTGAATAAACCAAACTTATTAATGGGGATGCGTAATATATCAGCAAAAAAATTATTTTATTAAAAATTATATAAATACAATTTAATATGATTTAATTTTTCATATAATTTACATATGCATGTATATTTTGTATAATTTATTTTAAATAGGATAAATTACTATTAATTTTTTAATTTTTAGTAAATTCAGTGTTTCATTTTTATTTTAAAATTATTTAATTACAACGTTTTTATTTTTTAGAAAATTTAACTCTTTATTTATTCAATTTAAAATACTATCATTACAAATATTTATAATGTTTAGCTGTATTATTTTAATCATATATATTATTTAACGTTTAAAATTTTAAATATTTATATTATTTAGTTCTTAATATATGATAAAAAAATTATTTTTTTATTTTATAATTTTTATTCACTTTATTTTTTAATATATATTAAAAAAATAATTTTTTATTAATTTTTTAATTATATTCATTTTAAATATATTAAATTTTATTAAATATTAAAAAATATTTTAAAAAGTTTTATAAAAATAAGGTAAATTAAGTAAAGTTATAAAGTGAATTTATATGTTATTATTGTAAAAAAATAATAATAATTTTAAAATAATTAAAAAAATGAATAAAAATTATGGGATAAAATGAGTAATTAATAAATTTTTAATAGAAAATTAAAGAATTTATTTTTATAAAATATAAAAATATTTTTAAATTGAGTAATTTAAAATAAGGATAAATTTTATGAAAGAATAATAGAGAATTCATGGTAATTTTTTTAAATATAAAATATATAATTTATGTAATTAGTGTAGAATAATTATGAGATATTTTTATATTGTACAACTTATACTTTAAAGAATAGAATTATGATATAATTTAATATATAACTAATTTTTCGTAATATTAAGTAGCTTATTATGATAAACTAATTGAAAAAATGTATTTTTTAATGGTTTAATATATGGAGGGATTAGATAGAGAATTTCTTCAAGGAGAAAGAACAATGTAGGTAGTAAAAGGTATTACAAAGAGGAAGAAGAAGACAACTTGTATATTATTCTCAGTCTTATGCAGTAGCGGAGCCAGGAGCTTCCCTTTGGTAGGGCACCACTGGCTTAGCGCGACATTAATAATTTATCGAAATTTTAGCAAAACATCCCTAAAATATGGATATTTTCCAAATGATTTAACATGTTTATCCAACACAATAGATCCAATATAATTTTATAGATAACAAATCCAATATTTTTCACCGAACAAAATAAATCTATTATTTATACATTTAACAAGGATTTGGTCGACGAATTTTTAGTGGTCGCAATTGGTTTCTTCTAGACGCCAAGTTTTGAAAAGATTGCATAATCACTTCATCATCGATATTCCTAAAAATTTCTTTCTCAAAGTAACACACCAAACAGTCTGATAGTAAGTCATCTCCTAATCGGTTGCGTAAATCAGTCTTCACCACATTCATCGCCGAAAAAGTTCTTTCCACACTAGCTGTTCCAACCGACAATATCAAAGCTAACTCGATTAGTCGGTAGACTAAAGGGAAATAAGTGTGGTAATTTATCTCCACCATCTTCTTTGCAAGATCTCCAAGATTGGAAATATTTGAGAATATCTCATTTGATCTCATATCACAGATATAATTTTGAAGTTGATGGTCAAGCTCAATTATATCAGTGGAACTAAAATCATCTGAATACAACTTAGCTAGTTGCAATAAGCGGACATGATCAAAATTTGCAAAAGAATTTGAAGGATCCAAACACATCACACATCTAAGTAGCTTTGTATTTGCTTCAGTGAAGTGTTTATCCATTTCCATTGCAATAACATCAATTACCTAATATCATATAAATTAAAGGTTGAATTATATTATATAATTAAATAATTATCAATGCTTTTAAAATAAGGTAAAAGTAAATACCTTTATGAAGATATCGATCCGAAAATGATGAAGATATGTCATTGGTTCTCCACCCTTAAGCCTTTTTCGAGATCGACCATGAACAAAATTCTCCATATTAGGCACATCAATAGAATGTCCTTCACAAAATTCAGTTACTTCTTTCAATAAATTATCCCAACCATCTTCCCTCAATTCTTGCAACTTATTTTTCACAACATTAATCATATTGAGTGCATATCCTATATTTTGATCTCTTGCTTGCAGAATCTTTGATAGGGTATTTGTAATTCCCAAAATCTTCATCATGAACTTTCCAATGAAAACAAATTGAAAACAATCCATCTTATCAAATACACCCCCAGCAGACTGTCGGATTTTAAGACTTTCACCTAGTTTGTTTATTGCCAACAACACTCTTTCAACTGAATTCCACATGTCAAAAAGTCTAACTATTGTTGTGTAGTGAGAACCCCAACGTGTATCACCAGGCCGAGCTAAACTTATTTCTTGATTCTGACCTCTTCCAGTTGAAATCTCACCCATCTCCACTTGATTCAACACTTCCTCATTGTGTATTTCTCGAAGAGTATCATTTCTTTTGCACGAAGCTCCAATTGTATTCACTATCATTGACAATGTTTCAAAGAAATCACCTACACTCTCTGATTCATGTGAAGCAGTCACAACAACTAACTGAAGTTGGTGGGCAAAACAATGAATATAATGTGCATTTTTGTTTTCTTTTAGAATGAGTGTTTTTAACCCATTAAATTCACCGCTCATGTTTGCAGCTCCATCGTAACCTTGCCCTCTGAGTTTTGCAAGTGATAAATCATGCTTGGCAAAAAAAGTATCAATAATATTTTTTAGAACTTTTGCAGAAGTCTCATTCACATGAACCAATCCAAGAAAACGTTCCAAAACCATTCCTTTGTCATTAACAAATCTCAACACCAAAGACATTTGCTCCTTTACTGAACAATCTCGGGCTTCATCAACCAAAAGAGCAAACTTCTTCTCCCCTAGCTCATTCAATATGATCTTTCTCGTTTCCATTGCACAACATTCAATAATATCCCTTTGAATCGTAGGAGAAGTCAATTGATTATTTCCTGGAGCATTCTTTCCCATCACTTTATTTACATTTTCTTCTCGCTTGCATACCCAACTAATATGTTCTAGAAAATTACCTTGGTGGAGTGACTCTGCAGATTCATCATGTCCTCTAAAAGGCAAACCTTCCTCTAAAAGTATTCGAGCAACACTTACAACCGTTGACAATCGAGTGCGATAATCATCTTCCATAGCAGCAGTTTGTCTTGCCAATAGCTGATTCACATTCCCTCTTTGATTACGATATTGCTCGACCTTCATTCTACAACCACTATGTGAGCTACCAGGACTTCCTTCATGATTGACAAATGCACGTCTTCCATCTTTCCAATTATTAAAACCAATCTCAGTAAAAACATTTCCCCCACTTCTATTGTTATTTGCAAACAAATAACAATATAAACAATAAGCTTTGTCTTTAGATACACTATACTCTAACCATTCATAATCCTTGAACCAAGCAACTTGAAACCTTCGATTCTTTTCGCGAATAAGAGTGAATGGAAATTCATGCCCAACTGGTTGACAAGGGCCTTTAGCTAAGTATCTTCTCCTCAATGAATCTCTAATTTCAAATGGGTAACTATCAATTGGTTTTCGCAGTCCAGGATCACCAATAATATCATCATCTGATGCAAGACTTTCTTTCTCAACAAAAGCAACTTTCTCCTTTGGCTTTGAATTTAAAGGTTCTGAATTTTTTGGTAGTTTGGTAAAATATTTGTCGATCATTATTGTAATTCATATTTAAATAAACAAATAAAATATCAAAATCAATTACACATTCATCAAAGACTATCAATTTAACTATTTAAGTTTCTTATGTACTTGACATAAATTCGTCAGTGGCCTACCAAAATTATACAGTATATTCCAATTAAAGTATAAAAGGTTACCTACTATTAGTAATTCACATTTAATTAGAATTTATTTGTTGTTTTTATTCTATTGTTTTCAATGAAGTAATTTTCTATGTGGAGTTGGGGTTTTACTCGTTCTTGGGCAGTGAGAGTGCTCTTTATTGGTACAATTTTCTTTCTGTTATTGTTTTATTTTTGAACTTTTGTTTGGTTGTGGAATACTAGAAGTATACTAAATAAGCATTCCACAATATTCTCCTTTATTGTATTATGATTTCTTCTTTTCTTGAAAAAAATTAAGAGGGTTTAGTAGATTAGGAATTAACTTAACAATTAAATTAACTTAATAGTTTGTGTATAAAATTCAATTTAAATTTCTCAATATCTAAATTTAAATAAAACCTAAATTTATGTATAACACACAAACATACATAATTAGTATCATAATTAACAATTTAACATCAATTTCAAGAGTATGTAAAACACATAAACATTAAACAATATGATTGGTAACTAATTTATTCAACACATTCATGATTAATCCCTAATTTTAATTTAATAAACCCTAAATTAAATACTCAATTAATTGAACAAATTTAAACAATTTAACATCAATTTCAAAAGTATGTAAAACACACAACAATTATAATATGATTGTAATTAATTTATTCAACAAATTGATAATTAATCACTAATTGTAATTGAATAAACCCTAATAAATTGAACATTTAATTAATTAAACAAATAACAAAACAAAAAAAAAAGCAGACTCACCTGACCGGCGGCGGATTCCGGCGGCACAGTAGCACAGGCGAGGAGACAGGCAGGCAGACTGGCAGAGGCAGGCTGAGTTGTGGCCTTGTGTTGTGGCGTTGAACTTAGGCTTCTGCTGTTCTGCATATGTATATATACGTTTTAACTTTTATTTTTTTTTCCTATTTAAGACTACAAAACGGCGCCGTTTAATTTATTTTATTTTAAAATAAAATCTTCAAAACGACGTCGTTTTGAAGAACCCTAAAAAAAAAAAAAATAAAACATTCAAACTTCTATTATTTCCAGCCAGCCGCCTTCCTTCTTCTTCATCCTCCAAAGGGGGGACGCTGCAACTGCACTGCTGCTGCGGCACCACCGGCTGCGCCGCTGCGGCACCTTCATCCCCCTTCAAAGCATTTTCCGGTCGCCGGTACGGCACGTGCCCCCCTTGCAGTACCGTCCCTCCGCCCCTAGTCTTATGAAAATTTATAATTTTATCATTATACATTATAAAAAAAATAAAAATATATTGATGACATTTATCTACAATAATAATTCATTAGTGATTTCATTACCGATTAATTGTCAATATACTAGCTAAAACTAAAAAAATAAATATTCTACCGACATTTTATCGACACCTTGTGAATAAAAATTTTACTAACAATACTGTTTCGTTACTAAATTTAATAGCAAATATTAACGTAAAATCTAATGATGCATATGCTACTATTACTGACGTCAGGGTTGTCGGTAATTGCTGACAATGGGATGTCGTTAATAATATTGCTCTTTACTACTGTATAAATTTATTCCGCTACTTAGAGAAATAAAATACTTTCTCTAAAATGTTAAACTCAAAATAGTCATTAAGTACAAATCTATCTACGGTCAAATTCAACCGCAACAAAAAAAAAAATTTAAGATTTTAATATTAATTATCATATATTATTAATATTCAATAATAAATTTTATTTAAAAAATTATATTTTATAAAAATAAAATTTATTAAATTTTAATGGTAGTGGACAACAAGTGACGGTAGTGGTAGTGGTAGTGATAGTGATAGAAAAAAAGAATTATCTGCTTTATTATAATACCCTTCCGTATATTAATTTCTTGAGTGATAAAACTTAATATATCAATTATATTAGATAAATACTACTTTGTAATAGTATAAATGGTTTTACAGCAATTTATAAATATATTTCACTATTAAAAAAAAATACATTGATCTTTCTAAAACATCTAGATGAGTTATCCTCCAACTTCAATCTAGCCAACAGGGTCGAGTTGGCTGTTGAGAGTTGTGCAACCATACATCTCAAGTTAGATGCTAAGAAAATAATAAGTTTCAAAATATGAGTTATATAAAAATAAAAGAGTGAGAGTGGTGTGAAAAAATATATGGAACAGAAATTGTACGGAAGGATTTTATATAGAATGAAGAATAAAGATTATATTTTCATAGAAAGTGAATATATTAAAATTATTACAATCATTATTATAATAAATTGTACTAATTTAAGTTTAATAACTTGATTGCTATTTTTTATTTTACTTTAATTATTTATATTTATTAACTTTTTATAGTTATTTGAATTGAATAAAATTTTAGTTTGATAATATTTTATACAATTCGTTGAATTAATTCTTTAATTATTTTATATTTTTATCATGGTTAATACTTTCTTAATTATATATATTTATTCTATAATGGTTAATACTTTCTTAATTATATATATTTATTCTATATAATTATCCAAAGAAGTATTTGTAATTAAATTATATTAATTATGATTTTATAAAATTATCAAATAAATAAAAAATAAAACTATGATATAGTAAAAACTTTTTATTTATTAAAATAAAAATATAATAAAGTTATTTAATAATAAAAATACTATAAAATTTTTATTGTAATATTAATACTATAATACAATAAAAAGTAATATAACTTTAAAAGATGATATAATAATAACGATAAATATAATAAAAATTATATTTATTATATTAGAAAATAATAGAAAAATATATAAAAAAGTATAAATATATTTACGTTACATGTCATAAATAGCAGAGTTAATTGTATCACTTGTCAATACAAAAGTAGAGTTAATTGTGTCACGTTTCAATCTCTCGGATATAAGTTTAATAGTGACATTGTCAATGTCTCATCGATCTATTTTAGAATATATATATATATATATATATATATATATATATATATATATATATATATATATATATATATATAATTAAAAAGACGTATTATTAATTTAAATATATCATTTTTCACAATATAGATATGTATTAATTTTTTATTGATTATTTTAAAGATATAATTAATTTTTTGATATTATGTAATATCTGTCTAAAATAAGTTGTGACTGTTGCCACAAGATACAAGTCACGTAATAGAAAATTAATAAGTGGAAGACGCAGTCCCGCTACAGAAAAGGAGATTCGGACATTTTAACATCCGAATTATCATCAAGACTCGCCCTCTCTTAACAAGTTGAGTCTTGACACAGGATTACCGTTACAATATATTTTTCCGTCTTATCTATAATCACGAGATAATCAACTCATTAGTTAAAGATATCCATTATCGAGCAACCGGCCATATCATCACCGAATTTCTAGCAAACAATATATTTATCTCTATTTTCTTATAGTATAAAAAAATGATCATAGACAAAAAACGTACGTTATTTTCTAATACAAAAGCTATAAGCAATTCATTACACTTTTTTCTTATTACGATACTAACTTGAGCATTGGAAGACTGCTACGAGCACCCATCCTCACTTCACATTTCTCTTCTTATAGATTATCGTAACTCAATTTCACTCTGACCACATTATTAATTTAATTTTGACTGCATCATTTTTATTTTTAAATTATAAATTAATATATTATATTAAAAATATTATAAGAAATTAAAAAATTACATATTAATAATTGTAATGGTAAAAATTTAAAAGTTATATACAAATTGTAATAATAAAAATTATAAATTATTTTTATTATAAATATATTAATTAGTAATATTATTAAATATAAAAATATAATTTAAAAAATAAAATATATTAAGTGTAACACTTGTCACAAATATATAAATTTAGATGTGCCACTTAATATAAATACATAAATTAAATCTATTTTAGACTCCAATTATATATATATATATATATATATATATATAAAAGTCGAAACTAGCTCTTATAATCAAGAGATTATTTCCATGGTACTGCAAAGCTTCTCTAACTGTAATGCTTCTCAAATTGCCACTTCTCCTCAAACAGAATCTCATCATCAACGTGTCTTATGGTCCCCGCCTCCCCCAATAGTTGTGAAAATTTGATGGTGCAGTAGATTCTTCGAGACATTGTGGATTCGTATTACTATAGTAGCTAAAGATTCTTCAAAGTCCCCCTCGGTTGAAGCTGTCATCTCTTCCCGGCCATTATAGATCCTCTTATTCTTGAAGCATTGGCATGTAGGGCACTTTTCTTGGCCAGTGGAAGGCCTTTTAGAAAGTTATGATAGAAGGTGATTCCCTTTTTGTTATTCATATGGTCAAAGATATTGCCTGCTTTAGTTCCATCGATCATCTGTGACGTTAAGCAGCTCACTTCTAATGTAAGAAATTACTCTTTTCTTCATGTTAATAGGGAAGGAAACTCTATAACTCATATTTTTAGTAGTCTTTCCGGTGGTATTGGTGTTTCGTAATGCAAGTCATGGCCGTGTTGGTGGCAGTACTGGTGTGTGATTGCATGCTTGACACATAGGCTCGGCAGCTGTTGCTTCTTGCATCATGGTAGGGCTTGGATTGAATGGAAATTGGGTTGAATTTTCCTAGATTGATTTTGTGTTTCATGAGTATAAGCTTTGTTTTTTATATATATAGTGATCTAAACTCATTTAGACACTTCAATGCTACATCCATTCTCAAAATATATAAATATATATATTTTATACTTAATTTAACATTTAAAATTAATTTATTTTGTATTAAACTACAAATAAATTTTAAATTTCTCATTAATAATAAATTTCTTTAATAATGTGAGCTCTCAAGTTCATTTAGTGATGGTTTAGTGCAACGAGAAAAAAAAAATGTGAAGAGAGAAATATCTTTAATGAGAAAAGATAATTAAAAAAATAATATTCATTTATCTTTATAAATTTTCATTTTAAAAATAATTCAAAAGGAATGATAGTGATATTATATATTTTTTATTTTATCCTCTCTTTAAATTAGCACGAAAATCTTTCATTAGCTTCGTCTACGTTTTAGATAAAAATTTTAATATGCAACTAAATCTTGAGAAAGTTAAAATAAAATTGATAACCGCTGGATTTCTTCATCCCGTCACAAGATTGGGCTCACAATAACTGCCCCTTTTTAAGGGCCTCTAAGTCTCCTGAATGGGTCGGCCCAGTTCGTTCGACTTTAATAACAGAACTTTCCCTAGGCTTCACTCCCAATCTCTCCTTTTTAGTCCGGTCAAGAGGGGAAGAGATGATCAGCCTATTCACCTAATGGGTCTGTTCACAAGCATATTAAGAAGAATTAAATAGTCGTTCAGCATGGATCAGATATCTGACACATTGATACGTACGAATTTATATAGCAGAAATCGATGGCGCAATAAAAGCAAAACCGTTACACATCACTGACAGACAAAAGAAAAAAATAAAAGGAAAGAGCCCCTTCCCTTAAAAGAAAAGAATAAAAGGAAAGAGTCCCTTCTCCTAATATCAAATTTACTCGATGATTATAAAATTCTATTTTTTAAATTTCAGATCATCAAAAATAATTTTAAAATTTTAATAGTATAAAAATTCAAAGAAAAGCATACTTTTAGTAGAGTATAAATTTAATTTTACACGACAATCAATTCCACAAAGTTTTATGGTTTTAACTTAAATTTATTTAATAATTTAAAATAAAATATTCAAATTTAAACATATAAAATTAATTAAAAGAGAAATAATAAAAATAATAATTCAACATCTTATGCGTGCATTTACTTTCATCCATGTGCACAGTTCCCTAGTGTTTGAAGCAGTGGACAATGGGATAAGAACACGTGGTCTGACCGAATTGACATGTGTTTCTCCACTACAGCATGGTCTTGACCGATCATTCGAACTCTAATCCTATTATTACAGATTGGACACGTATATAAAATTGGCATTAATTTTGTGGACGGAATAATATCTCACCACGTCTGCACCTCGAATCCAACGTGGCAATGTTAAATCTGATTACTCAATCTTGATTACGATTAACATATAGCCAATCATGTTTATGTTTGATAGAAAACGAGATACTAACTTTTTTGTGGTGTTTTTATGATTGTACTCATCAGTCAATTGGGTTAATTTCAAAGACGGATCTAGGAGGGCCTTGCGGCATGTTCTCTCTAAAAATTTTTAAATTTTATAGAGATATGTAGGTAAGTTTACATATAATAAAAAAAATTACTATTAAGTTTTTATATATTTAAAAAGTTTATTAATTAATTTTTATTTTAAAATTACTCAATTAAAATATTTTATATTTCATAAAATTAATTTTTTTTATTTTATTTCTCTCATTTTCTATTTTTTTAATCTAAAAATTTATTTTTCATTTTAAAATTTTAACTTCAATATATAAATTTTTTTAAAATTATTTATTTATTATATAATTTAATTTTATATATTATTTTAATTATTAAAAAATAATTATCTCACCTAATTAGTTTTTAATCTATTATATAATTGAAATTATTTGTTAAACTATCTAAATTTAGAGAAATTAATTTTAAATTTTTATAAATAAAAGTATTTTATAAATAATATTTTATTAATTAATGAGCTTCATACACTATTTAAATTTAAAAAATAATTTAACTTTAAAAATATAAATTTAATGGATAATAGATTAAGCAATTTAAATTTAAAAATAATAGATTAAATTATTTAAATTTAAGAAAATAAAATAAAAATATTATTTCTATAACTAATGGATTAGATAATTTAATAAAAAATAAATATATTTTATAATAAATATTATATTAAATAGTTATATTATTTTAATAGTATTATTTTTTTATAGATTTATATATTACAATTATAATAAAAAGAGTTTTTTATATAATAAATATTATTAAAAATTAATTTCATAATAAAATAAGAGATATGTTATTTATCAGTTATTTTTTACATATATTAAAAAATATATTTTTAAATATTAAAAATAAAATGTTATTAATATATTTTAATTAATAAAAAAAATAGATAAATTATAATTTAATTATAATATTTTATAAATTTTTTAATATATATTTATTATATGTATTTTATTTTATATAATTATTCATCAAAATCGAGTTTCTAAGACTTAATCCGGTGACACTTACAAGTTTAGCTTGATGGCAAGTTCTCCTATCCCTATTTTAAAAAAATAATAATAATAAAATTTCAAGATTCAATTAATTGTAAAAATATATTTTGTTATTTTTATAATATATAAAAAAATTAGTATTTAGGTTTTGTTTTTTTCTTGTAAAACATTTTTTGAAAAATATATTTTTTATATTTTATAGTGTTTAAATTATTTAAAATATATAAAAAAAATTAATATATAGGTTTTGTTTTTTTTCTTGTAAAACATTTTTTAAAAATATTTTTTATATTTTATAATGTTTAAATTATTTAAAAAATTAATAAATAAAAAATATTCTTTTGATAAAAAATATTTTTTATAAAGATTTTTTTTTCTTAAAAAAAATTAAGTAATTTTGAGAAAAATAATTTTTTTAAAAGAAATATTTTACGCCCATAAAATTTTAAGACTTATTAATCACGATTAGGCTCCAACCGCCCATACTATGATGAAGTCCAAACTAGAAGGATTGGGCATAAATTCTAAAAAATTCTAAGTCTAAGAAGGCCCAATGTCCGGCTCTAAACCTCGTAGGGGATCAAGACTTGTCTAGACAACCGAGCTAGATATGAATCCATCTTTAGGATCCTAGCCTCGAATACCCATTCCCCCTCATGGTAAAACAGATGTCATAATGCAAGGAATCGTGTCCAAGTGGCGCAGAGAGAATTAAATAGTCACATGACGAAAGAGAAATGGACGTCGTACGTTTGTATGTGGCAGGAGAGTACTAGTACGGGACAGCGGTTATACGTCACTAAAAGACAAAAGAGAAAGAGAATAAAGGGATATAAAAGGAAAATAGAAAGCAAGCTTATAAAAATATACCCTGAGTCTAAACCTATTCTGGGATCTCAGACATCAATTGGCGTCGTTTGTGGGAACGATCTTATCATCAACAGAGTTCTCATTCTCATTCGCCCACTAAGATCCACAAGACCAATCACGACGAGAACCATACAAGAATCATCCCAAACGACCTGAGCTCGACTCAGGAAGGTCAGCAGTTCTCATTCTCTGGCCCAACAGCCCCAGTAAATCAACCGCCCATATTGCTTAACCCTTCACCAAGCTCAATCGGGACTGTACCCCGAACCTCCCTATCTGACCAAGAACTTCAGAGCATGGCTCTCCAGTTGCAAAACACTGCCCATCGGCTAAGCCAGATATTACAGCAAAGAGGGCTCATTACCCTATTAAGCAAACCACCCTTAGTAGAAGGGCTCAACCTCAATGAGCCATAACCCATATTGAACTACAAAATCCCTCAACAAAGCAGCAGGAGGACGAAAGAAATGGATGAAGAGGCAATTCAGAGGAACGAGTCAGAAGCTCGAGCAAAAGGCAGGATAGCGAGGGAGCTCATTGAAAATGATGGGCCGAGAGCTACTATTTTGAGCCTGTAGAGAGGTCAGAAAGTGAAGCGCTAGAAAGAAGTTATCGCCTGGAAAAGAGGCCTAGAAGGAAAGATACTAATGTAGATCAAAAGTTAGAAAGATTGAATGAGCATCTGTTGATAGAGTTGGGGGCCCGAGATAACAATAGCCCCCTATTGCCAACCTAATCACCCTTTGTACAATGGATTCAGAAGGAGACAATACCGAAGAAGTTCATGATGCCAACCTTGGCAGCCTATGAGAAGACGGGAAACCCTTGAGAGCATGTTTTGAACTATAAAACAGTTATGGGTTGCAGACTCATTCGAACGCCTTGATGTGCAAAGTTTTTTCGACCACCCTAACAGAACTAGTTAGGGCGTGGTTCAACAGTGTAACGACCCGAAAATCGGACCGCTACCGGCGCTAGGATCCGGGTCGACTTAAAGCCGCCGGGACCCGTAGCAAGCCTAACATGCATCCTGTGAACCTGCTTAATCCCATACATGATCAACAATATACATAAAAATTAAAACTTTTCTTTCCATGGAACATCAACCAAACTCAACCTGCATAAACATAAACATAATCTTGATCCCTCTGTGGGATCTCATCTGTACCCTCAATGGATGACATACATCTGTTGAGTCGGTTTACATAAGTGACATAAAAATAACCAAGATCATGTGTAAAAGGGATACAACATTCTATGGTCAAGCACACACTAATCATCCATAAACCTCATTACATAACTATACTGTACTTTCACATTACAATTTGATCATGTCCATTGCTAGCTATTACATAAGCATGACTTCTTTATTCTATCCGGACTCCCGCACTATACTGTACCTGCAAGCCTGGGGGTAAAGGGAGAGGGGTGAGCTAAAAGCCCAGTGAGCAGAGCTATTAAAACACGTTAACACTATGCTCTATGAAATGCATCATAACACAAACAATTCACATAAGGGTTGGGTGAACTTGTCACCAAATAGTCCAAGTTAACTCTGTGCCAGGCCGTAGCATGGGGTCCTGGTCTTCCTGTCATACATACATTACTTACCATTTTCCAGGGCCTCCTCTGGGCTCCTGGTCTTCGAGTCCCATAACCGTGCTTTACTCTGTGCCAGGCCTGTAGACTGGGGCCTGGTCTTTCTTACTCTGTGCCAGGCCATAGCATGGGGTCCTGGTCTTCCTGTCTTGGACTAATTGGGTCATCCAACATTCACCCACAACAACAACAATTTATGCAATGCGGCATATTCGTGAAAACTAATGCAATCATCCTATTGCATAATCATGATGCATGAAACATGATAAAACATTTAATTTAAAAGATTGAGTTTAGTTCCACTCACCTCTGGCTGACTCTGACAACACCGAAGCAGCTGAACTCACTGCTGGGGTCCTCGGTTCCTCGGGTCCGAACCTACACAGGTGGACTCAAATGAGGGACCAAACATACCTGAACATAACTCTAAAATATTCCCCGAAAACCCCCTAAAACATCCTGAAAATATCACAGAAAATATGCATGAAATGGCTGAACAGGGCACTTTCGGCGGCACCTTCGGCGGCCGAAAGTCCTGGACAGAGACGAAACTCAGCTAGGTTCGGCGGCACCTTCGGCGGCCGAAAGTGCCAGACAGAGACGAAAGTCTCTTTTCGGGGGCAACTTCGGCAGCCGAAAGGCCTGCCTCCCCAGCCATGTTCGGCGGCCGAAAGTACCTTCGGCTGCCGAACCTGGTTTCTGCAAAAGGGCAGAAACTTGGCTCCCTTTGCCCGTTTCGCCTCCAAACCTACCAATCATGCATATATCTCAACTAAAACATGCATACAAGTTCCTAGGGGCCTCAAACATGCATATACCCCATCTACAACACTTCAAACATACTCAAGCAAGCTACATTGTTCAAAAAGTCATCAAAAACTCATAGGTTCAACATATACCCTAACATGCATTCTACCCCTTAAAACTTCATAAAACTTGTTTAAATCATACATTGAGCTTAAGATCGGCTCTTACCTCTTGAAGATCGAGGGTTGAGGAGATCTAAACTCGGAGATGGTAGAAGTTCCAACTTTTGGTCTCCAAGCTTCAAAACTCGTTCTAAGCTCAAAGATCTTCAAAACCAAAGTTATAAACTTGTAAAAATCATGGAAAAAGGAAGGAAAAACTCAAGATTGGGGGAAGGATGGCGGAATGCTCACCTTGGCCGAAATAGGGAGAAAAAGCTCGCCCATTTTCGGCTAAGGGACCCTTTTATAGTGGCTGGCCAGACCACGTTCGGGGGCCGAATGTGCCTCCGCATGCATGCCATGTTCGGCGGCCGAACATGAGGTTCGGCGGCCGAACCTGGACTTCCCTCACTCATGCTTTCGGGGGCCTAACGTGCCTCCAAAACGCATGCATGTTCGGCGGCCGAACTTGACTTTCGGCGGCCGAACCTGGGTTTTCCTCCAAGGACTTTTCACGTAAAAACTCATTTAATTTCATACTTAAAATCATAAAACACCTTAAAACATTTTTTATAAAACATGATTCTACCCTTCTAGAGGTCTCCGACATCCGAGATTCCACCGGACGGTAGGAATTCCGATACCGGAATCTAGCCGGGTATTACATTCTCCCCCCCTTAAGAACATTCGTCCCCGAATGTTCCTTAACTAGTACATGCATAGCAATCAACATAACATACATACATAAACACATAAAGATCTAACCTTAAAAGAGATGGGGATGCTGGTGGAGCATGGACTCCCGTGTCTCCGAGGTACACTCCTCAATATTGTGGTGGTTCCAAAGGACTTTCACCATCGGGATTTCCTTGTTCCTCAGCTTCCTGATCTGGGTGTCTAGGATCCGTACTGGCTGCTCAACATAGGTGAGATCCTCTTGGATCTCCACATCAGGCTCACTAAGAACCTTGCCCGGATCTGACACGAACTTTCTCAACATAGAAACATGGAAAACCGGATGGATTCTCTCCATTGAAGCAGGTAAATCCAGCTTGTACGATACATTCCCAATCTTTTGCAAGACTTCAAAGGGTCCGATGTACCGCGGAGCCAGCTTACCCTTCTTCCCGAACCGAACCACTCCTTTCATTGGAGACACCTTGAGCAATACCAGATCCCCCTCCTGAAACTCTACTAGTCTTCTGCGGATGTCTGCATAACTCTTCTGTCTGCTTGCAGCTGTCTTGATTCTCTCTCTGATTATGGGTACCACCCTGCTGGTAATCTCTACTAACTCAGGCCCTGCCAAGGCCTTTTCTCCAACTTCCTCCCAGCAAACAGGTGATCTGCACTTCCTTCCATACAAAACTTCATATGGAGCCATCCCGATGCTAGCATGATGGCTGTTATTGTAGGCAAACTCCACCAAAGGTAGATGTTGCCTCCAAGAACCGCCAAAGTCCAGCACACACATCCTTAGCATATCTTCTATGGTCTGGATGGTCCTCTCTGACTGTCCATCAGTCTGGGGGTGGAAGGCAGTACTGAAGTCCAACCTAGTACCCATGGCATTCTGCAGACTCTGCCAAAACCTGGAGGTGAACTGGGGCCCTCTATCTGACACTATAGAAACAGGAACCCCATGCAGTCTGACTATCTCATCAACGTACACCTGCGCCAACTTGTCCACAGAGTAGCCACTCCTGACAGGGATGAAGTGAGCAGATTTGGTGAGTCTGTCCACAATCACCCATATGGAGTCCAATCTGTTGGACGTCGCCGGTAACCCCACTACGAAGTCCATAGCTATATTCTCCCATTTCCACTCTGGAATAGGTAGCGGGTTAAGCATTCCAGCCGGCTTCTGATGTTCCAGCTTCACCCTCTGACAAACTTCGCAGGCTGACACAAACTGTGCCACTTCTTTCTTCATAGCTGGCCACCAGTAAACTTTCTTCATATCTTGATACATCTTGGTGGCTCCGGGGTGAATGCTGTATCTTGCATTATGAGCCTCTCTCATAATGTCTCCTTTTAGCCCTATGTCATCTGGTACACATAAACGACTCCCATAGCGGAGGATCCCCCTATTGTCAAATCTGAACTCACTGTCCTTGCCTGACTGAACAGTCCTGGCAATCTTCACTAACTCTGGGTCCTCATGCTGTTTCTGAGCCACCTGCTCCAGAAACACGGGTGTCACTTTCATCTGAGCGACCAAGGCACCTGTACCAGACAACTCCAACTGTAGACCTTCCTCAATGAGCTTGTAAAACTCCTTAACCACTGGTCTCCTCTCTGCCGTGATGTGGGATAGACTGCCTAGTGACTTCCGGCTTAGAGCGTCTGCCACGACATTCGCCTTACCCGGATGATACTGAATCTTGCAATCATAGTCACTCAGCAACTCTACCCATCTCCTCTGCCTCAGATTCAGATCTCTCTGACTCAAGATGTACTGCAGGCTCTTATGATCTGTAAAGATCTCACATTTTACCCCATAGAGGTAGTGCCTCCACATCTTGAGTGCAAAGATTACTGCTGCCATCTCAAGGTCATGTGTGGGATAATTCAACTCATGCTTCTTTAGCTGCCTAGAAGCATAAGCAATCACCCTCTCATTCTGCATAAGTACACAACCCAGTCCCACTCGGGATGCATCACAAAAGACTGTAAAGTCCTCACCACTAGATGGCAGAGCTAAAACTGGTGCTGAAGTCAACCTCTTCTTGAGCTCTTCAAAACTCTCCTCGCACTGGTCGGTCCACAGAAACTTCTGATTCTTCCTGGTTAGTCTGGTCAGAGGAGCTGCTATCTTTGAGAAGTCCTGTACGAACCTCCTATAGTAACCTGCCAAACCCAAGAAACTCCTGATCTCTGTCACTGAAGTGGGTCTAGGCCAGTTAGCCACAGTCTCTGTCTTCTTGGGGTCTACCTCTATTCCATTTTCCGACACTACATGCCCCAAGAACGAAATGCTCCTTAGCCAGAACTCACACTTGGAGAACTTGGCATACAAGCCATGTTCCCTCAAGGTCTGTAGAACCAACCTCAGATGATGGGCATGCTCCTCTGCATTCCTGGAATACACTAAGATATCATCTATGAAGACAATAACAAAGTGGTCCAGGTACTGACTAAACACTCTATTCATGAGATCCATGAATGCTGCAGGGGCGTTAGTTAACCCGAACGGCATCACAAGGAACTCAAAATGCCCATATCTGGTCCTGAAAGCTGTCTTTGGTACGTCCTCTTCCCTGATCCTCAACTGATGGTACCCTGATCTCAGATCTATTTTGGAGAAACAACCCGCTCCTGCTAGCTGGTCAAATAGATCGTCGATCCTTGGCAATGGGTACTTGTTCTTGGTAGTGACTTTGTTCAACTGCCTGTAGTCGATACAAAGTCTAAGGGATCCATCCTTCTTCCTCACAAACAAAACTGGAGCACCCCAAGGTGAGGTACTCGGTCGGATGAAGCCCTTGTCTACCAGTTCCTGTAACTGTTCCTTCAACTCCTTCAATTCTGCTGGCGCCATCCTGTAGGGAGGGATAGAGATCGGTCGGGTTCCAGGCATCAGTTCTATCTCAAACTCTATCTCCCTAGCAGGTGGTAAACCTGGCAGCTCGTCCGGGAACACATCTAAGAACTCTCTAACCACTGGCACCGAGGCGGGCTCTCTAACCTGACTATTTAGCTCTCTCACATGAGCCAAATACCCCTGACATCCCCTCCTAAGCAATCTACGAGCCTGAAGAGCTGAGATCATACCTCTAGGTGTACCCCTCCTGTCTCCTCTGAAGACAACCTCTGATCCATCCTGACCTCTGAACCTGACTACCTTGTCCCTGCAGTCCAAGGTAGCACCATGGGTAGATAACCAGTCCATCCCTAGAATGACGTCAAAGTCTGTCAAATCTAGAACCACAAGGTCGGCGGACATGCATCTCCCCTCAACAAAAACTGGACTACACTGACAGACTGACTCTGCCACTGATGGATCACACTTGGGTCCACTGACCCAGAGAGGACACTCTAACCCAGAGATCATCAACCCCAACCTCTGGACGGCTCTCGGAGCAATAAAAGAATGAGATGCACCAGGGTCCATCAATGCATATACATCCGAACATCCAATGACGAGATTACCTGCCACCACGGTGTTGGATGCGTCTGCCTCCTGCTGTGTCATTGTGAAGATCCGTGCTGGGGCTGATGGACCTTCACCTCTGAAACCCGCTGAAGAAGAGGCTGCTCCTCTCCCTCTGCCTCTGCCACTGGCCTGAGTCATGGCTGGAGCTGCTGGCTGCGCTACACTGCCTGAAGCTGTCTGCTGGGACTGAGCCATTGGAGCCGCTCTTGGACAGTCTCGAGCTATATGCCCCTCCTGACCACATCTGAAGCAGGTGTTCGTCCCAAACCGACATACTCCCTTGTGTGGCCTACCACACCTTGCACAAATTGCATTATCTGCACCAGAGCTTGAGCCACTCCCAAATCCCAGACTGGACTTGACTTTACTCCAGAACTTGTTCTTCTTACCCTTGGGTTTACTCCATCTTTTACTGCCTGAAGCTGCTGCACTCAGGGTAGAGGGATCTAACCTTCCCCCACCCGGAGTTTTAGAACCAGAAGCTTGTGCCACTGTCTGCTTAACTGTCCCCTGAATGATGGTACTAGCCTCCATTCTCCTAGCCATGTCTACTATGGCGTGAAAACTCTCTCTATCTGCTGACTGTACCAAGGAGGAATACCTGGGATGGAGCTTCATGATATACCTCCTTGACTTCTTCTGGTCTGTGCTAAGGTCTTGCCCTGCAAATGGCAGCAACTCCATAAACCTGTCAGTATATTCGTCTACACTCATGTCATCAGTTTGCCTCAACTGCTCGAATTCTATCATCTTCAATTCCCTTGAACTATCAGGGAAAGCCCATCCTGCAAACTCGTTTGCAAACTCTTCCCAAGTCATGCTGTCCACTCTCGGGTTCACATAATTCTTGTACCACTCCCGTGCCTTCTTGCACTTAAGCGTGAACCCAGCCATCTGAATGGCTCTACTGTCATCCGCCCCTATCTCATCTGTAATTGCCTTGACCCGCTCCAAGTACACGAACGGATCATCACCGGTTTCAAACTGGGGAGCACCTAATTTCATGTAATCGGTCATCTTAACCTTGCTCCCACTGGCTGAGCTAGGTCTAGGTGGTTGAGCAACTGGGGCTGCTGGTTCTGCAGGTGGTGGAGGTGGTGCAACATTTTCTGAGGTAGGGTTTGCTGGATTTGGATAGTAGGGTGGCGGTGGATACATTGGATACTGAGAGTATGGTGGGTAGTATGGTGGGTATGGCATCTGTGTGGGATAAGGGGTGAAACTAGGGTAATCCGATGTACCTCCCATCGAATACCCGGGATGTTGTGAGAAATGTGGGTAGTGAGGTGGCTGAACAAATCCCGAGGCCTGAGTGCCTCCTTGGGACTCTCCCACTCCTTCTTCTGACATACTGACTCCCAAACTGCCATCCCTCCTCTGTTCTACGTCCATATCATCCCCCATATCCTCTGACGCTCCTCCCTGAACTGTCCCTCTGACTGATCTGCTTCTACCCAGATCCAAAGACCTTCTAGGGTCTCTTACTGCTCTGTCCCTGTTGGACCTGCTTGACATTGCCCTAGGCAATGTAGGAGGACGGGCGCTCATGCCCTCATCCTCAGGTGGTACTCCAGTCAATCTTGCTGATCGACGGGTTCCTCTCATCCTGTTTTCTGAAAAACAGTACGCAACACATAAACATTAGCATTATATGGTTCATGTGGGCACACATGAACCCTCATCACATACATCACATATCATAGCATATCATTAATGCACATGCATAAAATCATGGCATTTCACATCATCATGCAAGACAGGACTCCACATCCTATCCTAGTGGACATGATCTTTTCCTATTGTGCTTGACCTTCTATAACCTCTATGAGCCCGACACTCTAGGTCCAACCATATGAACCTAAGGCTCTGATACCATTCTGTAACGACTCAAAAATCGGACCGCTACCGGCGCTAGGATCCGGGTCGACTTAAAGCCGCCGGGACCCGTAGCAAGCCTAACATGCATCCTGTGAACCTGCTTAATCCCATACATGATCAACAATATACATAAAAATTAAAACTTTTCTTTCCATGGAACATCAACCAAACTCAACCTGCATAAACATAAACATAATCTTGATCCCTCTGTGGGATCTCATCTGTACCCTCAATGGATGACATACATCTGTTGAGTCGGTTTACATAAGTGACATAAAAATAACCAAGATCATGTGTAAAAGGGATACAACATTCTATGGTCAAGCACACACTAATCATCCATAAACCTCATTACATAACTATACTGTACTTTCACCTTACAATTTGATCATGTCCATTGCTAGCTATTACATAAGCATGACTTCTTTATTCTATCCGGACTCCCGCACTATACTGTACCTGCAAGCCTGGGGGTAAAGGGAGAGGGGTGAGCTAAAAGCCCAGTGAGCAGAGCTATTAAAACACGTTAACACTATGCTCTATGAAATGCATCATAACACAAACAATTCACATAAGGGTTGGGTGAACTTGTCACCAAATAGTCCAAGTTAACTCTGTGCCAGGCCGTAGCATGGGGTCCTGGTCTTCCTGTCATACATACATTACTTACCATTTTCCAGGGCCTCCTCTGGGCTCCTGGTCTTCGAGTCCCATAACCGTGCTTTACTCTGTGCCAGGCCTGTAGACTGGGGCCTGGTCTTTCTTACTCTGTGCCAGGCCGTAGCATGGGGTCCTGGTCTTCCTGTCTTGGACTAATTGGGTCATCCAACATTCACCCACAACAACAACAATTTATGCAATGCGGCATATTCGTGAAAACTAATGCAATCATCCTATTGCATAATCATGATGCATGAAACATGATAAAACATTTAATTTAAAAGATTGAGTTTAGTTCCACTCACCTCTGGCTGACTCTGACAACACCGAAGCAGCTGAACTCACTGTTGGGGTCCTCGGTTCCTCGGGTCCGAACCTACACAGGTGGACTCAAATGAGGGACCAAACATACCTGAACATAACTCTAAAATATTCCCCGAAAACCCCCTAAAACATCCTGAAAATATCACAGAAAATATGCATGAAATGGCTGAACAGGGCACTTTCGGCGGCACCTTCGGCGGCCGAAAGTCCTGGACAGAGACGAAACTCAGCTAGGTTCGGCGGCACCTTCGGCGGCCGAAAGTGCCAGACAGAGACGAAAGTCTCTTTTCGGGGGCAACTTCGGCAGCCGAAAGGCCTGCCTCCCCAGCCATGTTCGGCGGCCGAAAGTACCTTCGGCTGCCGAACTTGGTTTCTGCAAAAGGGCAGAAACTTGGCTCCCTTTGCCCGTTTCGCCTCCAAACCTACCAATCATGCATATATCTCAACTAAAACATGCATACAAGTTCCTAGGGGCCTCAAACATGCATATACCCCATCTACAACACTTCAAACATACTCAAGCAAGCTACATTGTTCAAAAAGTCATCAAAAACTCATAGGTTCAACATATACCCTAACATGCATTCTACCCCTTAAAACTTCATAAAACTTGTTTAAATCATACATTGAGCTTAAGATCGGCTCTTACCTCTTGAAGATCGAGGGTTGAGGAGATCTAAACTCGGAGATGGTAGAAGTTCCAACTTTTGGTCTCCAAGCTTCAAAACTCGTTCTAAGCTCAAAGATCTTCAAAACCAAAGTTATAAACTTGTAAAAATCATGGAAAAAGGAAGGAAAAACTCAAGATTGGGGGAAGGATGGCGGAATGCTCACCTTGGCCGAAATGGGGAGAAAAAGCTCGCCCATTTTCGGCTAAGGGACCCTTTTATAGTGGCTGGCCAGACCACGTTCGGGGGCCGAATGTGCCTCCGCATGCATGCCATGTTCGGCGGCCGAACATGAGGTTCGGCGGCCGAACCTGGACTTCCCTCACTCATGCTTTCGGGGGCCTAACGTGCCTCCAAAACGCATGCATGTTCGGCGGCCGAACTTGACTTTCGGCGGCCGAACCTGGGTTTTCCTCCAAGGACTTTTCACGTAAAAACTCATTTAATTTCATACTTAAAATCATAAAACACCTTAAAACATTTTTTATAAAACATGATTCTACCCTTCTAGAGGTCTCCGACATCCGAGATTCCACCGGACGGTAGGAATTCCGATACCGGAGTCTAGCCGGGTATTACAAACAGCTTGGAGTTGGGGATCATCAGGAATTTCATAGACCTAGCCAATGTATTTATCAGAGATTCATTGCTAGGGTTCCTAGGGAGAGAAAGACAAGCTACTTGGAGGTCGTCCAACAAAGGAGGAGTGAATCCCTGAGAGAATATGTTTCCAGGTTCAACTCGAAAGCTTTGTAGGGCTGTTGAGACCATGCAAAAAGGTATGACCTCTTCAGAATTCTTTGGGTCGTTGTGCAGAAAGCCATCCACCACCTTGTCAGAGTTAATGAAGATAGCTAAAAATTCATAAGGCAAGATGTCGCCTTAACAACCAGCCGGTTTGCCTGGGATGACAGAGATAGAGGAAAAGCAGGGAATGATAGAAGGCAAGATAAGCCGGAGATAAGGCAGGACTGGGGCCTGGAGGCATTAAACAAACATCAATGGGAAAGAAAGGAGTAGAGACCTTATCAGCACTGAGTTCTTGCCAAAGTCACTTCTTTGAATGTGTCCAGAACTGAGGTGCTCGTAGTAGTCCAGAACAAGGATTTCGTGCAATGGCCCAAGTCCATGAGAGCGTAGGCAAGTAAAAGGGATCTAGACAAATACTGCCAATATCATAGAACACATGGCCATAACACGAATAACTGCTATTAACTAATAAATAAGATAGAGAGGCTGATTAAGAGAGGCCATCTTAGGAATTTTGTGAAGAAGCATGAAGGACAGAGGCAACAACAAGGAGCGACTGGGGAAAGGCCTATGAGGCAGATCAGAGTGGAACAATTAATATGATTATAGGAGGGATTAGAGGCCGTATGAGCCAAAGGGGGAAGAAGAGAGGTAGAAATGAAAATTAAAGCGGCGTAAAGGTGATGCAAGTTTCATCAAATTTGACGTCCTTACAAACCATCATCTTTTTTGTTTGGATGTTATAAATCCTGTAGCCTTTGGATTGAACAGCATATCCAAGAAAATTTTCAATTTTAGCCTTGTCATCTAACTTAGTTTTTTAGCAGCTGGAACAAATACATAACAAAAAGACCTAAAAATTCATAGATGATTTGTTGAAGGTTTGAAACCACTCCATGCTTCAATTAGAGTTTTATCTTTAATAGATGAGGTAAGAAGTTTTTTTAAAAGATAAACTGCAATATAGACAGCTTCTGCCCAAAACATCTTTGGCAATTTCTTCTCAAATAATATGCATCTAGCCATTTCAACAATAGTTATGTTCTTCCTTTAACTTATCCCATTTTGTTGTGGAGTGTAGCTCACAGTAAGTTGATGATTCATGTCTGTATCTTCATAAAATCTGTCAAATTCATGTGATCTATATTCCTTTTCGTTGTCAAATCTCAAAGTTTTAATTTTATAGTCACTTTGAGTCTCTACAAGAACTTTGAACTTCTTGAAGATAGGAAGAACTTATGACTTGCTCTTGAGAAAATAAATCCAGCACATTCTAGTGAAATCATCAATGAATAAAAATAAACTATTTATTTTGATTGAGTGAAGAAATACCCAGGGGCCGCAAACATTAGTATGGACAAGGTCTAATTTTTTTTTTTTTGGCTCACTAAGACTAATTTATAGGAAAAGAGTCTCTATGCGTATTCCTAAGTTGACAGGCACCATACACTTCACTACATAAGCTGACTTTAGGCATATCCCTCATTATTTCTTTAGAATGCAGAAATTAAAGAGATTTCAGATTGTAATGACCAAATCTCTTTGCCAAATCCAAAAGTCATAAGTTTTGGCACTATATGAGCATTCTAAAAACTGAATCCCAAGGAAAGATATTGCCAATCATATTAACTTTAGCAATTTTAACATCATCAGCGATATAAATAGTGCACATCTTATTTCTAAAGAGCAAACTATAGTTCTTATAAAGCATTTGAGCAATACTAAAGAGATTTTGTGTTAAGGTAGGTATGTAAAATACATTTGAAAAGAAGCTTTATAACTTTTGTGGTATGGCAAGATACAAAACTAATTTCTTGAGCTTAAAATTTATCGTCATTAGCTAAATTGATTTCTTTATTGAAAGATTTGTCCCAAATGCTAAACAAATTTGCATCTTTGGCCATATGACTAGTAGCAGCGCTGTCCAAGAACCAAGTGTCTAATGATAATGATAATAAAGGAAAAATGTGAGAAGCCATAAAGAAGTGTTCTTCAATCTCTCTTTTATCTTCTGCAAAATTTGCTTATTCTTTCTACTTTTGATTTCATTTTTGCCTGCAATGCTTTTCAGTGTGCCCAATTTTGCCACAGTGATTGCACTTAACTTTCTTCCAATAATTAATTTTTCTCCAAATGAGTTTTCTTATTGCAGGTAGAGCACGGTGGATATTTTCCTTTCTTCTCACTTTCCTTTCCATCAGCTTTCCTTTTGACATGATGATTCTGAGCTTTCCAACTTGTGGGAATCATCTCCTTTTTTTTTTTGTTTGGTATAAAAGGCACCTTCAATAACATCCTCTTATCTCATAGCTCTTTTTTGCTCCAAAGCCTGAAAAGAATTGACAAGAGATTATGAGTTTTAACAAGTCCTTAGAGTCTTTTAAGAGAGGAAATTTTAGCTTCAAACCTTTTGGCAGACTCATAAGAACTTTCACCACAATTCTACTGTCATTAAGATCCTCTCTAAGCAATCGGATCTAGTTTACAACATTCATAAGTTTGTCAATATACTCTTTGATAGCTTCAGATTCTTTCATTTTCAAAATCTCAAATTCTCTTCTCAAATTTAATATTTGCATTTGCCTTGTTCTATCACTTCCTTAAAATTCTTCTTTAATCTTATTCCAAGCTTCTTTAGCAGTATCGCATACCATGATTCTTGCAAAAACGGATTCAAAAACGGAAGAGTGAATACAAGAGAGAGCTTTGTATCTCTTTGCTTATTCCTCACTATGATTCTTCATTTGACTAATTGTTGGGTTGTTAGGCAATGGAGGAGGATCTCTACCAGCCTCTACAACTTTGTAAAGATCATATGCTCTGAGATAAGCTTTCATTTTTACAACCCAAACTGGGTAATTTTCACTCGAAAATGCATATGGCAATTGAGATGAAAACCTACTAGAAGCCATTGAAGAAATTTGAAAGTGTTTAAGGTCTTTTGGTGAGATTTCCTTACTTGCTTTCTCTCACTCACAGTCCCTTACAGAACGAAAGCTCTGATACCAATTATATTTTTACATTTATGTTAATATGAAGTTTTATTACTTCTTTTCTTAGCTCTGACTAGTCAAAATAAAAAAGCATTGAAATGACATTAATTACAATAATTACAATAATTACAATAACCACACCACTTGTTTTCCAAATAAAAAAGGATGATAAAAGCACAATGTAATACCCGGCTAGAATCCGGCATCGGGATTCCTGCCTTCCGGCGGAATCTAGGGTGTTGGATCTCTCTAGAAGGGTAGAATGTGTTTTCTAAAATGTTTTCACATGATTTCATGGTTTTAAATGAAAATGAATTGAGTTTTGAAGAGAAGAAGGCCAAGGAGGAAGAACCCAGGTTCGGCCGCCGAAGGTGATGTTCGGCCGCCGAACATGAGATGGTTTCAGATGGACTTTTGGCTTCCGAAAGTTGAGTTGGGCAGAAACCAGGTTCGGCTGCCGAACCTCAAGTTCGGCCGCCGAACATGGGGGACTTTAGGGTGCTGGTTTGGCCGCCGAATGTGGCTCAGCCGGTCGCCTATAAAAGGCCTCAGACCTAAAATGGGCGAGTTTTCTCCCCATTCTCGTGCCCAGGTGAGTTCATGTCCTCCCTTGATCGATTTCACGTTTTCCTTCAATCTTCTATGGTTTTTATGAGTTTCACTCTTGGTTTTGAAGAGCTTTAAGCTTGGATCAAGGATTTGGAGCTTGGAGACCCCGGAGCTAGTTTTCTCCACATCTCCAAGGTTCGGGTCACACCAACCCTCGATCTCCAAGAGGTTAGTGTAGATCCTTGTTTCCCTTATGTTTAATGAAGTTTTAAGTAAGTTTTATAGAGTTTGATGTTTGAGTTTGGGTAGAAATGCATGTTTAAGGATTATGTGGGTTTTGTGCCAATGTATGTTATATGTATGCTTTTAGGATGTATTGTTGAAGGTTTAAGCTAGTTGATGCATGTGGGAGTGAGTATGCATGTTCGGGAGAGAGTATGTAAGGATTTGGGTGTATTGAGCTTGGTTTTTGGCTTGGCAGAATCGGACCTGTCGTCCAGAGGGGACCAGGTTCGGCCGCCGCGAACCTGCATGGGAGGCAGTCTTTCGGCTGCCGAACGTGCCCCCGAAGGAGGGACTTTCGTTTCTGTCCAAGGGTTTCGGCCGCCGAACCTGCCGCCGAACTTACCCGAGTTTCGTCTCTGGAAGGGACTTTCGGCCGCCGAAGGTGCCGCCGAAAGTGCCCTGTCCAGCCGTTTCTTGGGTGTTTCCTATGCATGTTTTAGTGATGTTTAGAGGGGTTTTTGGGGGTATGTTTATGAGTTGTTTAGAGTATGTTTGGCACCTCATTCGAGTCCACCTGTGTAGGATCGGACCCGAGGGACCGAGGAGGCCAGTAGTGCTAGCAGTTGCAGAGTCTGTCAGCGTCTGCCAGGAGGTGAGTAGAACTAACTAAATCTTTTATTTTAAGAAATCAAATGTCTAATGCATCATTTATTTTAAGGAATTCAAATGCCTAAAGCATATGCATGCATCATGTTTATATGTAATAGGATGATTGCACTAGTTTCACGAATATGACACATTGCATAAATTGCTGTGTATATGATGTGATGGGTGGACCAAGGCGACCTCAATAGCCCACAAGTCTGTCAATGAGTCTTTGTCAGTCGGGCAAGTACATGTAGGAAAGCCCTATGAGAGCTCCTTCGGGGCCAAGTTTTGACAGAGGGAATGTTGGGGTCATGTCTAACCCTGAGGGGAAGGACGTTTCGAGAACCCTCTAAAATCACCCGCAAGAGGAAGAGATTGCTAGCGTGAACTCAAGCGGGGAAGAAATGTTTGATGTGTATTCGTTGTGATATGACGCATTTCATGAAAGCATGAAATAAAAGAAAGAATGAAATAAAAGAAAGAATAAAATAAAATAAATAATGAATAATAAAATGAAATCATAATTAATGAACTGTTTTCTCTGTTTCTACTCACTGGGCTCTTGTAGCTCACCCCATTCCCTTAACCCCAGTTTTGCAGGGCCAGAGTAAGTAAGCCAGAGTAAGTCAGATAGAGCTATGGGAAAGAAGAGGTTCAAGCATGGGTTGCCATGTTTGGTTGTAATAGCTTAGCTGTGTTTTGTTTATGTTTGAGTAAGGCTTGATGTGTATGTTTATGGTTATAGTGGATGTTATGTAAGGAAGTTGTTAAAGAGATGATATGTTATGTAATGCTATGTATGTTTTGTATGCTTGTTTAGCTTAGTAGTGGACATGATGATAATGATGATATATGGACATGATAGATGGACTTGATGTATGGTCCTTATGTATATAAAGAATATGATGAATGGAAAGAGTAATGAGTATGTTATAAGAGATAGAGCCAAGCTAAGAAAAGTATGTGAGATGTATAGTATAGAGTTGTGCTTTGCCTAGTGTTGGTAAATCCCTTGGTTTTGCATGATCAATATGAAAGTTAAAGAAATGTTTTAAGAATGTTTTCAAGTTATATGAAATGTTTTAATGGTTTGAAGTATGTATGGCCGTGAGGGAAGAAAGGGTCTCAATCCCTTGACCCAAAGCGGATATGTTTTTACAGCTAGCTTGATGACTCATCTAGTATGAAGTTCTATGTTTCTATACATAGGTCAAGCTGAAATAAAGAAAAAGTTTAAAGGCTTTCTGAAAAAGCTTAAGTTTTTATGAAAATGTTGATCATGTATGGGATTATACCTAGAGTTCAGGATGTCTAGAGGCTTACTACGGGTCCCGGCGGCCTTAAGCCGATCTGGATCCTAGTGCCGAGCAGTTTGGGGCCGTTACAAGAGGTGTACCGGTTTCCGGGCTGTTACACACAAAGTCCAATATGAATGAGCTAGATTTTTCGAAGACTTAAAGAAGGAGAAAGTGTGATGTGAAACTGAGTTTAATATCTATATTGTGAGACTACAACTATATAGACATGAAAATCGAACAAATATTCCTCATCATGAAATCTTGCTTTTTCTTACCAAGTAATACATGCCTTAATCATATGTCACGACAACCTGTGAAAACTACGATATTGATGGTAACAAATAAATGAATATCAATAATAAACTATTTATGCTAACATAAGAGGACCACTATAAAGTTTTAATTTCTCTCATGAAATATAATCGTTCAAATCCCATTATATAGCGTAGTAGTAGCCATTTGGAGCATATGAAATACCAAACATGCTAACCAATATAAGATTTTTAAGCTTTTTCATTCATCAAATGCATGTGGACATCAAGTTTGTAGCATCTCCAATAGTTATAGAATTTTTTTTGCTAATAAACTGTTTAAAAAATTATATTAATGTCCTGTTAGCAAAAAAAAGGCGAAATTATTCCCATTCTATGCCTTTGGCACTATGGATGTATTATGTTTAAAAGGAAGTCCCTAGAAGCACCCGTTATGGGTCAAGTACTATTGGATTTTATGGAGAATTACTAATGACAAGTCCATCTTGTTAGGATTTGTTTGTACTATGATGCATACATGCAAACATATGTTTTATTACATTGTTTTATGTCATGTTTCTACTCACTAGACTATAGTAGCTTATCCCTTTCCCTGACCCTAGATTTGCAAGATCAGAGTTTAGCGTGAGAGTTCTGCAACTTCTTTGGGTACAGTTCTCTGTGTAGTAGTTTAGTTGTAGACATATAAGGTGTTTTATGATTTAGTATTGTGCCTTTGCCAACTTTACTTTTATGAACCCTTTGTCAATGATATTGCTATGTAAAAGTTTTAAAGTTCATGTTATATTCTAAACAAACTATGGTATGTAATGATACTTATACTGGAACATTTGATAAGGGCATTGGTATAGGTTTATGTTTACAGTAATGTATGTATGCTCATACCAAGTTTGGTGTGATAATATTTTATGTATATTTTTGAGATTATGTGGGAGTTGTATCAGATGTAACAAGATGTATAATAGACTTGTTATTGGGCTTTAGCGACTTTAAGTATATTTGAACCCTTGCGTTAGTAGCGGTCCAATTTCTTAGTTGTTACACCAAGCATCATACTCTAGTTAATCATACAAGATTTTATAACCTTAAACCCCATGAACTTGAGGTAGGATCGTTTTTAAAATTAAGGTAGCCATAGTAGTAGGAAACATAGTGCCAAAACAATAGGGTTTCAAAAACCCAATGTAGGGGTCTAAAAGCCAAAATAATAGGATTCAAAAGCCAAAATGGTAAGGTCCAAAGGCTTCAAAAGCTTGTCTTATAGGGTGCCATATTGTATGATGATATGCATATCTTCAATTATTGTTATATTTTAAACACTTAGATTTTGAGTTAAAATCAACTTGAAGATATTGATTTGTTTTAGTATTTGTGTTTTTAGGATAAGTAAAGATTGGAGAAAAAGAGGCAACAATAGTATTTGATTTGGATATTGAAACCGAAAAAGTCATGGACATAACCTGCCACAAGAAGAAATAGAGTCCATTTCAAATTCTGATTCTTTGATCGATAGATGCATTTTGCCATGGGTTAGGTTATAAGTATAACTAATCCCACAAAAAAGTGACAGAGACTTATTTGGAAAGAATTATTAAGACACATGATTGAAAGAACCTTCCTATTAAATCAACGGTCAGTTCTCTCTCTTTGGGGATTAAATACATCAGAATTATAGAGGAATTGGAGAGAAATCAAAAGATACTTTTCCTATTTGTTCAATACTTCTAGTTATTAGGAATTTATTATTGGTATTTAAAGGATAATAGTTTATGAGTATCATCTTCTATCTTCTAATTTTGATTACTTCTACTTATTGCGTTTGAGCCATAAATATGTTTGGCTAAATTCTCCTTTTAGTTAAATGATAATTGAAGTTTCAATTCAATTTGTTGTGCGATTTAATTGATTTTATTATTTTCTTATTTTCTTTTAGCATTTATATTATTTCCGTAACTAGTTTTTATTATTATTTTATTGATTGTTGCAAATAGGCCCGCTGTATAATTTTTAGAATAATATATTGTCATTTAGGTTGATTAAATCCATACTTGTTTAGTGTAATATAAAATAAGTGGTGAATTATCTTGCGTAAGACCTTAAGGAATAATATAATATAGCTTAAATAAACCAAGTGTCCCGCATTTATTAGTTAGAATTAAGTTTTTTTAATTCTTAATGTTGTAATTAGATTAAATTCCAAAAGTTTCTCCTACAATTGTTCAAGAGTTAGAGTTAGTTAAAGAGTATATCTTAGTTAGTTTAAAATCTACGGAAGGATCGGTATATGAAACATCTTCAATATTTAAAATTGATTTATTAAGAAATAAATTGAAATTATCTTTATACGTGATCAACTAAACTGAGATTAATCCTTTAACTGAATTCATCTTATTGACTTTCTCTGTTAAATTTAATTACTTTGCTTCTTTGAGTTAATTTAGTCATTTTTTATTGAATTAATTTTTATTCACATTCAAATCCTTTATTTTATTTTTATTTTTATTTTTTTATCTTTAAATTGAATTAATTTTCTTTTCAATCTTTATGAAATCAACTAGCTCACTACAATCATAATTTATTTTGTTTTGAAAAAGTAAAAATTTATTTTTATTGGCTTCAACACCCATTCAATTTTGGCATTGTCGCTGAAGAATAGTTTTAATTAGTTTTATTAATTCTTTTGAATGACACATTCTAATATTACAAGTAGACTTGAATTCAATCTAAAAATTGAGAAAACCACGAAGAAGCTGAGAAAAAGAGGCCAAACAATCAAACAGAGTGGTTTCATCATCCACCACTAACGATCAAGCACAGGTCACTGTGGAGGGACAAGTCGTGGGCATAGAAGAAATAATATTCGACACAAACAATTCCTCCAAGGAATTTGACATTAAGGAAAATATGGCTAATATTTAAGCAATCCAAGATATTAACACTGTTGATGATACTCAACCACTTTGCATCACATATCCTCAACTAAATGCAATACTTGAACTGAAGTCAGAATTGATTCATCTCCTCCCTACCTTTTAAGGACGTGAAAGGGAAGATCTTCATAGGCGTTTGGAGGAGTTCCATGTTGTATGTTCCAACATGAGATCGTAAGGAGTTTTTGAAGAGCATATACAACTAAGAGTTTTTCCTTTCTAATTAGTTGATAATGCAAAAGATTGGCTAGAGAAATAGTGAAATTATTTTTAAACCGATCTTTTCTCACGTCTAGAACATTTTTAATTAAACGGGTAATATCAATAATAAGAAAAAAAAACTCAGGAACTCTTCATGACCATTAGGAGAGATTTAAGCACCTATGTGCAAGTTATTCTAGACATGACATTTAAGATAAACAACTCATGCTATATTTTTATGTATGACTCTTACCCATGGAGAAACATATGATGAATGCTACAAGTGGTGGTGTAATAGTGAAAAAGACTCCTTGAGAGGCTAGCGATTTGATATCTACTATGACAGCAAATTCAAAGCAATTTGGACCCCTACAAGACTCTTATAAGAGAGTTAATGATATAAATACTTTTTCTATTGAATCTAGACTCTCTCCTCTAACCACTTTAGTTCAAAGTCTTTGTATAGAAAAAGCACAATAAATTAAGGTTGGTAGAATTTTCACTAATACTAATCACCCCATCGACATGTGTCCTTCACTTTTAAGAAAACAGCAACAATTGCATGCAATGAATGGATTTTCTAGTTAAAAAAAAAAAAAACAATATGATTCTTACTCAAATACATACAATCTAGATTGAAGAGTCAATCCAAATTTCAACTATGAAGTTAAACCATTCAAGTTTTAGAATTTTTAGTCTAGACAACCTTAGCATCAACCAACGTCTTCAACAAATCCAAGTATGTTTCTTAAGCTACTACAATCTTTTAGTTTTTAAATTTTTAAACTTTACAGACAGGATGGCACCTGGAATTCAAATATATTTTTATTTTTTAGTTTATATATAACAATAAAAAAATTAATAATATATATTTAATATTTTTAATTATACAATTATCTTATTAAAAAATAATAATTATAGATTAATTATTAGATTATATTTTCTATAAATTTATTCATATATTTTTAATTAAAAAAATATTTAATTAATTTTATAAAAAAGTACTTAGAGCCTACCCACTTAAATATGTAAAATAAATATAAAAAAAAATGTATAGATATCATAAAATGTGAGAGTTAGTAGCAAGTAATATATAAAGACAATTTGTATTAATGTATTCTTTTAAAAATGTGATATAATTAAAAAAAAAATACATGATTATAAGATTTTCAGAATTAAAAAATTTTTAAAAAATTTGTATTAATAAAATTAATGAGAGTTCAATGGCAATAGTTTTACACTTGCTTTTATAATAGATAATTTTTATAATTGAAAATAATGTTAAATTTAAAAAAAAAAATTTAAAATAGGTAATTTTATAATATTTTTAATGAATTAAATTTTATTTAATAAAAAATAAGTTCAGTTTTCAACTTTTTCATTGGAAACAAATAAAAAGATTTAGATTGAATAGTTTAAAAAAAATGAAAAGGCTCATTTTTCATATTTTTTATGCTTCAACATTTGAATTTTTTTAAAAACTTTTATTTCAGTGAATTTTTACGATTTTCAACATGAGAGAGTTTTTTTTTTTTTTGAAAGTAAAACTACTAATTGTATTAATAAAATTCCATTAAATAAAGAGAAATATCATTCCAAACAGAGAGATGACCATATTTAATAGATTCTCTAACCAAAATATGAGCAGACCAAAATATGAGCACTTAGAGTGGCATGACGACGAACCCCAGAAATATCAGTTCTAAAATCTAACAAAAATTTATAATCATTCAAAATCAAATCTAGTTCAGAAATGTGTAAACGTGGAAACTGAAGATATTGAATCATTTGCAAACAGTCCATAAGAATGCAGTCATTAAAAAGCAAAAATTTTGTCGCAAAGAGCAAATAGTGACGGAGAGCTAAAGGTTCAACAATTATTGGCGTACTATTATGTTCCGAAAAACCAGAAACACTACATTGAAATATACTCTCAGAGTTATCCCACCCACCCAAACTTCCTGCTTCTCCAATCTCTCACTCTTGTTAGCTCCACCCTGCTAAAATGAATCACTTAAAAACCTTTATTTTGCTTGTTTCGAGCGTCTTTAATAGAATTTAGTATTCGGTTGGTTCCATTTAAAATTAAATCAAATAAATCAAAAATTAAAATTTTGATATTTGTGAAAATTGAATCGAATCAAATCGATTTGATTCAATTTGATCAATTTGAAATTTTAATAAATTCTTTATGTTTTACACTTTAATTTTGGTATTTTAAAATTTAATTAAAATATTTTAACCTTGATATAATTTAATCTCTCTATAGTATTAAAAATAATATATTATTATTACTAATAAGTTCAGTTTGATTTTTATTTTATTTTTTTCTGATCAAAATCAAACCGAATCAAAATAACTGAAATTTTTAAAATTAAAAATCGAATCAAACCGAAATAACTACTTAAATATTTTAAACTCAAATTAACTTACAAAATATTTATATTTATTTTAATAAATTAGATTAAAATACCCTCTAAGAGATAAAGAAAAGAGCATTATATATGAATATATATATATATATATATATATATATATATATATATATTTCACTTTACTGTTAAATTAATCAGTGTAATTTTAAAATAAAAACACTGGCCAATAACAAAAAAACTCAGAGACTAATTTTTTGTAATAAATTTTAATGATTTTATGCATAATTTTGTATAATTTATAAAATATTAAGCATCTGAACTTCATTCTTGGATGGGTCCCTATTTTGGGCCATTCTGAGCCTGGTACTGGATAATATTTATCTTTGTGGGGAGCGCGGCCGAAGTATCAGTTGTATTTATTTTGTCTTATTCAATTACACATGCTAAGAAAAAATTTTCACAACCAAGATAATATTAATTTGACAAATAAATTAAAATGTTTAATTAATTAAATAAATTAAATGAATTTAATTTGTAATCAAATTTGCATGATTGGTAATTAAATGATTTAATTTATATAGGATATAAATTAATAAGTCTTGAAATAAAAAAAAAACTTTAAAAAGCATAATTAATATTCATGAGATAAATATTAGGCCTAATCATTTAAGTAGTAGATTTAAAATCGAATTGGACTTAGAAGATAACAAAATTGGGCTGATATATTATTCATCGGGTTTAATCCATCTCAATTGAGCTTGAACGGAATTAGAAGAAATGGGCTTCGGTCTATCCTAGTGAGATATTTATCAAATTAATTTATAAACTCCGAAAATTAAATCATCTATTTATTTATAGTATTTAACGAATTCTTTAAATTTTTTTTGAAAAAAAAAAAGGAATTGGAGGAATAGAACTGAGATCTTTCCGATCTATTCAGATGTACTTATCACCAGATTAAATCTGTGAGTATAACGAATTTCTTAAATTTAGTTTAATAAGTTGAAAAGAATAATTCTGTGCGGAGATAATTAACTAGATTTTTTATTTGAATTTTCAATAATAGCATATAATCTAATTTAATAATTAAGTTAAACTATCTGTATGAGAAAGAAAAGAGCATTATATATGGAAAAAATATATATTAATATATATTTTTTTATGGAAAATCCACTTGACTATTGTCAAATAGTATGAAAAAAATTGTTAAATGAAGAACTAATTCATTGACTAAATTAAACTATACAAATTAATCAATATATTAAAATAAAAAGATTGACAAATACTAAATGTTTTTCATAACTTTTAAAGATTTTTATGTATAGTTTTATATAATTTACAAGGATAATTATTAAAAAAAAAACTACTTTCTAATTTTTTTAAATTGAATTTTATATTTTAATTTATAATAAAAAAATACGTAAGTTCACTTTATTGAGCTTTCTCTATAAAGGTTGAATTAAAATTTAAAAATTAATTAAAAAATAATTTTTAATTGAGATAATGATAAAAAAAATTTTATTTTTTTATTTTTATAATTGTACCTATTATTTTATGGTTCAATAATTAAACTCCACATTTTTATATTTGTTTCAGTTACATACTTTTCTATTAAATTGCCACATCATTTGCCATGTCATTACTATGTTATTTTGCAGTATCAATGAAATTCAGAATATAATTAGTTACAACTTAAAAAATTAAATTTATTTTGCGATATCAATGAAATTCAGAGTATAATTAGTTACAACTTAAAAAATTAAAATTTAATTGATAAATTTTTAATGTTTAGAGTATAATTGTAGATTTTTTAAAAGATTAGAGTTTTTTTTTTAATTTCTCTTCAATTAAAAAAATAATTTATATTATTATTATTATTATAAATTTCTTAATTTTATCAATAATTTAATATATTAACTTATTTTAATTTAATTCAAAATTAATCCACATTCTAATTTTTTTAATATGTATTATTATTATTGTAGTTAAAAAAAAAGTGTATCATCAACCATACATATTAATTATATTATATTATAAATGTGAAATATAAAATTAATTTAAAATTATATTTCACATAACTTATTTTTGAGTGTATAAAATAATAAAATAGCTATAACTATTTTTTTAATATATTTTTTTAAAAATAGCATTTTATTACTTTCAATTATATTTATAATTATGCATTTTTTAAACTATGGCTTTGCAAAAAAAAATATTTTAGAAAATGAGTTAATTCATAATTAAATTAAAATAAAATTGGTATACTAAATCATTGATAAAATTAAAAGTTTTATAATAATACTATAAATTATTTTTTAGTATTATTAATTTTAATTTTAAGATAAATGACTAAAAAAACTCTAATTTTTTAAAAAATTTATAATTACACTCTAAATTTTAAAAATTTATTAATTTAATTCTAATATTTTAAATTATAACCAATTATATTTTAAATATGGTTGATATGACAGACTGACGTGGTAATGATATGTTAAGATGATGTGGCAATTTCATTAATTTTTAAAAAAATTTAATTATTTGGATGCAGTTGAAATAAGTATAAAAATATGAGATTTAAATGGAGAAAAAGATAATTTTTTTAATCATTATCTCTTTTAATTAAAATAAGTTATATTCTAATTTTTAAAATTTTGTAAAATATATGATTTAGTTGATATATTTTTAAATTTAATTATAATTTTTTTATAATAAAATAATCTCTTTATTTATAATTCATCCTATATTATTATAAATTGATCACTAAAAATTATAATTATTTATAATTTTTAAAAATTAATCTAATATATTTAATAAATTTAATATTTAATATTTTATAATAAATTAATAAAATAAAAATTAAATTAGGAATTTTACCACAATATCCATTAAAATTCAAGCAAAAAAAAATCATCATCTATTTTTTTTCCTTCTCAATTATCTATTTTTTTTATTTAATTAGATAAAAAAATATGTTGGTTATTTAATTTTTATTTTATTGCTTTTTTACATATAAAATATTAAAGTTTATAAATATAAAAATTTATTAATAATTATAATATTTAAAAACTAAATTATAAAAATATAATAATTAATTTTAATTAAAAAATAAAGTTTAAATTAAAAAATTATTTTATTAATAAAAAATTTAAAGAAAATTTTAAAAATAAAAAATAAAAATATATTTTTATTAAATATTAGTAATTTATAATATACTAATATTATTTAACAATATTGAAGGAAAAGTTTCAGTACTTAAAAAGTATTTGTTATAAATTAAAATATAGAATGTTATTATTGTATTTACGAGATTATAAAGTATATATTTTTAATATTTATAGATTTAATTTGGTAACAAATACATCTCAGTAAATTTAAAAAATTTCAGATTTTATTTTTTTAATTTTTATTTTTATTTAAAAAAAAGTATTTTTAAATTTATTAATAATTTTTAATAATATTAAAAAAAAATTCACTGTCAAAAGGCGTTTGTTTTTCAACTTGAGTATGGAAAAACTACAGGCTATTTTTTTTTTTTTATAATTATCCCTAATTTATAAAATGTGCATGTGAACTTCATTCTTGGATGAATCCCTCTTATGGGCCATTCTTGAGGAGAGTAGTGGATAATATTTTTCTTGGGGCGATTGCAGCCAAAGACTCAGCTGTATTTATTTTGTCTTATTCAATTATACATGTTACCAAATCTCTCATTGTCCCAATAAGAAATAGTCTAGTTACTCTTCTTCTTTTTTTACTTTTCATTTGTAAAAAGCTGTTGAGATCTCGAATTTGATCAATTATTTACGAGATATTCAACGTTTTAATGAAAAATGAAAAAAAAAAAAAAGAAATTCTCTTCTTATATAGTTTATTAACTGTACCTGTCTCTGTCTCCTCCTAGTCAACGAAGGCACGTCACGAGGGGCTCAGATTTTGCCATTTTCCGCTCACATTATGTGAACATGGAACCTAACTACACTGCAACATAGCTTGCAAAGTTCCACACAACTCTCTCTCTCTCTCACTCTGTCTCTCTCTCTTTGAGTACCGACATGAAATCTCAGTCACGGATGATCATAAAAGCTACAGTAATTTGCATGATATTAATGCAAAGATGCATAGCAGCAAGATTCTCCTCCAAAGAAGATGATAAAATAGTGAGACTGCCAGGGCAACCACAGGTCAGATTCCAGCAATATGCAGGCTATATTCCCATTGATGAAAAACAAGAGAGAGCTCTCTTCTATTACTTTGTTGAAGCAGAAACTGAGCCTGCTTCAAAGCCTCTCCTTCTCTGGTTAAATGGAGGTAACCCCATTTTACTTAACTTGCTGCAGCTTCCAAATTCTTAAAGATTTGTTAGAGCTATGGTTATTGAATTTATTGAGATTGCTTTGCAGGGCCTGGTTGCTCTTCTGTTGGCGCTGGAGGATTCTCTGAGCATGGACCATTCAGGACTACTGATGGAAGAACTCTTATCAGACATCAATATAGTTGGAATAAAGGTGAATCCCACTACTTTATGTCTTTAATTTTTTATACTAAAGTGTAAATTTTATATTCCACAAATGGTGGAAATTGGAAATCAATGACGATGACCAATTTTAAAAAATCAACTTAAATTTTTAGGAAATTGTGCACAAGTTTTTCTATCTATCTTTTGGTTTAGTTTTAAAATTAAATTACTATATATTTTAATTATTAACAATCCCATCCCTTAATTTACAATAATTCACAAGTTTATCTATTAACTTTATTTCTTTTCGGTCTTCTCTCTCACAAAAGGAAGAGAAAATATAAAGAGGGGGAGACAGAGAGTGGAAAAGTGAAAAGATTAATATAAAAAAAGAAATTGTAACTAATTTTAAAATTATGAAACATAATTGTAAATAATTATACTTGGATTAAATAGTAATTTAATTTTAAAATTAATGAAAAAAAAATATTATGTAATTTCATCTGTTTTTCACTCTAACATATATGGTTTATTTCAAGGTCTGTAATTCAATTTTATATCAAAATAATGTCTTCACTCTAACATATATGGTTTATTTCAAGATCTGTAATTTAATTTTATATCAAAATAATGTCTTATGATATAATTTTTATGTTAACATGAAATCTAGAAATTATCATTATTTACAAATAACATAATACCATACTATGAATTACTACTTAAGTATAAAATTAAATTACATATTTTGAATTAAACCACAAACTTTAAAATGAAAAATTAATAAAACTGTATAGTATTTTTTTTATACTTTTTTCTAGAAAGATAAACGGTAGAACCAAAATTATATGACGAAATGAAAATCAAGCAATTAAATACTTTAATTTCTAAAATATAGAGATCAAATCATTATTAAAGATAAAATTCAGGAACTAAATAGTAAATTTTTTAAATTTTTGTGGATAATTGAAAAAATAGCGAAAATAAGATTTGCAAGGTATTTAATTGATTTTTTTTTATTTTTTAAAATTATCTTTTATTATAAAAATTGATTTCTTCTTTTAAATACAAGAATAAAGTAAAAAAAAAAAAAATTAAATTCTAACAAATTTTAAATTGCAAATCAGTTGAGTAAAATGAACAAGATCTTTCTTTTCGATAATCCATCAACCTTGGATTACTGGAAGTGCAGGAATATCTTAGCTTTAGCCCTTAACTTCTATGGAAGGTTCTTTATTTGGTTCTGTTTTCTATATATTTTCCCTTTATGAAAAGTTAATAAAAGTTAAGCTTTCCTCTTTGTTGCAGAAGCAAACATTCTATACCTTGAATCACCAGCAGGGGTTGGCTTTTCTTATTCTGCTGATGCATCTTTTTATAATATTGTGAACGACACTATCACAGGTTAAGATACTTCTTACTCCAATCCGTTTGTTTTGCATAAACTATTTTTCAGAAAAATATATATATTTTTTTTATGGTTTTTGGAGGTGAAACTGATAGTTAAGGAAAATATCGAAATATTTTTTTCTCTTTTTTTTTGGTAAACAAAGTATATTCTTTTTAGATAATCAGCTAATTATCTGTATTTTCTTTTTCTTTAGCACAAGACAACCTCAAATTCCTGCAGAATTGGCTTGTGAAATTTCCAGAGTATAAAAGCAGAGATTTGTTCATCGCTGGGGAAAGCTATGGAGGTACCTATGGTTGATTAAAAACAGTTTATTGTTGGAATTTCTTTATAGTGACAAGTATAAAATTTCTGTATATTTGTCACAAACTTGAGACTTGAATTAATTAGAAAGCCATTTATCAACTCTTCCTTGCAGGTCACTACGTACCACAACTTGCAAAACTAATTGTCCAGTCAGGATTACATTTCAATTTGAAAAGAATTGCTGTAAGTACAACTTGGAAAATATAAATATTTTAATACCCATTTATTTATTTATTTCATTTCTGATGGAAATCTCAATTATTTGATGATTTCAGTTAGGAAATCCTCTTTTGGATTTCAGCACAGACTTGAACTCACAGGGAGATTACTACTGGTCTCATGGGTTGATATCAGATTCTACTTACAAACTTATCACCACAACTTGCAACACTTCACAGCTTGCGAGAGAGGAAATAGTAAGAGGGTCAGCTTCAGTTGCTTGTAAAGCTGTGAGAAATCAACTTACGAAAGAAATTCCTGACGAGATCGATAACTACGATATCATAGCTGATGTGTGTGAATCATTTGGGAAAGCTCGACTGAGTGCCTATAATCATCCCTTGAGACCAAGATTTCACGTTTCATTATTAAGTCAATCGCTGGAAGAAGATCCTATTCAGCCTGTAAGCTCTCTATGAATAGATTGAACGAATCTCTAAGCTGTTTCTAATTCTGCAGCAAACTTATCATTGCGTTTTGCTTTGTCTGTATACAGAAATCTGCAGAAAATATAGATGTTTGTGTACAACCAAAGACTTCTGTGTATCTGAACAGGAAAGAAGTGCAAGAAGCTCTTCATGCACAGCTTGTAGGAGTTGGCAATTGGAGTTTCTGCAGCCAGTAATCATTAATTCTGATCCTTAGAACTTACTTCAGATTTCTTTACAGATTGTTTTGAACAAAGTGCTGAGTATCCCTAGTTGAAATCTATGAAATGATGTAGTTTATTGACGTTCAACGTTTTCAATTACAGGGTATTGAAGTATGACATGAGAAACCTTGAGATACCTACGGTTGATGTTTTGGGCTCATTGATCAGTTCAGGCATCCCAGTTCTAGTGTACAGGTATAGACCAATACGCTTTTTTCATCTGTGGAATAAAAAATTTTATATTAATATTAACACAAGTTTGAAAGAATCTATACAGTGGAGATCTAGATTCAGTTATTCCATTTACTGGGACAAGGACTTTGGTGAATGGTTTAGCAAGGAAGTTGGGATTGAAAGCAACTGTGACTTATCGACCTTGGTTTCATGATAAACAGGTTAGCATTTTGCTGCAATCAAGATATAATTACATAGCATTGAGATTTTTTTTTTTCCCCTTCTTGGCTTAGGTTGGTGGATGGACACAAGTTTATGGAGACAACCTTACGTTTACAACTATTAGAGGAGGATCTCATTTGGTTCCTTTATCATCACCCAAGAGATCACTAGCCCTATTTAAAGCATTTCTTGCTGGAAAACCACTTGCCTAGTTAAGAACATAAAGAAAAAAGTTTCAAAAGTTTTTAAACTCTGCCATCCATATTTGATAAATAAGTGTTTGTTCTCACACGTACTCACAAAAGCTAGATACTGTAATAAATCATGGGAATATATACATGTACACGTAATAAGGATAAAGACTGGTAGTAGAAGTGGTTACAGAAGATATGCTATTATTCGTTATCAGAACCTCATTATTCGAACTAGTATGGATCAAATTGCTAATTTGTCATGCAACAATTATGACGAGGTTAATAAATCAACTATTTGATATCAAGGGGAAATAAACCAAACTTATCATACCTTCTTTGCAACCTTATCTAAGACAAAAAGTAATCAACCTCATGTGTTTTGTCCAAGAAAAAGGAATTAGCAGACAAGTACATGGCGACGAGATTATTGCATCACATAAACATAATTTGTTTAGGTAGATAAGAAATCTCATGAAGTAATAAACAAAGCCAAGTAACTTCAATAACAACAGACCAAATAGCCATATTACTATAAGATTTCATCGGATCACAAATATAGAACTAACAAGTGGATATCTTTCCTTTTGAAAACTCAAATGGATTCTTGAATAGATTGTACAAATAAATTTTCTAAACACTGATTTGTTGGAATTTTACTCTCAACAAACTCATAAATACAAAAGCTTTCTAGATCACAACACACAAGAAAAGAAAGATGCATACTTTTCATTAACGTAGGCGGCTTATATTGCAGCAAAAGAAGTACAAACAGTATGACCAAAATCTACTGCTACAAGTAAGCTTTTCTTTTTAATTAAATATCCTTAAATCAAGGAGAGATATATAATTCTATCTAACAAAATATTGAGAGCAGAGTTTAAGAGTACAAAAGATAAAATGTGATCTTCAAGTCTTCTAGAAAAATCACATAACTGCAACACTTCTCCTTGAGATTTTTCTTGAAAACTCTAAGCTTTACATTCAGCTCTTTAAACTTAAATTTCCATCATCTATTTTTGCAGGAACTAGCATTAGACAATAATTCTCAGATTTTCCATTTAAATGAAACTTCACATCTGCTTTCTTGGTTCTCCCATGCTTAACACAACTTCCTGCAACTGAGATAAAAGATTTATTACAGAAAGTATGTGATATTTCAGCTTGCTTAGCTAAAATCTTCTTGAACCTAATGACTCTTGAGGTAGCAACCACTCTTTCAGCCTTGTCATTTGAAATGTTTGCAATTGATTTAACCTTTTAAAGTGTTCCTCCTTACTTTCATTACAACAACCAACTACGTTTGAGACTTTAACATCATAATTAGCATCTGAAACAGCTACTTTGCATTGCTCTTTTTCAGTTTCAACACCAGCATAATACTCCTATACCTTCAAACGAATTAAAGGAAAATAACGAATCATAGATCTAACAAGAGGGCTGCAAGATGATTTCGGCGTCCTCCCTAAGTGGCTGGTGAGAGACAAATATTACCCTAGATGGGTAACCAAAAAAACAGGAGCCCTAAGTCTCCAAAAAAATTTTAAACTCGGCGGGAGAGAAAAAAAAAATTAAATTTCTACGGGAATGACTCTGATACCATGTAATAAGATAAGAAATAATTGGGTAATTTCTATATATTTCTCCATTGAAGTAAATGTGTATATATTCAGATTACAAGGTCTTGTTAAGACAACTCTTAAGAATCTTCTATCAATCAATTGGCCTATAATTATGTGATTCACACTCTAACAATATTCATGTGGTATTTAAAGATAATACTATTCAAGTATCCATAAAAGGTACTCAAAAGCATTAATCTCAGGTATTGAATAATATATTAAGTAAAGAAAGTCAATTTAGATAAATTAAATAAGAAACAATCACAAGAGAATAGGAAAAATGGCGAAAAAGATTTTATAAAAATGAATTAATTCATGTATTCCTCAATGATAAACAGAGGCATAGTACTCTGTTTAAATAGATTACAAAAAAACTAAATAGCTAGAAGTACGGCACAATATATTGTTAGACTACCATATGTAACAGAACGTATAACTCGTAGAACTCTAAATTACTGAAAATCAGCAGAATCAATTACCAACCTTATCTCTCCAGGCTCAAGTCCTGTAGTCAGCCTTATTACTCCAAGGGGTGAACACATCCTTATCACTCCCTTGGTCAATATCCCCCTCAAACTATGCCGAGGTTGGAGACATAGTTTGTGTCGAAAGAACGCAAGACGAGCCTTAGGAACTGATTTAGTGAATACATCAGCTAGCTGACAAGTGGAAGGAATATGTTGAGTAATAAGAGCCCCTTGAGCTACCCGCTCTCTTACATAGTGGTAATCCAATGCAATATGTTTACTTCGAGCATGAAATACTGGATTGACTGTGAGGAATAGAGCACTGACATTGTCTGCAAAAAGTTTCGGTGGGTGTGGAGGAAAAATCCGAAGATCAGATAGAATATATCCAAGCCATGTAAGCTCAGCTGCTGTATGAGCCATGGCACGGTACTCAGCCTCTGTACTAGACCGAGCAACTGTGGACTGCTTCTTCGCACACCAGTAAATGATATTCGAGCCTAGGAACATGCAATAGCTTGTAGTTGACCGTCGCGTCGTCGGACAGCCTGCCCAATCTGCATCAGAAAAGGCAGAAAGAGCAAGTGTAGTATCGGAACGAAGATTGAGACCATAATGTATCGTGCCCTTTAAATAACGCAAGATGCGACGAACATATTTCAGATGAGCATGAGTAGGTGAATGCATGAATTGGGACACAAAATTTACACTAAAAGACAAGTCAGGTCTGGTTAAAGTGAGGTATTGCAAGGACCCGTCAATGCCTCGAAAAGATGTTGGATCGGAAAGTGGTTCAGAACCAATTGGCGGATTGTGTTTAAGGTCTAATGGAGTGGGCATTGGCTGACAAACAACCATCTGGGCACGCTCCAAAATGGAGTAGGCATAATGCGTCTGTGATAAATGAAGGCCAGTGGCTGTGGTATCCACTTTAACACCCAAGAAATGATGGATTGGTCCCAAGTCTTTCATGGAGAATTCTGCGTGTAACACCTGAATAAAATCATCAATAAGAGCTACAGACGAACCCGTGAGTAGCATATCGTCAACATAAACCAAAAGCACTAATATCTCATTAGAACAATAAAAAACAAATAATGAAGGATCCGCCAAACTGCAAAAGAAACCATAAGCAATGAGAAACTTACTTAACCGGTCAAACCAGGCACGAGGAGCCTGCTTGAGTCCATAGAGAGCTCGTTTTAACTTACACACATGCGTTGGCTTGTCCGGATTTTTCATCCCTGGTGGTTGCTCCATGAACAAATCCTCAGTAACATAACCATGCAAAAAAGTATTTGTAACATCTAACTGCCTTATTGGCCATTTTTTAACTAAAGCAACAGTTAAAACAGTACGAATCGTGCCAGGTTTGATAACGGGTGAATAAGTTTCAGTGTAGTCGATGCCATCCAGTTGATGGAATCCTTTGGCAACTAACCGAGCCTTTAGTCGGTCTAACGTGCCATCTGGTTTAATTTTGGCTTTAAAAACCCATTTACAACCTATTATATGCAACCCGTCCCTGTAAGGAACAAGGTCCCAAGTATTATTCCTGTGTAAAGCATCTATTTCAGTAACCATGGCTTGACGCCAACCATCATGTGCAAGTGCTGCCTTAACAGTCTTAGGCTCTCTAGGAATAGAGTTCAACAAGGTAACAGACAACGCATAGCGCGGATTTGGTTTGACAATTCCTAATTGTGACCGTGTGACCATAGTGTGTCTAGGAGCTGAGTTAACGATAGTCATACCTGCTGGGACTGCAACTGCAGTACCGTCGGAGGGAGCAGCAGCAGAACATTGTATATCGACAGAAGCTGGTGCAGGAGATTGGTGGCTGCCTAGTGCTACATTTGAAACTTTGTCAATATGCTCAGTCTCCGTAGCACTTGAATGGAAGTCTGGATAGGCAGGTACAGCAGGAGCAACGATAGCTAAAGGAACAGCCTCTGCTGCCGTAACCGGGTCTGAGACATCTGAGTCTAGTAGCAACTGCGGTTCTGCTGCAGATAAACCAGCAGTCGCTGCTGCCGTAACCGGTTCTGAGGCAACTGATTCTAGCAGCAAACGTGATTATGCAGTCGGTAAACCTGCAATATTTGGAGATTCCTGCACAAAACTAGGAGAAACATCTGAAGGAGCATCATTATTAGGGGCAGAAAGAGTATTAAAAGCACTATCAACATGTAACTCATGAGTAGCGTCAGTCGTATCACTAGAAGAATGTAACGACCCGAAAATCAGACCGCTACCGGTGCTAGGATCCAGGTCGGCTTAAGGCCGCCGGGACCCGTAGCAAGCCTGACATGCAACCTGTAAACCTGTTTAATCCCATACATGATCAACAACATACATAAAAATTAAAACTTTTCTTTCATACATTCCATCATACACCAAACTCAACCTCCTCTTAAGCTCTTCAAAACTCTCTTCGCACTGGTCGGTCCACACAAACTTCTGATTCTTCCTGGTTAGTCTGGTCAGAGGAGCTGCAATCTTTGAGAAGTCCTAACGAACCTCCTGTAGTAACCTGCCAAACCCAAGAAACTTCTAATCTCTGTCACTGAAGTGGGTCTGGGCCAGTTAGCCACAGCTTCTATCTTCTTGGGGTCCACCTCTATCCCATTTCCTGACACTACATGCCCCAAGAATGAAATGCTCCTCAGCCAGAACTCACACTTAGAGAACTTGGCATACAAGCCATGTTCCCTCAAGGTCTGTAGAACTAACCTCAGATGATGGGCATGCTCCTCTGCGTTCCTGGAATACACTAAGATATCATCTATGAAGACAATAACAAAGTGATCCAGGTATTGGCTAAACACTCTGTTCATGAGATCCATGAATGCTGCAAGGGCGTTTGTTAACCCGAACGGCATTACAAGGAACTCAAAATGCCCATATCTGGTCCTGAAAGCTGTCTTTGGCACATCTTCATCCCTTATCCTTAGCTGATGGTACCCCGATCTCAGATCTATTTTGGAGAAACAACCCGCTCCTGCTAACTGGTCGAATAGATCATCGATCCTTGGCAGAGGGTACCTGTTCTTGGTAGTGACTTTGTTCAACTGCCTGTAGTCGATACAAAGTCTGAGGGATCCATCCTTCTTTCTCACAAACAAGACTGGAGCACCCCAAGGTGAGGTACTCGGTCGGATGAAGCCCTTTTCTACCAGCTCTTGTAACTGCTCTTTCAACTCCTTCAACTCGGCTGGGGCCATCCTGTAGGGAGGGATAGAGATCGGTCTAGTTCCAGGCATCAACTCTATCTCGAACTCTATCTCCCTAGCAGGTGGTAAACCTGGAAGCTCGTCTGGAAAAACATCCTGAAATTCTCTGACAACTGGCACCGAGGCTGGCTCTCTGACCTGACTATCTAGCTCTCTCACATGAGCCAAATACCCCTGACATCCCTTCCTAAGCAACCTACGAGCCTGAAGAGCTGATATCAGACCTCTAGGTGTACCCCTCTTGTCTCCTCTGAAGACGACCTCTGACCCGTTCTAATCTCTGAACCTGACTACCTTGTCTCTGCAGTCCAAGGTAGCACCATGGGTAGATAGCCAATCAATCCCTAGAATGACGTCAAAGTCTGTCAAATCTAGAACCACAAGGTCGGCGGAGAGGCATCTTCCCTCAACAAAAACTGGACTGTACTGGCCGACTGACTCTGCCACTGACGGGTCACACTTGGGTCCACTGACCCATAGGGGACACTCTAACCCAGAGACTATGAGACCCAACCTCTCAACGGCTCTCGGAGCAATAAAAGAATGAGATGCACCCGGGTCCATTAATGCATACACATCAGAACATCCAATGACGAGATTACCTGACACCACGGTGTTGGATGTGTTAGCCTCCTGCTGAGTCATGGTGAAGATCCTGGCTGGAGCTGATGGACCTTCACCTCGGGAACCAGAAGAAGAGGCTGCCCCTCTTCCCCTACCTCTGCCACTGCCCTGAGTTGTGGCTGGAGCTGCTGGCTGCGCCACACTACCAGAAGCTGTCTACTGGGGCTGGCCCATAAAAGGTGCTGTAATACCCGGCTAGACTCCGGTATCGGAATTCCTACCGTCCGGTGGAATCTCGGATGTCGGAGACCTCTAGAAGGGTAAAGTCATGTTTTTATGAAATGTTTTTATGTTTTAAATGATTTTAAGTGTGAATTAAATGAGTTTTTACATGAAAATAGCTTTGGAGGAAAACCCAGGTTCGGCCGCCGAAAGTCAAGTTCGGCCGCCGAACATGCATGCGTTTTGGAGGCACGTTAGGCCCCCGAAAGCATGAGTGAGGGAAGTCAAGGTTCGGCCGCCGAACCTCATGTTCGGCCGCCGAACATTGCATGGATACGGAGGCACATTCGGCCCCCGAACGTGGCCTGGCCAGCCACATATAAAAGGGTCCCTTTGGTCCGCACGGGCGAGCTTTTTCTCTCCCATTGTCGGCCAAGGTGAGTCTCCGCCGCTCCTCCCTCAATCTTGAGTGTTTTCCCTAGATCTTTCATGGTTTTCACGAGTTTTAACTTCTATTTTGAAGATTTGTGAACAAAGAGCAAGTTTTGGGTGCTTGGAGGTTCAAGGAGCTCAATCTCTTCATCTCCAAGCTAGGATCGTCTTCCCTCTCATTTCTTCAAGAGGTAAGCTCGGATCCACCCTTATTATGTGTTCTAAATAAGTTTTATGCAAGATCTAAGGGTAGAAATGCATGCTAGGGTATATGTTGAGTTATGGGTATATATATTGATGTTTTTTTAACAATGTGGTTAATGTGTATGTGTTGGATGTGTTGTAGATGGGGTTTAAGGTAGTTTGAGACCCCTAGGAGCTTGTGGTATGAGTATGCATGTTGTAGAGTAAGATTTATGCATGATTGATGAGATGGGAGGCAAATGTGCATGTTTGAACCAAGTTTCTGCCCTTTGGCAGAAACCAGGTTCGGCAGCCGAAGGAACTTTCGGCCGCCGAACCCCCTTGTGGAGGCAGCATTCGGCTGCCGAAGCTTGCCCCCGAAAGAGGAGTTTCGGCTCTGTCGGGCAGTTTCGGCCGCCGAAGGTGCCCCCGAACATGCATGAGTTTCGTCTCTGTCTGGGACTTTCGGCCGCCGAAGGTGCCGCCGAACCTAGCTGAGTTTCGTCTCTGTCCAGGACTTTCGGCCGCCGAAGGTGCCGCCGAAAGTGCCCTGTTCAGCCATTTCATGCATGTTTTCTGTGATATTTTCAGGATGTTTTAGGGGGTTTTTGGGGGATATTTTAGAGATATGTTCAGGTATGTTTGGTCCCTCATTTGAGTCCACCTGTGTAGGTTCGGACCCGAGGAACCGAGGACCCCAGCAGTGAGTTCAGCTACGGTGTTGTCAGAGTCAGCCAGAGGTGAGTGGAACTAAACTTAATCTTTTAAATTAAATGTTTTATCATGTTTCATGCATCATGATTATGCTATAGGATGATTTCATTAGCTTCACGAATATGCCGCATTGCATCTATTGTTGTTGATGTGGGTGAATGTTGGATGACCCAATTAGTCCATGACAGGAAGACCAGGACCCCATTCTACGGCCTGGCACGGAAATGAAAGACCAGGACCCCATTCTACGGCCTGGCACGATTGTGGACTCGAAGACCAGGAGCCCAGAGGAGGCCCTGGGATAATGGTAAGTAATGTATGTATGACAGGAAGACCAGGACCCCATGCTACGGCCTGGCACTATGTTAGCTTGGACTAATTGGTGACAAGTTCACCCAACCCTTATGTGAAATGTTTGTGTTATGATGCATTTCATAGAGCATAGTGTTAATGTGTTTTTAATAGTTCAGCTCACTGGGCTTTTAGCTCATCCCTCTCCCTTTACCCCCAGGCTTGCAGGTACAGTATAGTGCGGGAGTTCGGTTAGAGTGAAGAAGTTATGCCTTTGTAATAGCTAGTAATGGACATGATCAAATTGTAATGTAAAAGTACAGTATAGTTATGTAATGAGTTTTATGGATGTTAGTATGTGCTTGACCATAGATGGTTGTATCCCTTTTATACATGATCTTAGAGATTTTGCTGATGTTTATGTAAACCAACTCAACAGATGTATGTTACCCATTGAGGGCACAGATGAGATCCCACAGAGGGATCAAAGTTATGTTAATGTTATGCAAAGGTTGAGTTTGGTTGATGTTCAAAGGAAAGAAAAGTTTTAAATTTTTATGCATATTGTTGATCATGTATGGGATTATACAGGTTTACAGGTTTTATGTCAGGCTTGCTACGGGTCCCGGCGGCCTTAAGTCGACCCGGATCCTAGCGCCGGTAGCGGTCCGATTTTTGGGTCGTTACAGAATGGTATCAGAGCCCTAGGTTCATATGGTCGGACCTAGAGTGTCGGGCTCATAGATGTTATAGAAGGTCAAGCACAATAGGAAAAGATCATGTCCACTAGGATAGGATGTGGAGTCCTGTCTTGCATGATGATGTGAAATGCCATGACTGTATGCATGCGCATTAATGATATGCTATGATATGTGATGTATGTGATGAGGGTTCATGTGTGCCCACATGAACCATATAATGCTAATGTTTATGTGTTGTGTACTGTTTTTCAGAAAACAGGATGAGAGGAACCCGTCGATCAGCAAGATTGACTGGAGTACCACCTGAGGATGAGGGCATGAGCGCCCGTCCTCCTACATTGCCTAGGGCAATGTCAAGCAGGTCCAACAGGGACAGAGCAGTAAGAGACCCTAGAAGGTCTTTGGATCTGGATAGAAGCAGATCAGTAAGGGGAACAGTGCAGGGAGGAGTGTCTGAGGATATGGAAGTAGATCAGAGGAGGGATGGCAGTCTCGGTGTGAGCATGCCGGAAGAGGGCATGGGAGAATCAGAAGGAGGCATTCAGGCCTCGAGTTATGTCCAGCCACATCATTACCCACCCTATTCACACCATCCAGGGTATTCGATGGGAGGTACATCGGATAACCCTAGTTTTAGCCCTTATCCTTCACATATGCCATACCCACCATACTACCCACCATACTCTCAGTACCCAATGTATCCACCTCCACCCTACTATCCAAATCCAGCAAACCCTACCTCAGAAAATGTTGACCCACCTCCACCACCTGCAGAACCAGCAGCCCCAGTTGCTCAACCACCTAGACCTAGCTCAGCCAGTGGGAGCAAGGTTAAGATGACAGACTATATGAAGCTGGGTGCTCCCCAGTTTGAGACCGGTGATGATCCGTTCGTGTACTTGGAGCGGGTCAAGGCAATTACAGATGAGATAGGGGCGGATGACAGTAGAGCCATTCAGATGGCCGGGTTCACGCTTAAGTGCAAAAAGGCACGGGAGTGGTTCAAGAACTATGTGAACCCGAGAGTGGACAGCATGACTTGGGAAGAATTTGCAAATGAGTTTGCAGGATGGGCTTTCCCTGATAGTTCAAGGGAATTGAAGATGATAGAATTCGAGCAGTTGAGGCAAACTGATGACATGAGTGTAGACGAATATACCGACAGGTTTATGGAGTTGCTGCCATTTGCAGGGCAAGACCTTAGCACAGACCAGAAGAAGTCGAGGAGGTATATCATGAAGCTCCATCCCAGGTATTCCTCCTTGGTACAGTCAGCAGATAGAGAGAGTTTTCATGCCATAGTAGACATGGCTAGGAGAATGGAGGCTAGTGCCATCATTCAGGGGACAGTTAAGCAGACAGTGGCACAAGCTTCTGGTTCTAAAACTCCGGGAGGGGGAAGGTTAGATCCCTCTACCCTTAGTGCAGCAACTTCAGGCAGCAAGAGATGGGGTAAACCCAAGGGTAAGAAGAATAAGTTCTGGAGTAAAGTCAAGTCCAGTCTGGGATTTGGGAGTGGCTCAAGCTCTGGTGCAGAAAATGCAGTTTGTGCGAGGTGTGGTAAGCCACACAGGGGAGTATGTCGGTTTGGGACGAATGCCTGTTTCAGATGTGGTCAGGAGGGGCATATGGCTCGAGACTGTCCAAGAGCGGCCCCAATGGCTCAGTCCCAGCAGACAGCTTCAGGCAGTGTAGCGCAGCCAGCAGCTCCAGCCATGACTCAGGCCAGTGGCAGAGGCAGAGGGAGAGGGGCAGCCTCTTCTTCAGCGGGTTTCAGAGGTGAAGGTCCGTCAGCCCCAGCACGGATCTTCACAATGACACAGCAGGAGGCAGACGCATCCAACACCGTGGTGGCAGGTAATCTCGTCATTGGATGTTCGGATGTATATGCATTGATGGACCCTGGTGCATCTCATTCATTTATTGCTCCGAGAGCCGTTCAGAGGTTGGGGTTGATGATCTCTGAGTTAGAGTGTCCTCTCTGGGTCAGTGGACCCAAGTGTGATCCATCAGTGGCAGAGTCAGTCTGCCAGTGTAGTCCAGTTTTTGTTGAGGGGAGATGCATGTCCGCCGACCTTGTGGTTCTAGATTTGACAGACTTTGACGTCATTCTAGGGATGGACTGGTTATCTACCCATGGTGCTACCTTGGACTGCAGGGACAAGGTAGTCAGGTTCAGAGGTCAGGATGGATCAGAGGTTGTCTTCAGAGGAGACAGGAGGGGTACACCTAGAGGTATGATCTCAGCTCTTCAGGCTCGTAGGTTGCTAAGGAGGGGATGTCAGGGGTATTTGGCTCACGTGAGAGAGCTAAATAGTCAGATTAGAGAGCCCGCCTCGGTGCCAGTGGTTAGAGAGTTCTTAGATGTGTTCCCAGACGAGCTGCCAGGGTTACCACCTGCTAGGGAGATAGAGTTCGAGATTGAGTTAATGCCTGGTACCAGACCGATCTCTATCCCTCCCTACAGGATGGCGCCAGCAGAATTGAAAGAGTTGAAGGAGCAGTTGCAGGAGCTGGTAGACAAGGGCTTCATCCGACCGAGTACCTCACCTTGGGGTGCTCCAGTTCTGTTCGTGAGGAAGAAGGATGGATCCCTTAGACTTTGTATCGACTACAGGCAGTTGAACAAAGTCACTACCAAGAACAAGTACCCATTGCCAAGGATCGACGATCTATTCGACCAGCTAGCAGGAGCGGGTTGCTTCTCCAAAATAGATCTGAGATCGGGGTACCATCAGTTAAGGATCAGGGAAGAGGATGTGCCAAAGACGGCTTTCAGGACCAGATATGGGCATTTTGAGTTCCTTGTAATGCCGTTCGGGTTAACTAACGCCCCTGCAGCATTCATGGACCTCATGAACAGAGTGTTTAGCCAGTACCTAGATCACTTTGTTATTGTCTTCATAGATGATATCTTAGTGTATTCCAGGAATGCAGAGGAGCATGCCCATCATCTGCGGTTGGTTTTACAGACCCTGAGGGAACATGGCTTGTATGCCAAGTTCTCCAAGTGCGAGTTCTGGCTGAGGAGTATTTCATTCTTGGGGCATGTAGTGTCAGAGAATGGAATAGAGGTAGACCCCAAGAAGACAGAAACTGTGGCTAACTGGCCTAGACCCACTTCAGTGACAGAGATCAGGAGTTTCTTGGGTTTGGCAGGTTACTACAGGAGGTTCGTTCAGGACTTCTCAAAGATAGCAGCTCCTCTGACCAGACTAACCAGAAAGAATCAGAAGTTTCTGTGGACCGACCAGTGCGAGGAGAGTTTTGAAGAGCTCAAGAAGAGGTTGACTTCAGCACCAGTTTTAGCTCTGCCATCTAGTGGTGAGGACTTTACAGTCTTTTGTGATGCGTCCCGAGTGGGACTGGGTTGTGTGCTTATGCAGAATGAGAGGGTGATTGCTTATGCTTCTAGGCAGCTAAAGAAGCATGAGTTGAATTACCCCACACATGACCTTGAGATGGCAGCAGTAATCTTTGCACTCAAGATGTGGAGGCATTACCTCTATGGGGTAAAATGTGAGATCTTCACAGATCATAAAAGCTTGCAGTACATTTTGAGTCAGAGGGATCTGAATTTGAGACAGAGGAGATGGGTAGAGTTGCTGAGTGACTATGATTGCAAGATTCAGTATCATCCGGGTAAGGCGAATGTCGTGGCAGACGCCCTAAGCCGGAAGTCACTAGGCAGTCTATCCCACATCACGGCGGAGAGGAGACCAGTGGTGAAGGAGTTTTACAAGCTCATTGAGGAAGGTCTACAGTTGGAGTTGTCTGGTACAGGTGCCTTGGTCGCTCAGATGAAAGTGACACCCGTGTTTCTGGAGCAGGTGGCTCAGAAACAGCATGAGGACCCAGAGTTAGTGAAGATTGCCAGGACGGTTCAGTCAGGCAAGGACAGTGAGTTCAGATTCGACAATAAGGGGATCCTCCGCTATGGGAGTCGTTTATGTGTACCAGATGACATAGGGCTAAAAGGAGACATTATGAGAGAGGCTCATAATGCAAGATACAGCATTCACCCCGGAGCCACCAAGATGTATCAAGATCTGAAGAAGGTCTATTGGTGGCCAGCTATGAAGAGAGAAGTGGCACAGTTTGTGTCAGCCTGCGAAGTATGTCAGAGGGTGAAGCTGGAACATCAGAAGCCGGCTGGAATGCTTAACCCGCTACCTATTCCAGAGTGGAAATGGGAAAATATAGCTATGGACTTCGTAGTGGGGTTACCGGCGACGTCCAACAGATTGGACTCCATATGGGTGATTGTGGACAGACTCACCAAATCTGCTCACTTCATCCCTGTCAGGAGTGGCTATTCTGTGGACAAGTTGGCGCAGGTGTACGTTGATGAGATAGTCAGACTGCATGGGGTTCCTGTTTCCATAGTGTCAGATAGAGGGCCCCAGTTCACCTCCAGGTTTTGGCGGAGTCTGCAGAATGCCATGGGTACTAGATTGGATTTTAGCACTGCCTTCCATCCACAGACAGACGGACAGTCAGAGAGGACCATCCAAACCATAGAAGATATGCTAAGAATGTGTGTGCTGGACTTTGGCGGTTCTTGGAGGCAGCATCTACCTTTGGTGGAGTTTGCCTACAATAACAGCCATCATGCTAGCATCGGGATGGCTCCCTATGAAGCTTTATATGGAAGGAAGTGCAGATCACCTGTTTGCTGGGAAGAGGTAGGAGAGAGGTCCTTAGCAGGACCCGAGCTAGTAGAGATCACCAGCAGGGTGGTGCCCATGATCAGGGAAAGAATCAAGACAGCTGCAAGCAGACAGAAGAGTTATGCAGACATCCGCAGAAGACTAGTAGAGTTTCAGGAGGGGGATCTGGTATTGCTCAGGGTGTCTCCAATGAAAGGAGTGGTTCGGTTCGGGAAGAAGGGTAAGCTGGCTCCGCGGTACATCGGACCCTTTGAAGTCCTGCAAAGGATCGGGAATGTATCGTACAAGCTGGATTTACCTGCTTCGATGGAGAGAATCCATCCGGTTTTCCATGTTTCTATGTTGAGAAAGTTCGTGTCAGATCCGGGCAAGGTTCTTAGTGAGCCTGATGTGGAGATCCAAGAGGATCTCACCTATGTTGAGCAGCCAGTACGGATCCTAGACACCCAGATCAGAAAGCTAAGGAACAAGGAAATCCCGATGGTGAAAGTCCTTTGGAACCACCACAATATTGAGGAGTGTACTTGGGAGACACGGGAGTCCATGCTCCGGCAATATCCTCATCTCTTTTAAGGTTAGTCTCTATGTGTTGTATGTATGTTATGTTGATTGCTATGCATGTGTTAGTTGAGGAACATTCGGGGACGAATGTTCTTAAGGGGGGGAGAATGTAATACCCGGCTAGACTCCGGTATCGGAATTCCTACCGTCCGGTGGAATCTCGGATGTCGGAGACCTCTAGAAGGGTAAAGTCATGTTTTTATGAAATGTTTTTATGTTTTAAATGATTTTAAGTGTGAATTAAATGAGTTTTTACATGAAAATAGCTTTGGAGGAAAACCCAGGTTCGGCCGCCGAAAGTCAAGTTCGGCCGCCGAACATGCATGCGTTTTGGAGGCACGTTAGGCCCCCGAAAGCATGAGTGAGGGAAGTCAAGGTTCGGCCGCCGAACCTCATGTTCGGCCGCCGAACATTGCATGGATACGGAGGCACATTTGGCCCCCGAACGTGGCCTGGCCAGCCACATATAAAAGGGTCCCTTTGGTCCGCACGGGCGAGCTTTTTCTCTCCCATTGTCGGCCAAGGTGAGTCTCCGCCGCTCCTCCCTCAATCTTGAGTGTTTTCCCTAGATCTTTCATGGTTTTCACGAGTTTTAACTTCTATTTTGAAGATTTGTGAACAAAGAGCAAGTTTTGGGTGCTTGGAGGTTCAAGGAGCTCAATCTCTTCATCTCCAAGCTAGGATCGTCTTCCCTCTCATTTCTTCAAGAGGTAAGCTCGGATCCACCCTTATTATGTGTTCTAAATAAGTTTTATGCAAGATCTAAGGGTAGAAATGCATGCTAGGGTATATGTTGAGTTATGGGTATATATATTGATGTTTTTTTAACAATGTGGTTAATGTGTATGTGTTGGATGTGTTGTAGATGGGGTTTAAGGTAGTTTGAGACCCCTAGGAGCTTGTGGTATGAGTATGCATGTTGTAGAGTAAGATTTATGCATGATTGATGAGATGGGAGGCAAATGTGCATGTTTGAACCAAGTTTCTGCCCTTTGGCAGAAACCAGGTTCGGCAGCCGAAGGAACTTTCGGCCGCCGAACCCCCTTGTGGAGGCAGCATTCGGCTGCCGAAGCTTGCCCCCGAAAGAGGAGTTTCGGCTCTGTCGGGCAGTTTCGGCCGCCGAAGGTGCCCCCGAACATGCATGAGTTTCGTCTCTGTCTGGGACTTTCGGCCGCCGAAGGTGCCGCCGAACCTAGCTGAGTTTCGTCTCTGTCCAGGACTTTCGGCCGCCGAAGGTGCCGCCGAAAGTGCCCTGTTCAGCCATTTCATGCATGTTTTCTGTGATATTTTCAGGATGTTTTAGGGGGTTTTTGGGGGATATTTTAGAGATATGTTCAGGTATGTTTGGTCCCTCATTTGAGTCCACCTGTGTAGGTTCGGACCCGAGGAACCGAGGACCCCAGCAGTGAGTTCAGCTGCGGTGTTGTCAGAGTCAGCCAGAGGTGAGTGGAACTAAACTTAATCTTTTAAATTAAATGTTTTATCATGTTTCATGCATCATGATTATGCTATAGGATGATTTCATTAGCTTCACGAATATGCCGCATTGCATCTATTGTTGTTGATGTGGGTGAATGTTGGATGACCCAATTAGTCCATGACAGGAAGACCAGGACCCCATTCTACGGCCTGGCACGGAAATGAAAGACCAGGACCCCATTCTACGGCCTGGCACGATTGTGGACTCGAAGACCAGGAGCCCAGAGGAGGCCCTGGGATAATGGTAAGTAATGTATGTATGACAGGAAGACCAGGACCCCATGCTACGGCCTGGCACTATGTTAGCTTGGACTAATTGGTGACAAGTTCACCCAACCCTTATGTGAAATGTTTGTGTTATGATGCATTTCATAGAGCATAGTGTTAATGTGTTTTTAATAGTTCAGCTCACTGGGCTTTTAGCTCATCCCTCTCCCTTTACCCCCAGGCTTGCAGGTACAGTATAGTGCGGGAGTTCGGTTAGAGTGAAGAAGTTATGCCTTTGTAATAGCTAGTAATGGACATGATCAAATTGTAATGTAAAAGTACAGTATAGTTATGTAATGAGTTTTATGGATGTTAGTATGTGCTTGACCATAGATGGTTGTATCCCTTTTATACATGATCTTAGAGATTTTGCTGATGTTTATGTAAACCAACTCAACAGATGTATGTTACCCATTGAGGGCACAGATGAGATCCCACAGAGGGATCAAAGTTATGTTAATGTTATGCAAAGGTTGAGTTTGGTTGATGTTCAAAGGAAAGAAAAGTTTTAAATTTTTATGCATATTGTTGATCATGTATGGGATTATACAGGTTTACAGGTTTTATGTCAGGCTTGCTACGGGTCCCGGCGGCCTTAAGTCGACCCGGATCCTAGCGCCGGTAGCGGTCCGATTTTCGGGTCGTTACAGGTGCTCTAGGACACTCTCGAGTCATGTGTCCCTCCTGTCCACATCTAAAACATGTATTAGTCCCAGCTCGACACACTCCCTTGTGTGGCCTCCCACACCTTATGCATTCTGTACCGTCTGAGTCTGAGCTCGAGCCACCGCCAAAACCCAGACCGAATTTCAACTTACTCCAAAACTTGTTCTTCTTCGGCTTCTTGGTGGTGTTATTCCACCTCTTGCTACCTGAGCCCTGAGAAGAGAGACCTGGCCCTCCTCTGCCTGGGGTCTTAACCCCTGAAGACTGGGTCACTGACTGCTTCACTGACCCCTCAACTATAGCACTCGCCTCCATCCTTCGAGCCATGTCCACCACAGTGTGGAAAATTTCCCTCTCAACTGACTGAATCAAAGAGGAGTACCTAGAATGCAGTTTCATAACATATCTCTTGGCTTTCTTCGAATCTGTATCTAGAGCTTGCCCTGAAAAAGGCAATAGCTCCAAGAATTTATCCGTGAACTCCTCTACACTCATGTGTTCTGTCTGCCTCAGCTGCTCAAACTCAATCATCTTCAGTTCTCTGGAACTGTCTGGAAAAGCCCATCCAGCAAACTCATTTGCAAATTCCTCCCATGTCATGCCGTCTAGTCTCGGGTCCACATAACACTTGAACCATTCCTGTGCCTTCTTGCACTTTAAAGTGAACCCTGCCATCTGAATGGTCCTGCTGTCATCTGTCCCTAGCTCATCAGTTATTGTCTTCACTACTCTCAGGTACTGAAAGGGATCATCCCCTGACTTGTATTTGGGAGCATCCAGCTTAAGGTAATATGTCATCTTCACTTTGCTCCCACCGGCTGAGCTAGGTCTAGGAGGTTGAGTAACTGGGGCTGCGGATTCTGTAGGTGGTGGAGGTGGGGGTGCAGCATTCCCCGAGGTGGGGTTTGCCGGGTTAGGATAGAAGGGTGAGGGTGGATAAGCTGGGTACTGTGTGTAAGGTGGATAGAAAGGTGGATAAGGCATGTAGGTAGGGTAGGGGTTAAAGCTGGAGTAATCCGATGTGCCTCCCATCGGATACCCTGAACCCTGTGGGAAGGGTGGATAATGGGGTGGAAAACCATACCCCGAGGCCTGAGCACCTCCTTGTGACTCCCCTGTTCCTTCTTCCGCCATGCTGACATCCAGATTCCCATCCCTCCTCTGATCCTCTTCCATAACCTCCCTCACATCTGAAGAACTTCCTCCTCTATCAGTCCCCCTTCTGCTAGCATCAAAAGACCTTCTAGGGTCCCTTGACACTCTTTCTCTGTTTGATCTACATGACATTAACCTAGGCAATGCAGGAGGACGGGCGCTCGTGCCCTCATCCTCAGGTGGTACTCCAGTCAATCTTGCAGATCGACGGGTTCCTCTCATCCTATTTTCTGAAAAACAGTACACATCACACAAACATTAGCATCATATGGTTCATGTGGAAACACATGAACCCGCATCACATATATATCATTCATATCATAGCATCAATGCACATGTATATAATCATGGCATTTCACATCATTATACAAGACAGGACTCAACATCCTATCCTAGTGGACATGATCTTCCTATTGTGCTTGACCTTCTAGAACATCTATGAGCTCGAAACTCTAGGTACGATCTTATGAACCTAGGGCTCTGATACCATTCTGTAACGACCCGAAAATCGAACCGCTACCGGCGCTAGGATCCAGGTCGGCTTAAGGCCGCCGGGACCCGTAGCAAGCTTGACATGCAACCTGTAAACCTGTTTAATCCCATACATGATCAACAACATACATAAAAATTAAAACTTTTCTTTCATACATTCCATCATACACCAAACTCAACCTGTGCATGCACTGAACATAGTCATAATCATAAGCATTGACCCCTCTGTGGGATCTCATCAATGCCCCAATGGGCGATACAACATATATTGAGTTGGTTTACATAAACATCATAAAACATCTAAGATCATGTATTAAAGGGATAACAACATTCTGTAATACCCGGCTAGAGTCCGGCACCGGAATTCCTGTTGTCTGGTGGAATCCGGGGTGTCGGAATTCTAAAAAGGGTAGGATTGATGTTTTACTAGGTGTTATGATGTGTTTAAATGTTTTAAGGTTAAGGGAAGTGAGTTTTGAGTTGAAATGACCTAAGGCCGTTGAGCCAAGTTCGGCCGCCGAAAGTAAGTTCGGCCGCCGAAAGTGTTTGGCTTCCGAAGGGAAGTTCGGCCCCCGAACGTTGCATGGTCTTGCATGTGATTGGGCAGCCGACGATGAGTTGGCCAGCCAGCTGAGTCATGGCTTTTGACAGATGTTGGCTTCAGATTCTTGCCATGAATTAGCCACGTCTTCTATGACTCATCTGCAAGTGTTTTGAGCAGCTCATGCAGGAGTTTGCTCATTTACCAAGTTTTGAAGGGTTTGAAGCAAAAAGCGAGTTTGAGAGAGTTTGAGAGGTGAAGAAGAGTTGAGCCGTTTTCCTTTGTTTAGATCACTCATCTTCTTGTTCCAGGAGGTAAGTGATGGTCTTGAACATGTTTTTACGTTTTCTGACGGTTTTATGGAAGTTAAGGGAAAGAGATGCATGTTTAAGTGAGAAGTAGTGTTTTTGATGAGTTATGCATGTATATATGTTTATGTGTTATGATTGTTTTGTTGTTTGGGGTTATTAGCTAGTTTTGGACCCCTGTAAACACATACATGAGTATATGTATGGTGAGGAGGTGACGTTTGCATGGTTTGAGAAGTTGAAGGAAAGAAGGAGATGGTTTGCCGTTGAAACTGAGTTCTGGATGAACTCAGGTTCGGCAGCCGAAAGTTCATTCGGCCGCCGAACCTCCTGCATGGTGGCTTGGTTGCCACAGCTTGTCCCCGAGTGTTTTTGCATGTTCGGCTCTGTTTGGGGGATTCGGCCGCCGAAGGTGCCGCCGAAGGTGCTTGAGTTTCGTCTCTGGAGAGGACATTCGGCCGCCGAACCTGCCGCCGAAAGTGTTCTGTCCAGCTTTTCTTTTGCATGCTTTGCATGGTTAGTTAAGTGAGTTTCAGGGGATTCTTGGGGAGTTTATTAGAGGTATTGATAAGTTAGTTTGGTCCCTCATTTGAGTCCATCTGTATAGGTACAGACCAGAGGAACCAGAGAGAGCAGCAGTGAGTACTGCTTCAGAGGTTCAGAGCCTGCAGAGTCAGTAAGTCCAGATAGCCGGAGGTGAGTGGAACTAAACTGATAACTTTTAATTGAACCACAAACTGCTTTTTTAGCATCTCTCATGCATCATGTTTATGCTATAGGTTGATTGCATTAGTATTCACGAATATGTTGCATTGCATTGTTATTTGATGATGTGAGTGAATGCTGAATGATCCAATAGTCTCAGACAGGAAGACCAGGAGCCTTTGACTACGCCCTGGCAAGTATAGCAAAGACCAGGAGCCTTTGACTACGCCCTGGCAGGTATATAGCAAAGTCCAGGAGCCTTTGACTACGCCCTGGCAATGGTAAGTTCACAGGTGTTATATACACATATACATATATGACAGGAAGACCAGGTGCTCGATTCTACGCCCTAGCACAGAGTTACTGAGACTATGTGGTGACAGGTTTACTCTTGATGTGGCTTGTCTGTGATATGGTGCATTCCATGAGATCATATTTTACTGAGATGTTTTACTGTTCTACTCACTGGGCTATAGAGCTCATCCCACTCCCTTAACCCCAGTTTTGCAGGTTCAGTGTACAGTGTACAGGGACAGTCCAGCAGAGTACAGGAAGAGTAAAGAGAGTTGTAATAGCATAGAGTGGACATGTAATCTTAAAGAAATGTAATAGTTGTTGTTTGACCTAGTAATGTATGTGTTGTACATGATCTGTATATGTATATATGTTTTCCTGTATGTGAAAACCAGGCTTAACAGGTATGAGTTCACCCATCTAGAGCAAGCTCTAGTCAGGGATACAGAGTACAGAGTACAGAGTACATGAGTACAGAGTAGAGATAGTGCATGCACAGGTTAAGCCTTGGTTCAGAAAAGAGTTTTATTTTTACAGAAAATGTATGATCATGTATGAGGTTTACAGGTACACAGAGAGTATAGCAGGCTTGCTACGGGTTCTGGCGGCCTTAAGCCGACCTGAATCCTAGCGCCGGTGACGGTCCATTTTGGGGTCGTTACAGATTGGTATCAGAGCCCTAGGTTCACATGATCGGACCTATAGAGATAGTGTTGGGCTCAGACAGGGTAGAAGTGGTCAAGCACAATAGGAAAAATCATGTCCACTAGGATAGGGTCTTGAGTCCTATCTGCTATGATATGCCATGAGTGTTGTATGGATATGCTTGCTATGTGATGTTTATGTGCTAAAGTGGTATGTTCTATGTTGTGTTGCCAGAGTAAAGATGCGAGGAACTCGTCGATCAGCTCGATTGACTGGAGTCCCACCAGAGAGTGAGAGACCAGCTGCTCGTCCTCCTGCATTGCCAAGGGCAAGGTCTCAGAGATCTAGCAGGGAAGGTATGTCCATAGACCCTAGAAGGTCTGTCGACGAGAGCAGAAGAGGAACAGCGAGAGGAGGTAGATCAGAGGAAGAGAGGGAGGCTATGGAGACTGATCCGTCTATGGATGAAGGTATGGGAGAATCCGAGGGAGGCGTTCAGGCCTCAGGTTATGGCTATCCATCCTTGTTTCAGGAGCCAGAGTATCCGATGGAGGGTATGTCGGAATACTCGCATTTTGACCCCTATCCTACATACATGCCATATATGCCATATCCTCATTATTACCCATCATATCCACCATATCCTATGTATCCATCCTCCCCTATACATCCAAGTGCAGCACATCCAGAAATAAATGAACCAGTACTACCAACAGAACCAGTAGCCCCTGTTGTTGACAGACATGAACCTAGCTCATCTGGAGGTAAAGTCCAAATGACGGAGTACTTGAAATTGGATGCTCCTAAATACAACACGGGAGATGATCCATTTGATTACCTCAGAGCAGTGAGGATGATAACCAGTGAATTGGGAGCAGATGATAGGAGAGCTATTGAGATGGCAGGTTTCACATTAAAATGCAGGAAAGCCAGAGAATGGTTTAAGCATTATGTGGAGCCTAGAATGGATAGCATGTCTTGGGGAGAGTTCGCTAATGAGTTTGCAGGGTGGGCTTTTCCTGACAGTTCGAGGGAGATGAAAGTAATTGAATTTGAACAGTTGAGACAGACAGATGAGATGAGTGTTGATGACTTCACAGATAAGTTCCTAGATCTGCTTCAGTATGTGGGTCAGGCCTATGATACTGATCAGAAGAAGGCGAGGAGATATACCATGAGACTTCATCCCAGGTATTCTTCTTTGATCCTTCCAGCAGAAAAGGAGAGTTTTCACTCTATTATAGATGCAGCCAGGAAGATGGAAGCTAGTGCTAATAGTCAGAAACAGTCAAAGGCACAGGCTTCGGGTTCTAAGGCCCCCAGTTCAGGTTCTACAGGCAGTAAGAGATGGGATAGAGCGAGAGGAACAAGGAAAGGGTTCTGGAGTAAAGTCAAGTCAGGTCTGGGAATAGGTAGTGGCTCAAGCTCTGGCACAGCTCCAGTCTGCAGACGATGCGGAAAACCACATGGAGGAGTTTGTCGGTTGGGATCTACAGCTTGTTTTCGATGTGGACAGGAAGGGCATATTGCTCGGGATTGTCCGCAGATGACTTTTGCACCATCCCAGCAGATGAGTTCAGGCAGTGTGGTACAGCCAGTTGTACGGCCAGCAGCTTCAGTCATGCCTCAGACTAGTGGCAGAGGTAGAGGGAGAGGAGTAGCCTCTACTTCAGCAGCAGGTTCCCGAGGTGGAAATCCGGTAGCCCCAGCACGGATTTTCACAGTGACACAGGAGGAGGCTAACACGTCGAACACAGTGGTGTCAGGTAATCTCATCATTGGGTGTTCAGATGTGTATGCTTTGATGGACCCCGGTGCTTCTCATTCCTTTATTGCTTCGAGAGCCATAGAGCGATTGGGTTTGATCAGTTCTGAGTTAGAGTATCCTCTCTGGGTCAGTGGACCTAGATGTGACCCATCAGTGGCAGTGTCAGTCTGTCGTTTCAGTCCAGTATTCATAGAGGGTAGATGCCTTCCAGCTGACCTTGTGGTTCTAGACTTGACCGATTTTGATGTCATTCTAGGGATGGATTGGCTATCTGCATATAGTGCTACGTTGGACTGTCGAGAGAAGCTAGTGAGTCTCAGAGACCAGGATGGGTCAGAGTGTGTCTTCAGAGGAGACAGGAGAGGTACACCCAGAGGTATGATTTCAGCCCTTCAGGCTCGTCGTTTGCTTAGGAGGGGTTGTCAGGGGTTTCTAGCTCATGTGAGAGAGCTAGACAGTCAGGTGAGGGAACCAGCCACAGTACCAGTAGTCCGAGAGTTTCTCGATGTGTTCCCAGACGACTTGCCAGGACTACCACCTGATAGGGAGATAGGGTTTGAAATTGAATTACTGCCAGGTACCAGACCTATCTCTATTCCTCCCTACAGGATGGCGCCAGCTGAGTTAATAGAGTTGAAAGCACAGTTGCAGGACTTGGTAGATAAGGGTTTCATCCGCCCTAGTACCTCACCTTGGGGTGCTCCAGTGCTCTTTGTCAGAAAGAAGGATGGATCCCTTAGACTTTGTATCGACTACAGACAGTTGAACAAGGTCACTATCAAGAATAGGTATCCCTTACCTCGGATTGATGATCTATTTGACCAGCTAGCTGGAGCAGGTTGTTTCTCGAAAATAGATCTGAGATCTGGGTATCATCAGTTGAGAGTCAGAGAGGCAGATGTGCCTAAGACAGCTTTCCGGACCAGATATGGGCATTATGAGTTCTTAGTGATGCCGTTCGGGTTGACTAACGCCCCTGCAGCATTTATGGATCTCATGAACAGGGTATTCAGTGAGTTTCTGGATCACTTTGTCATTGTGTTTATCGATGATATCTTAGTGTATTCCAGAGATGCAGAGGAGCATGCCCAGCATCTGAGGATTATATTGCAGACACTGAGAGAGCATGGTTTGTATGCCAAGTTCTCGAAGTGTGAGTTTTGGTTACGGAGCATTGCCTTCTTGGGACATGTGGTATCAGCAGAGGGTATTCAGGTAGACCCCAAGAAGATAGAGGCTGTAGCTAACTGGCCCAGACCCACGACAGTGACTGAGATTAAAAGCTTTCTGGGACTGGCAGGTTACTACAGGAGGTTCGTTCAGAACTTCTCAAAAATAGCAGCTCCTATGACCAAATTGACTCAGAAGAACCAGAAGTTTGTCTGGTCAGACCAGTGTGAAGAGAGCTTTGAAGAGCTCAAGAGGAGATTGACAACAGCCCCAGTGTTAGCTCTGCCTGTCAGTAATGAAGAGTTCACAGTGTTCTGTGATGCATCTCGAGTGGGATTGGGTTGTGTATTGATGCAGCGTGATAGAGTAATCGCTTATGCTTCTAGACAGTTGAAGAAGCACGAGTGGAATTACCCCACCCATGACCTAGAGATGGCAGCAGTTATCTTTGCACTTAAGATGTGGCGGCATTACCTCTACGGGGTTAAATGCGAGATCTTCACTGATCACAAGAGTTTACAGTACATCTTAAGTCAGAGAGAGCTGAATTTGAGGCAGCGAAGATGGGTCGAATTGCTCAGTGATTATGATTGTAAGATCCAGTATCACCCAGGTAAGGCGAATGTTGTCGCAGACGCCCTAAGCCGGAAGTCACTAGGCAGTTTATCCCATATAGCAGCAGAGCGGAGACCGGTTGTGATGGAGCTTTATAAGCTCTTTGACGAGGGATTACAGCTAGAGTTGTCTGGTACAGGAGCGTTGATTGCACAGATGAGAGTGACACCTGTGTTTCTGGAGCAGATAGCTCAGAGACAGCATGAGGACCCTGAGTTGATGAAAATTGCCAGGACTGTTCAGTCAGGCAATAGTGTAGAGTTCAGATTTGACAGCAAAGGGATCCTTCGCTATGGGAGTCGACTTTGTGTACCAAATAGGGGCAGTGTGAAGGAAGACATTATGAGGGAAGCTCATAATGCAAGGTATAGTGTTCACCCAGGAGCCACCAAGATGTATCAGGATCTGAAAAGGGTCTATTGGTGGCCAGCCATGAAGAAAGAAGTGGCGCAGTTCGTGACAGCCTGTGAGGTTTGTCAGAGGCTGAAATTAGAGCATCAAAAACCAGCAGGAATGCTTAACCCATTACCGATTCCAGAGTGGAAATGGGAGAACATAGCCATGGATTTTGTAGTGGGTTTACCAGTAGCGTCCAACAGGATAGACTCGATATGGGTGATTGTGGACAGACTCACGAAATCTGCTCATTTTCTTCCAGTACGGAGTAACTATTCTGTGGATAAGTTGGCACAGGTCTATCTGGATGAGATTGTGAGATTACATGGAGTCCCAGTGTCTATAGTTTCAGACAGAGGACCTCAGTTTACTTCCCGCTTTTGGCGGAGTCTGCAAAGTGCGATGGGCACGAGATTGGAGTTTAGTACTGCTTACCACCCACAGACTGATGGACAGTCAGAAAGGACCATCCAGACCATAGAGGATATGCTTCGCCTTTGTGTGTTAGACTTTGACGGTTCTTGGAGGCAGCATCTACCTTTGGTGGAGTTTGCCTACAATAACAGTCATCATGCTAGCATTGGGATGGCTCCTTATGAAGCCTTATATGGGAGGAAGTGCAGATCCCCTGTTTGCTGGGAAGAGGTAGGAGAGAAGGCTCTTGCAGGGCCAGAGTTAGTAGATATTACCAGTAGAATGGTGCCCATGATCAGAGAGAGAATCAGAACAGCTCAGAGTAGACAGAAAAGTTATGCAGACATGCGCAGAAAGCAGTTAGAGTTTCAAGAGGGTAATTGGGTATTGCTGAAAGTGTCTCCAATGGAAGGAGTGGTTCGTTTTGGGAAGAAAGGTAAATTAGCTCCACGGTACATTGGACCCTTTGAGGTGTTGCAGAGGATCGGAAATGTGTCGTATAAGCTGGATTTACCTGCTTCTATGGAGAGAATTCACCCGGTATTTCATGTTTCTATGCTACGACAGTTTGTGTCAGATCCGAATCAGGTTCTGAGTGAGCCTGAGGTGGAGATTCATACAGATCTCACCTATATCGAGCAGCCAGTGCGGATTCTGGACACGCAGATCAGACAGCTACGGAACAAGGAGATTCCGATGGTGAAAGTGTTATGGAACCACCATAATCTAGACGAGTGCACATGGGAGACGCGGGAGTCTATGCTCCAGCAGTATCCATCTTTGTTTTGAGGTTAGTTTCCTCCTTGTGTTTTTATTTTGTGTTTTAGGAACATCCGAGGACGAATGTTCTTAAGGAGGGGAGAATGTCATACCCGGCTAGAGTCCGGCACCGGAATTCCTGTTGTCTGGTGGAATCCGGGGTGTCGGAATTCTAAAAAGGGTAGGATTGATGTTTTACTAGGTGTTATGATGTGTTTAAATGTTTTAAGGTTAAGGGAAGTGAGTTTTGAGTTGAAATGACCTAAGGCCGTTGAGCCAAGTTCGGCCGCCGAAAGTAAGTTCGGCCGCCGAAAGTGTTTGGCTTCCGAAGGGAAGTTCGGCCCCCGAAGGGAAGTTCGGCCCCCGAACGTTGCATGGTCTTGCATGTGATTGGGCAGCCGACGATGAGTTGGCCAGCCAGCTGAGTCATGGCTTTTGACAGATGTTGGCTTCAGATTCTTGCCATGAATTAGCCACGTCTTCTATGACTCATCTGCAAGTGTTTTGAGCAGCTCATGCAGGAGTTTGCTCATTTACCAAGTTTTGAAGGGTTTGAAGCAAAAAGCGAGTTTGAGAGAGTTTGAGAGGTGAAGAAGAGTTGAGCCGTTTTCCTTTGTTTAGATCACTCATCTTCTTGTTCCAGGAGGTAAGTGATGGTCTTGAACATGTTTTTACGTTTTCTGACGGTTTTATGGAAGTTAAGGGAAAGAGATGCATGTTTAAGTGAGAAGTAGTGTTTTTGATGAGTTATGCATGTATATATGTTTATGTGTTATGATTGTTTTGTTGTTTGGGGTTATTAGCTAGTTTTGGACCCCTGTAAACACATACATGAGTATATGTATGGTGAGGAGGTGACGTTTGCATGGTTTGAGAAGTTGAAGGAAAGAAGGAGATGGTTTGCCGTTGAAACTGAGTTCTGGATGAACTCAGGTTCGGCAGCCGAAAGTTCATTCGGCCGCCGAACCTCCTGCATGGTGGCTTGGTTGCCACAGCTTGTCCCCGAGTGTTTTTGCATGTTCGGCTCTGTTTGGGGGATTCGGCCGCCGAAGGTGCCGCCGAAGGTGCTTGAGTTTCGTCTCTGGAGAGGACATTCGGCCGCCGAACCTGCCGCCGAAAGTGTTCTGTCCAGCTTTTCTTTTGCATGCTTTGCATGGTTAGTTAAGTGAGTTTCAGGGGATTCTTGGGGAGTTTATTAGAGGTATTGATAAGTTAGTTTGGTCCCTCATTTGAGTCCATCTGTATAGGTACAGACCAGAGGAACCAGAGAGAGCAGCAGTGAGTACTGCTTCAGAGGTTCAGAGCCTGCAGAGTCAGTAAGTCCAGATAGCCGGAGGTGAGTGGAACTAAACTGATAACTTTTAATTGAACCACAAACTGCTTTTTAGCATCTCTCATGCATCATGTTTATGCTATAGGTTGATTGCATTAGTATTCACGAATATGTTGCATTGCATTGTTATTTGATGATGTGAGTGAATGCTGAATGATCCAATAGTCTCAGACAGGAAGACCAGGAGCCTTTGACTACGCCCTGGCAAGTATAGCAAAGACCAGGAGCCTTTGACTACGCCCTGGCAGGTATATAGCAAAGTCCAGGAGCCTTTGACTACGCCCTGGCAATGGTAAGTTCACAGGTGTTATATACACATATACATATATGACAGGAAGACCAGGTGCTCGATTCTACGCCCTGGCACAGAGTTACTGAGACTATGTGGTGACAGGTTTACTCTTGATGTGGCTTGTCTGTGATATGGTGCATTCCATGAGATCATATTTTACTGAGATGTTTTACTGTTCTACTCACTGGGCTATAGAGCTCATCCCACTCCCTTAACCCCAGTTTTGCAGGTTCAGTGTACAGTGTACAGGGACAGTCCAGCAGAGTACAGGAAGAGTAAAGAGAGTTGTAATAGCATAGAGTGGACATGTAATCTTAAAGAAATGTAATAGTTGTTGTTTGACCTAGTAATGTATGTGTTGTACATGATCTGTATATGTATATATGTTTTCCTGTATGTGAAAACCAGGCTTAACAGGTATGAGTTCACCCATCTAGAGCAAGCTCTAGTCAGGGATACAGAGTACAGAGTACAGAGTACATGAGTACAGAGTAGAGATAGTGCATGCACAGGTTAAGCCTTGGTTCAGAAAAGAGTTTTATTTTTACAGAAAATGTATGATCATGTATGAGGTTTACAGGTACACAGAGAGTATAGCAGGCTTGCTACGGGTTCTGGCGGCCTTAAGCCGACCTGAATCCTAGCGCCGGTGACGGTCCATTTTGGGGTCGTTACACATTCTATGGTCAAGCACCTCTATCATCCATAAGCCTCATTATATTACAAGTCTAAACTGTACTTTTACATAACATCAAATACATTTATCATGTCCACACTATCTATTACAAAAACAAGACTTCAATACTCTTGCTGACCTCCTGGTCTACCCTGTGCCTGCAAACCTGGGGGATTAGGGAGAGGGGTGAGCTACTAGAGCCCAGTGAGCAAAATAATAAAACTTTTAAAAAATATATGATAACATGGAATGCATCACATCACAGTCATATCACATCAAGGATGAATTTGTCACCAATAGTCCCCTACATAGTCCAACTGTGCCAGAACGTAGAATGGGTCCTGGTCTTTCTCTTACATAGTGCCAGCGAACGTAGAATGGGTTCCACTGGTCTTACATTCCGTATCGTACATTTCACATCGTCACATCATAGATCGAGGACTATGGATCATCCAACATTCATCCACAACAACAATAGTAAAGTATGCAATGCAACATATTCGTGAATTCTAATGCAAACAACCTAGTATATTTCATGGCATTAATGATGTGTGAATCATGCTGAAATGTCTATTATTTGCTTTAAAACGTAATGTGTTATTCCACTCACCTCTGGATAGCTCTGACCAGACACTGGAGCAGCTGACTCACTGCTGGGGTCCTCGGTTCCTCAGGTCTGAACCTACACAGGTGGACTCAAATGAGGGACCAAACATTCATGAACATAACTCTAAACTACTCCCCAAAAACCCCCTAAAACATCATGAAACAATCATAGAAAAACATGCAAAGGAAGGCTGGACAGGGCACTTTCGGCGGCAGGTTCGGCGGCCGAAACTCCCAGACAGTGACGAAACTCATGCATGTTCGGCGGTAGGTTCGGCGGCCGAAACTGCCCTCCAGAGACGAAAGTCCTCTTTCGGGGGCAGGCTTCGGCAGCGGAAGGCTGCCTCCACAAGCGGTTTTGGCGGCCGAAAGTTCCTTCGGCGGCCGAACCTGAGTTTCTCCAAAGTGGCAGAAACTCAGCTCCAACATGCACAAACGCCTCCCAAACTTTTCAAACATGCATAAACCTATTCTACAACACTCCCAATCATACACAAACAAGCATACAAGCTCCTAGGGGCTTCAAACCATCAAAAACCCCAACTACAACACATCAAACAACTCACATTGTTCATAAACATTCATAAACCCATAAACCTAACAATAACCTAAACATGCATTTCTACTTCATAAACTTGTATAAAACTTGTTTAAAACACATTGTAAGCTAGAGATCGGCTCTTACCTCTTGAAGATCGAGAGTAGAGGCGATCTAACTTGGAGTTGGGAGAGATTTAGCTCCTTAGGTCTCCAAGCTCAAAACTTGACCTTTTGCTCAAAATCTTCAAACAAGGTGAAAACTAGTGAAAATCGTGAAAGATTTGAAGGAAAGAACTCAAGATTGGTGAGGGGCGGCGGAGAGCTCACCTTGGCCGAAAATGGGGAAAAAGCTCGCCCGTTTTCGGCTAAGGGACCCCTTTATAGGTGGCTGGCCAGGCCACGTTCGGGAGCCGAAAGTGCCTCCGCATGCATGCCATGTTCGGCGGCCGAACTTGAGGTTCGGCGGCCGAACCTGGACTTCCCTCACTTATGCTTTCGGGGGCCTAAAGCACTCCCGAAGTGCATGCATGTTCGGCGGCCAAACTTGAGGTTCGGCGGCCGAACCTGAGTTTTCCTCCAAGGTTGTTTTCATACAAAAACTCATTTCCTTTTTACTTAAAATCATGAAATACATTAAAACATTTTAAGAAAACATGTTTCTACCCTACTAGAGGCTTCCGACATCCGAGATTCCATCGGACGGTAGGAATTCTGATACCGGAGTCTAGCCGGGTATTACAAAGAAGGGAAAGGAGTAATCTCATTCAAAACATTTTGAGGAGGAAGATCAGAAGTGCCAGGTGATTCTGCAAGACCCTGCACACATGAAACTGTTAAAATAGGACTAGACTCGTTGTCTGAAGTTGCCTCGTCTACACTAGAAGTGGAACTTGAATTAACCCAAGGATTCATAACCTGTGACACATATAACGAATCCGTAACAGAAGACTTATAAGGAAATATTTGTTCATCAAAACTTACATGCCTGGAAATAATAAATTTCCTTGTTGTCGGATTATAGCACTTATACCCCTTGTGTCTATCACTATAGCCAACAAACACGCAAAGACAAGACTTTGGATCAAATTTGTGACGTTTAGTATCCCAAATATAAGGAAAAAATTTAGACCCAAACACACGCAAGGAACTATAGTCAAAATCATACCCATTCAACATGTAAAACGGTGTGTTATGTTGTAAAGAATCAGAAGGTAAGCGATTAAGTAAAAACACAGCAGTTTGAAACGCTTCAACCCATAAAAATAAAGGTAAATGACCATGAAATAACATAGTCATACCTAACTCGCGAATGACTCGATGACGCCGCTCTACCATGCCTGTTTGTTCAGGCGTATATGGACACGAAATTTGATGTTTTATACCATTAGCAAGAAAATGAGATGACAAAGCAGAATTAACAAATTCACCCCCTCCATCTGAATGAAAAACTTTAATATTTTTGCCAAATTGTCTAAACACAAACTTCTCAAAAGCAAGAAAGGTAGCAAAGAAATCAGACTTTTGTTTTAATGGAATGATCCAACAATATTTGGTAAAATCGTTAACAAAGCATGCATAATATCTAAATTTTTCAATCGACAAAACAGGGACAGGACCCCACAGATCACAATGAATTTTATCAAAAGCACATGAACTAGAATGAACAGAACTGCTAAAAGGAAATCTACTTAATTTTCCTAACTGGCAACTATCACACAGATTTTTTATTTGAACAGAACCTCTAACATCTATTAACCTCTTATTACTTAAAGTAGAAACTGCGGACGCTTGAGGATGTCCTAAATGCTGGTGCCAAATAACTGTTGTGCCTGCTTTAAAACGGTTGGAAAAATAAGCTTTGGGAGCTGCAGACAAGGTATAAAGATTATGCTTCTTTGGTCCTGTTAGTAGGATTTGTCCCGTTTTCCGGTCCTTCACACAAACAGACTTATTAGAAAACTCACAATTAACAGGAAAATCATCAGTTATTTGGCTAATGGAAAGCAAATTCTGTTTTAAATCAGGTACAACTAAAACATCAGAAACAGGCAAACAACGCTTTTGCTTAATGCTAGTACTACCTATACCATTTATAGACAAGGAAGACCCATCACCAATAGCAATAGAATCCATACCAGAATACTCTTTAAAATTGTCTAAAATAAATTTGTTACCTGTCATGTGATGAGACACACTTGAGTCGGCAATCCAGTCAGCATCTACTACTCCGTTGTCCAGAGTACGTGCAGCAAGAGCTTGAGGTAGATTTTCTTGAGGTGATTTAGGAATCCACCAGCAAATTTTGGCGATATGCCCAGGTTTGCCACAGTATTGGCAGACTTCATCTTTGTAAAGTTCACGTTCTTCTGCAGTCATACGTCGGTGCCCAGAGGGAGGTGTACGACGTTGAGTAGTTGAGTTTCCTCTTCCCTGATTCTGACCACGAGGTTGCTGCGCTTGGAAGCCTCGTCCTTGAGAAGTAAAATTTGAGCGCCGACTGGAACTGGAATTTGGTTGTCTTTGTTGATTTCCATAGAATGCAACGTGGGACGAAATTTGACCCATAGAGGCATCAGACTGACTCATAAACCAAGTTCTTCGTTGCTCTAAACTCTTCAACTGAGAGATCAGTTCTGTAAAAGTCGGTCTTGGAGGCTTAAGCATGGTAGTAGTAAAATCTTCGAACTGAGGCCCCAGACTTGTAAGAAGGCAGAATACCTTTTCGTTGTCTGGAACTGTTTTCCCAATCGCGGTAAGGTTATCGCAGATTTCTTTGAAAAGCCGCAGATGTTCTGTTATCGTTTTACTTTCATCTTTGCGAAAGTAGGATAGTTGTTGTCGTAGATTAAACTCTCTCTCCTGGGAGTCTTGAGCATAAGCATCTTTCAGAGCTTCCCAAACAGTCTTTACTGTTTCCAGACCGATAACGAGCCCTAGAGATTCTTCGCTTAGGGTTCCATAAATCTACCCACGAAGTAACCGATCTGATTTCTACCACGCTTTGAAATTATCAGAAAGCTGAGGCTGATAATTTTCGGGAATTGGTGAGGGAGCAACCACAAATTTTTCGTCTTCTGGAAATTCTGCCGTCAAATGATCGGACAGATCTTGGCTCTCAGCTAGGCTTAGCAACTGAGCCCTCCATAAGGGGTAATTCGTTTGTTTTAGCTTTAAGGTAACAAAATTTGTAACATTTAAGGAAGAGGAAGCCATTTCGTGAGAAGAGAAAAAAAACTTTTGGAGAAGAAGAAGGCGGATATGAACCTGCTCTGATACCAACAAGAGAATAGGAAAAATGGCGAAAAAGATTTTATAAAAATGAATTAATTCATGTATTCCTCAATGATAAACAGAGGCATAGTACTCTGTTTAAATAGATTACAAAAAAACTAAATAGCTAGAAGTACGGCACAATATATTGTTAGACTACCATATGTAACAGAACGTATAACTCGTAGAACTCTAAATTACTGAAAATCAGCAGAATCAATTACCAACCTTATCTCTCCAGGCTCAAGTCCTGTAGTCAGCCTTATTACTCCAAGGGGTGAACACATCCTTATCACTCCCTTGGTCAATACAATCCAAGTAACATCAAGTTCCTTAGCTAAATATAGCAAAATAATTTAGCTACTCTGGTCCAGGATTCAAGAATAAATTCTATTGAAAAATGATAAAATTCTAAAATAATTTTAAAAAAATAAATCAAAAGAATATGAAAGAAAATAAAAACTCTAGATGTATAGATCTCCAAATTTTTCTCCTTCACTCTTTCATTATCTCTACCATGTAGATGTATGAAAAGTGAGTAAAAAGTTGTTTCAAACTATTAAGTATAATGTATTTATATCTTATTAAATCCTCTGTACATTGTCCTAAGAGTAAACGTAGAATTACATATTTTTCTTGCTAAATAATAAAAATATGAAGTAAAATAGAAAAATACGGGACTGCCTTCGATCACACCATTGTACTCTATATCCTTTTTGTTTTTTCGTGATATTTTTTTTCTCTCTTTTCGTATTTAACCATAAAAAATACGAGGTAAATTGCTAAAATATGGGATAGATCAATTACATGGGTATATCTCGTGTTCTTTTCTATTTCTTACTTAAGTGCTATGAAATTTTTAATTTTTGTTTTTTGAAAATATTTCTTTATGTCTTTATTGATTTTAACTTATAAAAATAAAAAAAAAACAACAAATAAAAATATAAAATTAAAAATTTAACGATTAAATATAAAATATCTAATAAATAAAAGAAAATTAATAAAATGAAATAAATATAAATCTATGCGAATTATCATAGCATCACTTTTTTATATAAGAAAATGGGCTGCTTATTAATTATTTATTTGTATTTTTATAAAAATAATAATTGCTTAAAATTAAAAATATGTTCATAAATTCAAACTAGAAATATAAGTCTTTAAACTTTAATATAAAGAAAAAAAAAGTAAATTTATTTTTTTTAATCCAAAAATTCAATAATCTTCAATTAAATATCAGATAAGTCCAACATCTATCTAATAAAGAATCGGCAACTGTATGAGATGGTAAGAAAACAATAAAATAATAGCAACTTTACTATCTATCATCGTTATCATGTTCCATAGAGACGTGAGAGGCTTGTTCTTGTTTTAGATTCTCATAGTTTTTGAATTTTCAAAGCTGTTTAACCTTTTCGTTAGTTTCTTTATTTATGGTTTGTGGTGGATAGAGAACATAGTCAGTTCTTTCCAGGTGCGGGACAAGCATGCTCGCTGCTTCCTGTGTGCAACATGTTATTAATTTTAAGGGAGATTTATAATTTAGTCCCTATGTATTGCCATTATTAACAAGTCAGTCTCTGTATTTTTAGAAACCTATTAAAACGTTCTTATGTTTTCTCTCCGTCAACGAAATAGTCCTTCCGTCTATTTTTACCGTTAAAAATAGAGGAAAAGACTAAATTACCCCCATTATTTTTCTCCTCCTCCTCCTCCTCCTCCTTCCTTTTCTTCTTCATCAATTCTTCTTCCTTCTGCTTCTTCTTCTTCTTCTTCTTCTACTTCTGCTTCTTTTTCTTCTTCTTCTGCTTCTTCTACTTCTTCTTCTGCTTCTTCTGCTTCTTCTCCTTCTTCTTCTGCTTCTTCTCCTTTTTCTTCTTTTGCTTCTTTTTCTTCTTTCTCTTGTTCTTCTTTTCATTCTTCTTCTTCTTCTTCTTCTTCTTCTTCTTCTTCTTCTTCTTCTTCTTCTTCTTCTTCTTCTTCGGAGGAGGAGGAGGAGGAGGAGAAGGAGGAGGAGGAGAAAAGAAAAGATAGGGACTATTTCGTTGACAAAAAGAAACGATAAGGACGTTTTAATAGATCTGAGAAAAGATAAGGACTATTTCGTTGACAAAAATAAACAATAAGGACGTTTTAATAGATTTCTAAAAATATAGAGAGGAACGATTTCGTTGACAGAAAGAAACGATGAGGAGGGACTATTTCGTTGACATAAAGAAATGATAAGGATGTTTTAATAGATATGAGAAAAGATAGAGGCTATTTTATTGACCGAAAAAAACGATAAGGACGTTTTAATAGATATGAAAAAAAATAAAAATATTTTAATAGATTTTTGAAAATGTAAGGACTAACTTGTTAATAATTGTAATATATAAGGACTAAATAAATGATTTTATTTAAGGGTAAAATTGAATTTTAAAAATTTTCTCTCTTCTTCTTTATCTAATTTTAACAGAAAATAGGACAGAATGACTATTTTGTTGACGGAAATAAAATATAAGGACGTTTTAATAGGTTTCTAAAAATACAGGGACTGACTTGTTAATAATGACAATACTCAGAAACTAAATTATAAATCTCCTAAATTTTAATTAATGTATTTATTTTATTATATATATATATATTTTTTTAAAATAAAGATTGAAAATTGAGAGAATAAAATTTGAGATCTTTTAAATTTATTCAGATGTATTTATTATCAGACTGAGTCTGTGGGTGCATTTTATTATACTTCATAATATTTAAAGTTGGCAAATTACATTAGAGGACAAAGAATCTCAATTCAAAATACCCAAAATCAAATGTTATAATCTTAATCGCCCAACTACAAGATTGTTTGCAATTGTTAAATAGTAAAATTTGCTGAAAATATACTAAACTAATTATTGACAAAATTAAACCATATAAATTAATTAATATAATTTTTATAATAAAAAAAATTTACCACTAAACACAAGAGTCTAAAAGTGATATAAAACTAATTAGATTTTATCAAAAATTTTAATCAATAATATTTAATTAAGATGAGATAATAACATTTGATTAAGATGAGATAATAGAAACTAGAGGTTAAAATTTAAAAACTCTTATTAAAATGCTTAAAAGATTAAAAAGTATTTTAAAACAGTAAAAAAAATATTTATAATATAAAAATTTTAATATGAAAAGTTATAAAAAAATTAAAAAAATAATCAAAATACAAAATTTACCTTCTAAATAATCAAATTTTAATTTTAAATTTTGTAACAGATCTATAACTCTTATCACACTTTTAAAAATTATGCGTTTAAAATTTTTCTTTCCGAAAATCTATCATGAATTTCCATAAAAAATCAACAATAAAAATTACAATCGATCCAAATTTATCATAAAATTTAAAATTAATTGCTATGTATAAAAATATTTTAAATATTTCTATATAAAATTTCATATAATTTATAAAATTTTGACCATCCGAACTATAAGCTGGCATACAATTACTATAATTAATAATTAATAAATATTATATATTGCACTAAATCAAATAATAAGCAACTCTCTCTATGATGTTGTACCATTAAATAATTACAGAAAGTATAAGAATAAGAATAAGAAGTGTATATATATATACACAAATGATTTTAAACATTGGATTTTCCTTTTTAATCAATCATTATCATAAATAGTTTATTGAAAGTGCCACGTCTGTCCGCCTCTAGGAAAAGTCTATGGAAATTATGCAGGCTAAGAAAATTCTAAGATACCGCAGCAGCTTGTCAACATGATCACATCACAAAAACGTTAAAAGTATTGAAAAGAGACATTTTTTTTAAATGAAACTCACAGCTTTATAGATAGATAAATAAATAGTCGTTAAAAATATTTTATTTTTTAATAAATTTGTCAAATGGGAATAAAATTTAATTTTAATTTATTAAATTGAAAATATATGTGATTAACTTATGAGAAAAAAAAAGCTCACAGATTGCCATTTTCCGCTCACATATTGTCCTTAAAAATGCCGTCAAACTTGAACCTAGCTTGCAAAACAGTAGCCTCTGTCTCTTTTTCTCCCTCTCTTTGAGTGCTTATCTTAACGGCTACATGAAATCTCAATCATGGATGATCATAAAAGCTGTAATTTGCATAATATTAATGCAAAGTTGCAGAGGATTATCATCTAAAGGAGATGATAAAATAGTGAGATTGCCAGGGCAACCAAAAGTCAGTTTCCAGCAATATGCAGGCTATATTACCATTGATGAAAAACAGAAGAGAGCTCTCTTCTATTACTTTGTTGAAGCAGAAACTGAGCCTGCTTCAAAGCCTCTCCTTCTCTGGTTAAACGGAGGTAAACACAACCCATTTTTCTGAACTTGCTCCAGCTTCCAAATTCTTAAAGATTTTTGGAGCTATGGTTATTGAATTTATTGGGAATGTTATGCAGGGCCTGGTTGCTCTTCTGTTGGTGCTGGAGGATTCTCTGAGCATGGACCGTTCAGGACTACTGATGGAAAAACTCTTATCAGACATCAATATAGTTGGAATAAAGGTGACCCCAACAGCTTTATGTATTTACTTTTATATATTATATACCAAAATATAAATTTTATATTCCATAAGTGGTAGAAGCTGATATGAAGACGACGACGACTTATATCTATATAAATTTTAGACTAAATTACTTTTTTTTCCTTAAATTGTGTCAAAAGTAACAAATATATCCTTATATTTTAAAACTTAACAGTTTAGTTCCTACATTATGAGTTTATGAAACTAAAGAGTCCATTTGTCTATGTTTAAAAGGAGAATTACTATTTAATCCTTCAAGTTTAGTGAAATTTATTAATTAATTTTTTAAATTTTAATGGACCGAAAAAAATCTAAAATGAAAAACTAATTAGTTTAATTTTTACACAACACATATATAAATCACAAAATGATTGGTTATATATATCCCTTAACTTCTATGGGAGGTTTATTTGGTTCTATTTTTTATTTCCCATTTCCGAAAAGTAAATAAAAGTTAATCTTTACTCTATGTTGCAGAAGCAAACATACTCTACCTGGATTCACCTGCAGGAGTTGGCTTTTCTTATTCTGTTGATACGTCATTCTATAATACTGTGAATGACACCATCACAGGTTAAGATACTTTCAATTCTAGTATAAGTTATAGTTTAAAATTTTTTATTTATTTCGCGAAAAATAACTTGAATATTTAAATATTTTTAAAAAATTCATTATTTGATTATAATGTTAAAAAGGAATGCCAATGCAATTTATATATTAATGTAAATAAATACTGAAAATTCAGAAAAATGACTTTATATTTTGATAAGAAGTTAAATTTCTTGCAATGTGCTTAATTTCTTTTCTTTTCTTCAGCACAAGACAGCCTCAAATTCCTGCAAAATTGGCTTGTGAAATTTCCCGAGTATAAAAGCAGAGATTTGTTTATCGCTGGGGAAAGCTATGGAGGTACCTTTGTGTAAAAACAGCTTATTGTTGGAAAATTTTCACATTAACCAAGCATAAAATACAGAAGCTAAGTATCAACTCTTCCTTGCAGGTCATTACGTACCACAACTTGCTGAGCTAATTGTCTTGTCAGGATTACATTTCAATTTGAAAAGAATAGCTGTAAGAATCTCTTGGAAACATATAAATATTTTAATACCTATTTAATTATTTATTTATTTTCTGATGGAAATCTCAATTTTTATGATGATTTCAGTTGGGAAATCCTCTGCTGGATTTCAATACAGACGCAAACTCACGGGGTGACTTCTTCTGGTCTCATGGGTTGATATCAGATTCTACTTATAAACTTATCACTGAAACTTGCAGCACTTCACAGCTCCTTAGAGAGAAACTGATCACAGGCTCACTTTCAGTTGCTTGTAAAGCTGTGACTGATCAACTTTCCAAAGAAATTCCTGATGAGATTAATATCCAAGATGTCATAGCTGATGTATGTGTATCAGATGGGCAATCAGAACTGAAAGTCTATAATCATCCCTTGAGTAAAAGATTTCAGCCTGTAAGCTCTTTTCTTTTGGGGCTCTCTATGAGTAAATTGAACCAACTGTTCAAGCTTTTTTAGTTTTAAGCAAACTTACTGATGCGTTTTGCTTTGTCTGTAAACAGAAATCTGCAGAAAATATAGATGTTTGTGTAGAAGAAAAGACTTCTGCGTATATGAACAGGAAAGATGTGCGAGAAGCTCTTCATGCACAGCTTGTAGGAGTTAGCAATTGGAGTATCTGCAGCGAGTAATCAATAATTCTCAACCTTGGAACTTATTTTAGATTTTTCTGCAAATCATCATTTCTATAAGCTCTGTTGAAACTAATGCACAATCCTAGGCGAGCACACACTCTCAATAATTCAAGTCACATAATCAACAAACTCGTATTAAAATTATTTAAATTGGAGTTTATTGAGTTCAATGTTCTTAATTGCAGGGTATTGAACTATGACAAGAGAAACTTCGAAATACCTATGATTGATGTCGTGGCCTCATTGATAAGATCAGGCATCCAAGTTCTAGTGTACAGGTATATCAATAAGCTTTCCTCTGTTGGTTAAAAATAGAGATAATTTCTTGTAATAATATTAACATATGTCTGAGACAAACTGTACAGTGGAGATCTAGATGCAGTTGTTCCATTTAGGGGATCAAGGACTTTGGTAAGTGGCTTGGCAACGAAGTTGGGACTGAATGCAACTGTGAGTCATCGACCTTGGCTTCATGATAAACAGGTTAGCCTTTGGCTGCAATCAAGATATAATTATATAGCATTAAGATTTTTTTTTTTTTTTTTTTTTGAGTAGTTTGTTTTTCTTCTTGGCTCAGGTTGGTGGATGGACACAAGTATATGGAGATAATCTTACGTTTACAACTATTAGAGGAGGATCTCATTTGGTTCCTTTCTCATCACCCAAGAGATCACTAGCAATGTTTAAAGCATTTGTTGCTGGAAAACCACTTGCCTAGTTAAGAACATAGAAAAAAGTTTCGAAAATTTTCAATTCTGTCATCCATGTTTGTCAAATAATTTAGGTGCACGCAGTGTATATGCTCCCTTGCTCCCAAAAGCTGGATCTGACGCTCCTCAATTCAAGAAAAATCAATTATTTTTGTGACTGATGATGCATACATATGTGGTACACTTAATCAATTAAGGAAGTAAGGTGTATTGTTGAATTTGCCTCCATGTTTGAACAATAATACCTTTTTCATTAATAAGCAAATAATGTGTTTGAATTTCTTGTGCAATTTTTTTTTTTTTTCAAATCAAACAATTTAGTGAGTACTACTGTTTTGGCTATTGAGATTTTTGATTTGTTTCAATTTCTTCTAACAAATTTGGTAAATAGAGTGAATTAGTGAGCATACAACTCATTAGAATGGGCTAAATAAAATTTTAGATTTCAATCATGAGATAGTAAATGCTATATTAGTGATAATATGGAAAAGTTCAAGATTTGATCAGATTAGGGTTGTGCAATCGGTCGGTTCGGTTTCGAACCGAACCGAATCGATAAAACCGAAAACCGAAATATTAAAATTTTAAAAACCGAAAAAACCGATTATGAAGATATAACCGAACCGAATCGAACCGATAAAATTCTGTTCGGTTCAAACCGAAATTTGCTGGGTTGGGCTTGGGGCCGAAAGGGATGGAGGGGTTGGGGTGCTGGGTTGGGTACGAGAGGCCAGAGGGAGGGCTTGGGCTAGGACTTGGGCTTGGGCCTAGTCACTAAATCGGTTTTTCGGTTTGATCGGTTATTTAACATGTTTAAACCGAACCGAACCGAAAACCGAATAATTTTAAATATAATAACCGAACTAAACCGATTATTTCGAAAAACCGAACCGAAAAACTGAAATCAACCGGTTCAGTTTGATTTTTCAGTTTAGACCGAAATATGCTTTCCTCTAGATCAGATTAAACTAATTAAAGAGTTTAAATCTACCACACTCTATAAATTTAGTTTGCTGGTAAATGGATTAGGTTGAATACGAAAATATATTAAATTGTTTAAAGCATTTCTTGCTATAAATTCAAGTTTCTTGTTTATTCGTTTATAATAAAACATTTCATAAGAATTCAATTTAATTAAATTCTTTTCTTACAAAATTCTTATTTAAAATAAAAAAATTCAGAATTTTTTTATTTGAACAATTTTCATTATATATAAAAATAAAATCATGAATGATTTTGTAAATATTTATTTAAATTCTTTTCTTACATAATTATTCATGCCAAACGAGGGAAGGAAGATTTCAGAGTTTTCCAATTCTGTCACCATGTTTGAACAACATCATTTTCATTAATTATAGAATAAGATTTTTGGCTTTTCAGATTTTCTACTTTTTTTTTTCTATTTATTCTAAGAAATTCGATAAAGTTATTCAATTAATATTAAAATCATTTAACAAAAATCAAAATATTAGGATTTTTTAATCAAATCTGAAACAAAATTATTTACATTTTTAATAATATTTATTGTTGTCAACAAAATAACTTCATACTTTTATTTAGACATTTCTTATATAATCTAAATAATTTAGAACTAAAAAACATATTTAATACAAATTAAACGTTATTCATAATCATTATAATTCATGTTGAATATACACAAAAATACTTAATAATATTTATAAAGTTGAAAATTTAGAACAAATTTATAGTACTTAACAATGTTCATAAAATCTAAAACAAATTCAACAATTTGCTGAACCATTTGATGGAGAAGTAGAATCTATAGTGGTGCAATGGGTGAAGATCTTTTTTTGTTATTTAATGATTTAATCTGATCTTTTACTTGCTTTTTTATCTACACTCACTGTACAGAGGTAAGGCAAACCAATAGTGTTGCAAGGACTTGGAGATTTTATTTCCAAGTTCAGCTACTCAAATGTTATAAAGTTGACACATAAGCAAGGCAGTGACTTTAACTATCCTCCATTTTATGTGTGTTTGTCTCAGTCTCAAGAAGAACTTCAAAGGCTATGAAAGGGTCCAAGAGAATCTACCTAAAGAATTGCAGTAATTGTTGTAGAAATACAATTGTGTTTGCTGAACCTAAGTCTCTACCTACTTTCAAGTCTCATAATCGTGTTATTCCCTTGTTGCCTCAAGTTCAACCTGTTAACATTAGATCCTACAGATATCCTCACTTTCAAAAAGCAGAAATTGAGAAGGTTGTGGTTGAAATATTGCAAAATGAGCTAATCCAGTCTAGCTCTAGTCCTTTTGCTTCTCCTATTTTATTAGTGAAAAAGAATGATGTTTCTTGGAGGTTTTGAATTGATTATAAGAGGTTAAATGACATTACTATTAAGGACAAGTTTCTAATTCTAATAATTCATGGTCTTCTTAATGAACTTCATGGAGCTAAAATCTTTTCAAAGATGGATCTTAGAGTGGGTTATCACCAAACCAGGATGAATCCACTAGATGTCCACAAGACAACTTTTAGGACTCATATGGGCCATTATGAATTTACTGTCATTCCATTTGGCTTAACCAACGCTCCTACCACATTCGAAGCATTAATGAACCATATATTTGAGCCTTATTTGAGGAGATTTGTATTGGTTTTCTTTGATGACATTTTAGTTTATAGCTCTTCTTGGGAGGATCATCTGTTGCACTTGGAGCAAGTATTCCAAACGTTAAAAGAATAACAGTTTTATGTGAAGTTGTCTAAATTTTCTTTTGGCAAGTCTAAAATTGAGTATTTGGGGCATATTATCTCGGATAAGGGGGTTTCTACAGACCCAAGTAAAGTAGCAGTCATGGTTTCTCGGCCTATTCCTAAAATACCTAAGCAATTGAGGAGTTTTTTGGAGTTGACAAGATATTATAGAAAGTTTATCCAAAGTTATAGACTTCTTAGTAAGCCTCTTACTGACCTTTTAAAAAATGATGCATTTAAATGGACTGCGGTAGCTGAAAAAGCATTTGTACAACTTTGAAAGGCGATGTCTAAAGCTCCTGGTTTGGCACTGCCTAATTTCTCTAAAGCATTTAAGATTGAGTCTGATGCAAGTGGAAGTGGGATGGGGGTTATTTTTCAACAAGAAGGACATCCTATTGCATTTATATCTAAAGCATTTGATCCTAGAACCAACAGCTTATTAGCTTATGAAAGAGAGTTGTTAGCAATCACTTTTGTTGTTTCTAAGTAGAGGCATTACTTGGAACAATGACTTTTTTTTTTTAAAGACAGATCATGAAAGCATTAAGGACTTACTTGAGTAGAAATTGCAAATCAGCTTGCAAGTGAAGGGAATTTCTAAGTTGTTGGAGCTTCAATACAAAATTTTATATAGAAAAGGAGTTGAAAACAAAGTTGGTAATGTGTTATCTAGAGGAAATGAGGTTGAAGAGGGGTATTTCATGGCTCTATAGTCATTCATACAACCCCTTTGGATGAGCAACTTAATAAGTAACTATAAAGGTGACAAAGTAGCCATTGAAGTCTTACTGACCTTTTAAAAAATGATGCATTTAAATGGACTGCGGTAGCTGAAGAAGCATTTGTACAACTTTGAAAGGCGATGTCTAAAGCTCCTGGTTTGGCACTGCCTAATTTCTCTAAAGCATTTAAGATTGAGTCTGATGCAAGTGGAAGTGGGATGGGGGTTATTTTTCAACAAGAAGGACATCCTATTGCATTTATATCTAAAGCATTTGATCCTAGAACCAACAGCTTATTAGCTTATGAAAGAGAGTTGTTAGCAATCACTTTTGTTGTTTCTAAGTAGAGGCATTACTTGGAACAATGACTTTTTTTTTTTAAAGACAGATCATGAAAGCATTAAGCACTTACTTGAGTAGAAATTGCAAATCAGCTTGCAAGTGAAGGGAATTTCTAAGTTGTTGGAGCTTCAATACAAAATTTTATATAGAAAAGGAGTTGAAAACAAAGTTGGTAATGTGTTATCTAGAGGAAATGAGGTTGAAGAGGGGTATTTCATGGCTCTATAGTCATTCATACAACCCCTTTGGATGAGCAACTTAATAAGTAACTATAAAGGTGACAAAGTAGCCATTGAAGTCTTACTGACCTTTTAAAAAATGATGCATTTAAATGGACTGCGGTAGCTGAAGAAGCATTTGTACAACTTTGAAAAGCGATGTCTAAAGCTCCTGGTTTGGCACTGCCTAATTTCTCTAAAGCATTTAAGGTTGAGCCTGATGCAAGTGGAAGTGGGATGGGGGTTATTCTTCAACAAGAAGGACATCCTATTGCATTTATATCTAAAGCATTTGATCCTAGAACCAACAACTTATTAGCTTATGAAAGAAAGTCGTTGGCAATTACTTTTGTTGTTTCTAAGTGGAGGTATTACTTGGAACAAAGACTTTTTTTTTTAAAGACAGATCATGAAAGAATTAAGCACTTACTTGAGTAGAAATTGCAAATCAGCTTGCAAGTGAAGGGAATTTCTAAGTTGTTGGGGCTTCAATACAAAATTTTATATAGAAAATGAGTTGAAAACAAAGTTGGTAATGTGTTATCTAGAGGAAATGAGGTTGAAGAGGGGTATTTCATGGCTCTATAGTCATTCATACAACCCCTTTGGATGAGCAACTTAATAAGTAACTATAAAGGTGATAAAGTAGCCATTGAAGCTATTCAAAAGTTCGCCATTGACAGTACTGCTCACCCTAGTTATTCCTTTAAAAATGGATTGTTATTCCTTTAAAAATGGATTGTTATTCTATAAAGATCTACTGTTTGTGGGATCTAAGGGACCTCTAAGGGATCAACTACTTTTCTTATATCACAGCTCTTGTCTAAGGAGCCATTCAGGAGTATATGCTTCCTATATCAGGCTTAAAAGGCACTTCTTTTGGCCTGGTATGCTTAAAGATGTTACAGAATAGGTGAAGGGATGTGACACTTGTGCTACATGCAAGATTGAGCACTGCCAACCTCTAGGTATATTGCAGCCACTTCTAGTTCCTTTTTAGGCTTAACAAATGGTCACTATAGATTTTATAGAGCAAATTCCCATTTTAGGAGGAAAGGATACTATTCTGGTTGTAATCTGTAAGTTTACCAAGTATGGGCATTTTATCGCATTAATGCATCCTTTCTCTACTTCCATAATAGCTCAAGTATTCTTGGATAATGTCTTTAAATTTCATGGATTGCCATCGTCCATAATCACTAACAAGGATAAATTTTCAACAGTTTATTCTAGAGAGAGTTGTTCAAGAAGTTGGAGACAAAGATGGCTTATAGCTTCGCCTATCATCCTGAGACTGATGACCAATCTAAAAGGTTAAATGGAAAGGTATTTGAGATGTCTTTGTTATCAGCAACCTCATTCATGGGCTAAGTAGAGTGGTGGTACAATACTAGCCATCATTCAACTCTGAAAATATCCCCTTTTAAGGCCCTTTATGGGTATCAGCCCGCATCTCTACCAATGGTTCAATCACAAGATGTTGTTGTGGATCGAGTGGCTGAATTTCTACAGGCTAAACAGCATAAGGGACAATCTGCTACAAGCTCAAAATAGAATGAGGCAATATGCAGATAAAAAAAAGGTGTGAAAGGCAGTTTGATATTGGTGATTCAGTATATTTGAAGTTATAACCACACCAGCAAACTTGAGTAGCTATTAGAAAGAATTTTAAGCTGGCAGCTTGATATTATGAGCCCTATCAGGTGTTGGATAAAATAGGTCCAGTAGCTTATAATTTGTATGTAATACCCGGCTAGACTCCGGTATCGGAATTCCTACCGTCCGGTGGAATATCGGATGTCGGAAACCTCTAGAAGGATAAAATCATGTTTTTATAAAATGTTTTAATGTATCTTATGGTTTTAAGCAAAAAGGAAATTGAGTTTTAAATAAAAAGACCAATGAGACATTTCCAGGTTCGGCCACCGAACGTGGGATGGTTTAGGGGGGCAAGTTAGGCTTCCGAAAGTTTCAAAGGTTCGGCCGCCGAACCTCATGTTCGGCCGTTGAACTTGCATGAGTTTTGGAGGCACTTTAGGCTGCCGAAAGGTGGTCTGCCAGCCCCTATATAAGAGCTCCATGGCCGAAACAGGCGAGTTTTCTCCCCATTTTCGGCCACGGTGAGTTCTTGCTCTCCCATGGTTCATTTTAGATGTTTTTCCTTCGATCTTTCATGTTTTAACAAGCTTTACGTTGATTTGAAGATATTTCAACAAAAGAGCAAGTTTTGGAAGCTTGGAGACCAAAGAGTTGAGATCTCTCCCATCTCCAAGTTGGATCGTCTCTCCTCTTGTTCTTCAAGAGGTAAGAGTAGATCCATAGTTCCTTTAATATTTTAAGTAAGTTTTATGAAGTTTCTTGGGGTAGAAATGCCTGTGTAGGTTTATGTGGAGTTTATGGGTTTACTGTACGTTTATGAACAATGTATGTTGGATATGCATGTTTGATGTGTTGTAGATGGGGTTTAGGATAGTTTGAAGCCCCTAAGAGCTTGTATGCTTGGGTATGCATGTTGTAAAATAGGAAAAATGCATGATTGAATGAGTTGGGAGGCGTTTATGCATGTTGGGCTGAGTTTCTGCCCTTTTGGGAAGAACTCAGGTTCGGCAGCCGAAGGCTCTTTCGGCCGCCGAACCTGCCTTTGGTAGCATGTATCGACTGCCGAACCCTGCCCCCGAAAGTGGACTTTCGGCTCTGGAAGGGAGTTTCGGCCGCCGAAGGTGCCGCCGAACATGCATGAGTTTCGTCTCTAGAGGGAACCTTCGGCCGCCGAAAGTGCCGCCGAAGGTGCATGACTTTCGGCTCTGGAGGGCCTTTCGGTCGCCGAACCTGCCGCCGAAAGTGCCCTGTTCAGCCCTCCTTTGCATGATTTATGTGATTGTTTTAAGGTGTTTTAGGGGGTTTTTGGGGAGTATTTTAGAGTCATGTTTATGTATGTTAGGTCCCTCATTTGAGTCCACCTGTGTAGGTTCGGACCCGAGGAACCGAGGACCCCAGTAGTGAGTTCAGCTGCTTCTGAGTCTGTTAGAGCTTCAGCCAGAGGTGAGTGGAATATCTAATTTCGTTTCAAAGTAAATAAATAAATTCTGAGCATGATACACGCATCATGAATGCCATGAGATATACTAGGGTGCTTGCATTAGAATTCACGAATATGTTGCATTGCATAATATGTTGTTGATGTGGGTAAATGTTGGATGATCCTTTAGCCGCACTACGTTATGATATGATGTGATACGGTATGGAAGACCAGTGAGGCCCATTCTACGCCCCTGGCACTATGTAAGAGAAAGACCAGTGAGGCCCATTCTACGCCCCTGGCATATTGGAATGTTATGTTATGAATGTAATGTAAGAGAAAGACCAGTAAGGCCCAGTCTATGCCCCTGGCACTATTGGAATGAGTAATGGGCTATTGGTGACAAGTTCACCCTTGATGTGGATTGTTTGTGATATGTTGCATTTCATGAAAGCATGAAATTCAAATTGAATGTTTAATTATTCTGCTCACTGGGCTTTATAGCTCACATCTCTCCCTTAACCCCCAGGTTTGCAGGTACAGGGTAGACCAGGAGGTCAGCAGGAGTAGAGTCATGTGTTATGTAATAGCTAGATGTGGACATGGATATGATGTAATGTAAAAGTATGATATAGAAATGTTATGAAATGATGCTTATGAAAGTTTAGAGTTGTGCTTGACCATAGTATTATGTTAATCCCTTTCCAGTACATGATCTTAATGTTTAATGATGACTATTGAAAACCAAACTTAATGTATGTATGTTACCCCATTGGAGCATTGTTGAGGACTCCAGTGTGGGTTGATGATTATGATTATGTATAGTGCATGCACAGGTTGAGTTTGGTGAATGAATGAAAGAAAAGTTTAAAATTTTTATGTATGTGTTGATCATGTATGGGATTAAACAGGTTTACAGGATGAATGTTTGGCTTGCTACGGGTCCCGGCGGCCTTAAGCCGATCTGGATCCTAGCGCCGGTAGCGGTCCGGATTTTCGGATCGTTACAGATTGGTATTAGAGCCCTAGGTTCATATGGTCGGACCTAGAGTGTCGGGCTCATAGATGTTCTAGAAGGTCAAGCACAATAGGAAAATCATGTCCACTAGGATAGGATAAAGAGTCTTGTCTTGAATGATAATGTGAAATGCCATGATTTTATTCATGTGCATTAATGTTATGCCTTGATATGTGATGTAAGTGATGCGGGTTCATGTGTTTGCACATGAACCATTTGATGCTAATGTTCATGTGATGTGTGCTGTTTTTCAGAAAAACAGGATGAGAGGAACTCGTCGATCTGCACGATTGACTGGAGTACTACCCCAGGACGAGGGCACTGATGCCCATCCTCCTGCATTGCCTAGGGCAATGTCAAGTAGGTCCAGCAGAGAAAGAGCAGTAAGGGACCCTAGAAGGTCTTTGGATCTGGGTAGAAGCAGATCAGTGAGGGGAACAGTGCAAGGGGATATGTCAGAGGATGTGGGGGATCAGATGGATGTGGATCAGAGGAGGGATGGCAGTCTCGGAGTAAGTATGTCGGAAAAGGGAATGGGAGAGTCCCAAAGAGGCACTCAGGCCTCGGGATTTGTTCAGCCACCTTACTACCCACCCTTTTCACATAATCCTAGGTATTCGATGGGAGGTACATCGGATTACCCCAGTTTTAACCCTTATCACTCTCAGATGCCATACCCACCTTTCTACCCACCGTACCCACAGTACCCTATGTATCCACAGTACCCTATGTATCCACCCCCACCCTACCATCCAGGTATAACAAACCCTACCCCAGGGGATGTTGCACCTCCTCCACCACCAGCAGCACCTACTGTTCTAGAAATCCAAATGCCTAAACCTAGCTTATCTGGGGGGAGCAAGGTCAAGATGACCGATTACATGAAGCTGGGTGCTCCCCAGTTTGAAACCGGTGATGACCCGTTTGTGTACCTTGAGAGGGTCAAGACAATTACAGATGAGATAGGAGATGATGACAGTAGAGCCATTCAGATGGCTGGGTTCACACTAAAATGCAAGAAGGCCCGAGAGTGGTTTAAGAACTATGTGAACCCGAGGTTGCACAGCCTATCATGGGAGGAGTTTGCAAATGAGTTTGCAGGATGGGCTTTCCCTGACAGTTCAAGAGAATTGAAGATGATTGAGTTTGAGCAGCTGAGGCAGACGGATGAGATGAGTGTGGATGAGTTCACAGACAGGTTTTTGGAGCTATTGCCGTTTGCCGGGCAAAATCTGGATACAGATCAGAAAAAGTCAAGGAGGTATATCATGAAGCTCCATTCCAGGTATTCCTCCTTGATTCAGTCAGCAGAGAGGGAGAGTTTCCATGCCATTGTGGATATGACTCAGAGGATGGAGGCTAGTGCAATCATCGAGGGGAAAGTCAAACAGTCAATGGCACAGCCTTCTGGTTCCAAGACCCCAGGTGGGGGAAGGATGGACCCTTCTCCTCTGAGTTCAGCTAGTAAAAGGTGGAGCAGTACCACCAAGAAGCCAAAGAAGAACAAGTTCTGGAATAAGATCAAGTCTGGTCTGGGATTAGGAAGTGGTTCGAGCTCAGGTGCAGATAATGCAGTGTAACGACCCGAAAATCGGACCGCTACCGGCGCTAGGATCCGGGTCGACTTAAGGCCGCCGGGACCCGTAGCAAGCCTGACATATAACCTGTAAACCTGTATAATCCCATACATGATCAACAACATGCATAAACATTAAAACTTTTCTTCATACATACTGTCATCAACTAACTCAACCTGTGCATACTCTGAACATATACATAACATAGTCCCTCTGGGGGACCTCATCAAGCCTTAAAGGCAAAACAACCTGTGTTGAGTTAGTTTACATAAACATCATAACATAAGATCATGTAAATACAAAGGGATTAACAATATATTATGGTCAAGCACAACTCTATCCTCAATAACCTCATTACATACATACTGTAATCTTTTACATATCATCATAATACAATTGTCATGTCCACAAACTAACTATTACATACATATGACTTTTTCTCTTCTTGCCTTCTCTATCTATCCCGTACCTGCAAACCTGGGGGTTAGGGGAGAGGGGTGAGCTAGATGCCCAGTGAGTAGAACTATATAAAAGAATATTTAAAACATGCTATCATGAAATACGTCACTGCACAAACAAATCACACCACGGATGGACTGATTCAAAAATCCCTCAACTCCATGCCCGGCCCTATTATGGGCACCACAGGACTTCGTATTGCCCGGCCCTATTATGGGCACCACAGGACTTCGTACTCGGAGTTATTGCCCGGCCCTATTATGGGCACCACAGGACTTCGTATTGCCCGGCCCTATTATGGGCACCACAGGACTTCGTATACAGAAGGCTAATGAATCATCCTAATGTCCATCCACTATCATCTATCACAACAATGCAATGCGGCATAGTCGTGAATTCTAATGCAAACAACCTATAATATGATCATGATGCATGAAGCATGATAAAAGCATTTCATTTCTTAATTTAAAAAGGTTAAGTTTAGTTCCACTCACCTCTGGCTGACTCTGACAAACTCTGTAGCAGCTGGCTCACTGCTGGGGTCCTTGGTTCCTCGGGTCTGAACCTACACAGGTGGACTCCAATGAGGGACCAAACATACAAAAACATAACTCTAATATATCCCCCAAAAACCCCCTAAAACATCCTGAAAACATCACATGAAAATATGCATGAAATGGCTGAACAGGGCATTTTCGGCGGCACCTTCGGCGGCCGAAAGTCCCAGACAGAGACGAAAGTCTCTTTTCGGGGGCAACTTCGGCAGCCGAAAGGCCTGCCTCCCCAGCCATGTTCGGCGGCCGAAAGTGCCTTCGGCTGCCGAACCTGGTTTCTGCCAAAGGGCAGAAACTTGGCTCCTTTGTGCATTTTCGCCTCCAAACTCACCAATCATGCATATATCTCAACCAAAGCATGCATACAAGTTCCTAGGGGCCTCAAACATGCATATACCCCATCTACAACACTTCAATCACACACAATCAAGCTACATTGTTCAAAATCACAACATATACCCATAAACCTAACCATGAACTAAACATGCATTTCTACCCATAGATCTTGCATAAAACTTACTTAAAACACATAAGGAGCTTAAGATCGGCTCTTACCTCTTGAAGATCGAGAGGGAGACGACCTAAACTTGGAGATCCACGAAAATGAGCTCCTGAGTTCCCAAAGCTCCAAAACTTGGTTTAAATGCTCAAAACTTGCAATGTGAGTTTAAAACTCAAGAAAAATGGAAGAGATTTGGAAGAAGAACACAAGAGTTGCAAAGGGAAGGTCGGAAGTTTGCTGTGGCCGAAAATGGGAGAAAACTCACCCATTTCGGCTAAGTGCCCCTTTTATAGGTGGCTGGCCAGGCCACGTTCGGGGGCCGAATGTGCCTCCGCATCCATGCAATGCTCGGCGGCCGAACTTGACTTTCGGCGGCCGAACCTGAACTTCCCTAGCTCATGCTTTCGGGGGCCTAACGTGCCTCCAAAACGCATGCATGTTCGGCGGCCGAACTTGACTTTCGGCGGCCGAACCTGGGTTTTCCTCCAATGCTATTTTCATGCAAAAACTCATTTAGTTTCATACTTTAAAACCATTAAAAACATGAAAACATTTTATGAAAGCATGGTTCTACCTTTCTAGAGGTCTCCGACATCCGAGATTCCACCGGACGGTAGGAATTCCGATACCGGAGTCTAGCCGGGTATTACATGCAGTATGCAAAAAGTGTGGGAAGCCGCACAAAGGAGTATGTCTGGTTGGGATGACAGCCTACTTCAGATGTGGGCAGGAGGGACACATGGCACGGGAGTGTCCTAGTGCGGCTTTTGTGGCACAGCCTCAGCAGACAGCTTCTGGTAGTGTGGCTCAGCCAGTAGCTGCAGCCGCGACTCAGGCTAGTGGCAGAGGCAGAGAAAGAGGGGCAGCCTCTTCTTCAGCGGGTTTCAGGGGTGAGGGCCCGTCAGCTTCAGCACGGATCTTCACCATGACTCAGCAGGAGGCAAACACATCCAACACCGTGGTGTCAGGTAATCTCATCATTGGTTGTTCTAATGTGTATGTATTAATGGACCCTGGTGCATCTCATTCTTTCATTGCTCCGAGGGCCGTCGAGAGGTTGGGATTGATGGTCTCTGGGTTAGAGTGTCCCCTATGGGTCAGTGGACCCAAGTGTGACCCGTCAATGGCAGAGTCAGTCTGCCAGTGTAGTCCAGTTTTTGTGGAGGGAAGATACCTGTCCGCCGACCTTGTGGTTCTAGATTTGACAGATTTTGACGTCATTCTAGGGATGGATTGGCTATCTACCCATGGTGCCACCTTGGATTGCAGAGACAAGGTAGTCAGGTTCAGATGTCAGGATGGGTCAGAGGTTGTCTTCAGAGGAGACAGGAGGGGTACACCTAGAGGTTTGATATCAGCCCTACAGGCTCGTAGGCTGCTCAGGAGAGGTTGTCAGGGTTTTCTAGCTCATGTGAGAGAGCTGGATAGTCATGTCAGAGAGCCCGCCTCAGTGCCAGTGGTCAGAGAGTTCTTAGATATTTTCCCAGACAAGCTGCCAGGTTTACCACCTGCTAGGGAGATAGAGTTTGAAATTGAATTAATGCCTGGAACTAGACCGATCTCTATCCCTCCCTACAGGATGGCACCAGCAGAATTGAAGGAGTTGAAAGAGCAGTTGCAAGAGCTGGTAGATAGGGGTTTCATCCGACCGAGTACCTCACCTTGGGGTGCTCCAGTGCTATTTGTGAAAAAGAATGATGGATCTCTCAGACTTTGTATCGACTACAGGCAGTTGAACAAGGTCACTACCAAGAATAAGTACCCGTTGCCAAGGATCGACGATCTATTCGACCAACTAGCAGGAGCAGGTTGTTTCTCCAAGATAGATCTGAGATCAGGGTACCATCAGCTGAGGATAAGGGAAGAGGATGTACTGAAGACAGCATTCAGGACCAGATATGGGCATTATGAGTTCCTTGTGACGCCGTTCGGGTTAAGCAATGCCCCTGCAGCATTCATGGATCTCATGAACAGAGTGTTTAGCCAGTACCTGGATCACTTTGTTATTGTCTTCATAGATGATATCTTAGTGTATTCCAGGAATGTAGAGGAGCATGCCCATCATCTGAGGTAAGTTTTTGTGCTTTGTATGAATGTTTATGTTTTATCCTATGCCATGTGTTTATTTGGTGAACATTCGGGGACGAATGTTCTTAAGGGGGGAAGAATGTAATACCCGGCTAGACTCCGGTATCGGAATTCCTACCGTCCGGTGGAATCTCGGATGTCGGAAACCTCTAGAAGGGTAAAATCATGTTTTTATAAAATGTTTTAATGTATCTTATGGTTTTAAGCAAAAAGGAAATTGAGTTTTAAATGAAAAAGACCAATGAGACATTTACAGGTTCGGCCGCCGAACCCCAAGTTCGGCCGCCGAACGTGGGATGGTTTAGGGGGGCAAGTTAGGCTTCCGAAAGTTTCAAAGGTTCGGCCGCCGAACTTGCATGAGTTTTGGAGGCACTTTAGGCTGCCGAAAGGTGGTCTGCCAGCCCCTATATAAGAGCTCCATGGCCGAAACGGGCGAGTTTTCTCCCCATTTTCGGCCACGGTGAGTTCTTGCTCTCCCATGGTTCATTTTAGATGTTTTTCCTTCAATCTTTCATGTTTTAACAAGCTTTACGTTGATTTGAAGATATTTGAACAAAAGAGCGAGTTTTGGAAGCTTGGAGACCAAAGAGTTGAGATCTCTCCCATCTCCAAGTTGGATCGTCTCTCCTCTCGTTCTTCAAGAGGTAAGAGTAGATCCATAGTTCCTTTAATGTTTTAAGTAAGTTTTATGAAGTTTCGTAGGGTAGAAATGCTTGTGTAGGTTTATGTGGAGTTTATAGGTTTACTGTACGTTTATGAACAATATATGTTGGATATGCATGTTTGATGTGTTGTAGATGGGGTTTAGGATAGTTTGAAGCCCCTAGGAGCTTGTATGCTTGGGTATGCATGTTGTAGAATAGGAAAAATGCATGATTGAATGAGTTGGGAGGCGTTTATGCATGTTGGGCTGAATTTCTGCCCTTTTGGGAAGAACTCAGGTTCGGCAGCCGAAGGCTCTTTCGGCAGCCGAAGGCTCTTTCGGCAGCCGAACCTGCCTTTGGTAGCATGTATCGGCTGCCGAACCCTGCCCCCGAAAGTGGACTTTCGGCTCTGGAAGGGAGTTTCGGCCGCCGAAGGTGCCGCCGAACATGCATGAGTTTCATCTCTGGAGGGAACCTTCGGCCGCCGAAGGTGCATGACTTTCGGCTCTGGAGGGCCTTTCGGCCGCCGAACCTGCCGCCGAAAGTGCCCTGTTCAGCCCTCCTTTGCATGATTTATGTGATTGTTTTAAGGTGCTTTAGGGGGTTTTTGGGGAGTATTTTAGAGTCATGTTTATGTATGTTAGGTCTCTCATTTGAGTCCACCTGTGTAGGTTCGGACCCGAGGAACCGAGGACCCCAGTAGTGAGTTCAGCTGCTTCTGAGTCTGTTAGAGCTTCAGCCAGAGGTGAGTGGAATATCTAATTTCGTTTCAAAGTAAATAAATAAATTCTGAGCATGATACACGCATCATGAATGCCATGAGATATACTAGGGTGCTTGCATTAGAATTCACGAATATGTTGCATTGCATAATATGTTGTTGATGTGGGTGAATGTTGGATGATCCTTTAGCCGCACTACGTTATGATATGATGTGATACGGTATGGAAGACCAGTGAGGCCCATTCTACGCCCCTGGCACTATGTAAGAGAAAGACCAGTGAGGCCCATTCTATGCCCCTGGCATATTGGAATGTTATGTTATGAATGTAATGTAAGAGAAAGACCAGTGAGGCCCAGTCTACGCCCCTGGCACTATTGGAATGAGTAGTGGGCTATTGGTGACAAGTTCACCCTTGATGTGGATTATTTGTGATATGTTGCATTTCATGAAAGCATGAAATTCAAATTGAATGTTTAATTATTCTGCTCACTGGGCTTTATAGCTCACCCCTCTCCCTTAACCCCCAGGTTTGCAGGTACAGGGTAGACTAGGAGGTCAGCAGGAGTAGAGTCATGTGTTATGTAATAGCTAGATGTGGACATGGATATGATGTAATGTAAAAGTATGATATAGAAATGTTATGAAATGATGCTTATGAAAGTTTAGAGTTGTGCTTGACCATAGTATTATGTTAATCCCTTTCCAGTACATGATCTTAATGTTTAATGATGACTATTGAAAACCAAACTTAATGTATGTATGTTACCCCATTGGAGCATTGTTGAGGACTCCAGTGTGGGTTGATGATTATGATTATGTATAGTGCATGCACAGATTGAGTTTGGTGAATGAATGAAAGAAAAGTTTAAAATTTTTATGTGTGTGTTGATCATGTATGTGATTAAACAGGTTTACAGGATGAATGTTTGGCTTGCTACGGGTCCCGGCGGCCTTAAGCCGATCTGGATTCTAGCGCCGGTCGCGGTCCGAATTTTCGGGTCGTTACATTGTAAGTGCCATCCTCGGCCACTATTCACCTAGTCTTTCATGTTTCCTTATTGAAGAAAAAGGTGGGAGGGGGCACAACCTTGTTCACTAGTTTTCAAAAGGATGCAGTTGTCATTGAACCTGAGAGGGTGTTGAAAACAAGGGTGATTTCTAGAGATGGACAATAGATTTTATAATGTTTGGTTAAGTGCTCTCAATTGCCAACCGAGAATGCCACTTGGGAAGATAAGTCTTTTATCCTTGCTCGATTTCCTTTTTTCAATCTTCTTATGAACAAGAAGATCCTCGTGGAGGTATTATCACATATTATAGAAAAAAATAAGAAAATGAATAATTGAATGAGTAGATTGGAGGGAAATTATATTGAGAATGCACAAGTAATGTTGTTTGGTGGAAAAAAGTTAGTTAACAACCTAACTGATTTTCGTATAAATACTATCTCGATACTTTATCAACTATGATGAATAAGAATATAAGATTCCTCCCTCCTCAATTATATTCTCTCTCTCATATATTCTATTTTCTTCTCTTCTCATCTCTATTCTTTCTATTCTTCTCTCAACTAATTCTTTGCTACTTCTCATCTACTCATTTCTCACTATGATTTGTGATAGCCATGAAAAACCTTGCACTGACGTTACCTCCACCAAACAACACTCCTATCTCACTTATGCTTTTAATACCGAGCCATGAGCAATATAATTCATAATCAGTATCACCAACTAATGATCTCTCTTGTTGTTGATCTCTCCACCACAATAACCAATAGTGGATGCATACTATAATTACAGTCTCAAATTGATATTTTAAAGGCACAAACCTTTCTAGCCAAAGTGCATCATGATGTGCTTACATGTTGCTCAATAAATGGCAACATGCTATGCAGCAAGAGCTTAATGCCCTTATTCAAACCGGCATGTGGATGATAGTACTAAAAACAATCACTCAGAATATCAGTAAATGTAATTGAGATCTTTGTGTTAAGAAAAAACTTAGTGGCTTCATTAATAGATTCAAAGTACATCTTATAGCCAAAAAGTATCATCAACATCTTGAGATAAATGGCTTTGTTGATTCAAAGAAGGTCTCGTAGCCATGGAAAGTTCTTAGATAGATCCGGATCATTGTCAGTTTAAGAGATATTATAGTAGATTTCATCTATTTTTTATGAATAAATCTACTTATCTATATTTTAAAAATTCCTTAAATTCAGACAAGGAGGATATCATCATCAATCTGGAATAGGTTTTGCAAAGACATTTTCTTTGATAGTCGAGCCAAAAACAATCAGATTAATTCTTTCTTTTATAATATCAAGTACTTAGTCAGTATTTCATTTGAAACCATAATCTTATAATAATTAATTCCAATAATAAACTTCAGGCAGTGTTACTTATACATGAAATTTTTTATGCCTATTAAGTGTATATATTGGATCAATAAAAAATAAAATAAATTTATAATAAATTTCATATTTAATTACATTTTAATGTTTATCATGATATTGAATTCTCTTTTTAAATTTTACGATCTAAACGTAAATATTATTTAAATTATATTTGTCTACAAAAATATGTTATAAATATTAAATATGGTGTTGGAATATAAATATTTTAATTTTATAAAATGAAATTTACTGGTTAACAAAAGCGCTGTTGTCAAAATAATTTTAGTATTTAATGATTTATAAAAATTGTTGTAATCCATTTGGAGAAGAGATCGTAAGTTAAAAAAGTTTTGAAATTAATAATTTTTTTGTTCTTATATTACTTTATATATATTATTTTTGTAATCTAACTTTTAGATAAAAGGGCTTACACTTCACAATATTACAATAAAACCAGCGGAAACACACCCACAGATATTTTATTTTGGGGTAGGCTGTCATCAACACTGTCGCCAACAATATGGTCAAACGTATTTCAAGGAACAGCAGCCACAACAGCAATTTTGGCTGAACCTTTTGGCAAGGAATCAAATAATTGAAAATTACTGCTTATTCAATATTAGGTTTGAAATTTTTATTAATTAATTAATTAATTTTAAAAAATATATTAAAAATATTTAAAGATCTTTTAAAAAAATTAAATAAAAAAATTATTATTTAATTTTTTTATTAATTTTAACTAATATGATGAAACTTTTTAATAATTAAACTTTTTTTTTAGATTAAAAAAAGTTTATTAGTTAATTTTTTAATTAAAAATGTTTTAACTTTTTTAAATTTAATGGTACATCATTTGCTAGGGAAGACATACAAAATTCTCACTCTCTGGCTCTCTATCAAACAAATCATATATTATTTGCTAGAGAAGACAAACTCCCGCTCTCTCTCAATCTCTCTCTATCTGCTCCCGATGCAGCCACAGAAATGGATTACCATTGCAACAATCTCTGCGACTTTACTCTTTTTAGCAGCAGAATCAACCTCAGAACCTGATCAAATTGTCACTTTACCAGGCCAACCAGTGGTAAGTTTCAAGCAATATTCTGGTTTCATCACCATTGATGAAAAGCAGAAGAAAGCTCTTTTCTACTACTTTGTTGAAGCAGAGACAGACCCAGCTTTAAAACCTCTTGTTCTCTGGTTAAATGGAGGTATATTACAAACTTCCAGTTCAACTTCATCTCCAAAACAAATTCAAATTACATATTTTCAAGCTTCGATGATCTAAACTCATGAAATCCTTTATGGGTTTTGCAGGGCCTGGTTGTTCTTCCATTGGAGCAGGAGCTTTCTGTGAGCATGGACCCTTTAAACCAAGTGGAGACATACTGCTAAAAAATGATTATAGCTGGAATAAAGGTAAAGTTCATGATTTTGGTGCTAGCCCATAATTGAAACTTTACCCTTTTTTTAATTTAATATAATTTATTTTATTTGCTTTTGATTCCTTTTATTTTTCTTTTTTCTGCAGAAGCAAATATGCTGTACTTGGAATCTCCTGCTGGAGTTGGCTTCTCCTACACTGTTAATGAATCCTTCTACACTTCTGTGAATGATGAGCTGACAGGTTTCTTAATCATGAATTAATTATTCCGTAATCACCATAATTAATCCATTTAAATTCATAACTCGGATTTTATTTTTCTTTGGTAGCTCGAGACAATCTTGCATTTCTAGAACGCTGGTTTTCCAAATTCCCAGAATATAAGGACAAAGATTTCTTCATCACAGGGGAGAGCTATGGAGGTTGAATAATCTTTTCAATCCTTAGTTAAAGAATTTATTGGAACTAATATAAGAGGAGGATGAGGATGAGGATTCAGAAAGAAAGAGGAAAGTACTGAAAATTTTGATATTTCTTATCAGGTCACTATGTCCCACAGCTTGCACAGCTCATTGTCCAGTCCAATGCAAAAATCAACTTGAAAGGGATAGCTGTGAGTAACAAGACTATTATCTTCATAGATTTTCTGAAACTTCAATGGAAAAATTTGCTGATTTGAACTGTTAATTTTTCAGCATTTGCTCCGGCCTTTTCAAATAATTTTCTTTCTCTATGCGTATTATCTGCATGAATTTTCGGAAATTGAAATGGACACTTACTGATTAAAATTTTGAGCATTCAACCTCATCATTCGATCCTGCCTTGTAAACTTGTCATGCTCATCATTGCTTTGTTGTGCTTGCTAATTCAATTTCCTCTTCTGTCTGCAAATCTGAAGTGTCAGCTGTTAACATTTTGATTCAACTTTAATGGCTGCAGATAGGAAATCCTCTTCTTGAATTTAACACAGATTTCAATTCTCGAGCCGAATACGTTTGGTCTCATGGGTTAATATCAGATGCAACCTATGAGATGTTTACAACTGTTTGTAACTATTCTCAAATCAGGAGACAGTTTGAAACTTTTGGTGCTCTCTCCCCAGATTGCTCTAGAGTAAATAGCCAATACTCAAGAGAAGTCAGTAAATTCATAGATACCTATGATATTACTCTTGATGTTTGCTTATCTACAATCCAATTACAGTCTCATATATTGAATAAAATGGTATGCTCCTTTGCCTGTCCTTCTCCCATTTGTTATCCCCTCAATGAGATTGATTTACAGTTCTGATTCCATTGAAGGTTAACAAAGTGTGCATTGGAGTTACTAAGGCAACTGTATTCTGTGATGAACAGGAATATGTAGGGGAAATTGATGTTTGTGTAGAAGATGAAACAGTGAAGTACTTGAATAGAAAAGATGTACAGGAAGCTCTCCATGCTCAGCTTGTCAATGTCGACAGATGGACTGTGTGCAGCGAGTAATTATCTTTAACTTCATGACTCTAATACCAACAAAACATTTTTCATTTTCCTTGTGCTTGTTTACATATCACTTCCATATAAACTTTATTAGCAGCAAACCTAGGGTTATAAATGAATCAGGCTGCTCATGAGCTATTCGATGCTCGTCATGATAAAAGTTTGGCTTGGCTTGATTCTTTTGGTAAATAAGCCAAGCTCAAGGCTAATTTTTAGGCTTGTTTAATACATAAGCCAAACTTGAGTTTGTAAATATTTGGCTCATTAAATCTTGATAGATCGTCTGTTTATAGGTACACGAGTCGGCTCGCATATATGATTGTTTAACCTAAGATTGTTTAATTTTAAACTTATTATTTTTTAAATAAAACTCATTAGAGTTGTGAATAAATTAAATTATTTGTGAGCTATTTGAGACTTGATTCAACAAAAGCTCAACTCATCTTGACTCGTTTGCTAAGTGTACCGTACTTGAACTTATTAATATTCGGCTGGAATTCAAAATGATTCAAGCTCAAATTTGGCTTGAGCTCGAAAAAATTTTACAAACCAAACATGAGCTTTCCAAAACTCAGTTTGGCTTAGTTCATTTACAACCCTAAGCAAACCAAACTAAACCTCAGGAGACTGCAATCTAGTGCAAAATTGTTAGCAGTCCAATCCTTGTCCATGAATGGACATTGTGCATTGAGTACTTATCTTAACTTAATGATTCTAATGCTATCGAAATTGTCATATTCCTTGTGCTTTTGTTTACATATCAATTCTATTTGAATTATTGTAACATTGCCCTTGTTTACTCTCATGATAATAGTGTGGTCAAGTACAACAGGCAAAATCTGGAGATACCCACCGTTCCTATTCTAGGCAAGCTGATCAGATCCGGCATCTGGGTTTTGGTTTACAGGTAACTTAGTGGCATACAGTATAATGGTTACCATAAATTCTAATCATGATATGTATAGTAACATTTTAAAGTTTTTGCAGTGGAGACCAAGATTCAGTTATTCCACTGACTGGAACAAGAACACTGGCAAATGGATTGGCAAAAGATTTGGGTCTCAACACAACTGTTCCATACCGAACCTGGTTTGAAGGAAAACAGGTTTAGTTAAATGATGCATATAAAACTTCATATTATCATATATGGAAACTGTTAATTCTGTGGCTTGAATTTTGGGTATACTGGCCAAATTATGACCCGACCCAAATAACTGTATATTTTCCTACCATGTATTAATTATGTGAGATTTTAGGAAACACACCGGGTAAGAGTTTTGTGAGCTCTGAGAGATTGTAGCACACTTCTCTATCATAGTGAAACTTTATCTTTATTTTAACCATAGATGTAGATCTTACGGTCGAACCACATTAAATTTATTTATTGAAAGAAAATGCGCATACCTAAAATTGTGTTTGTTTCAACAGAACCATGAAGCCTAACATGCTTGAACTAATCAACAATATATTTTCTTTTTAAGGTTGCTGGTTGGACACAAGTATATGGAGATATCTTATCATTTGCCACCATTAGAGGTGCATCTCATGAAGCTCCATTTTCTCAGCCAGAAAGATCCCTTGTGTTATTTAGTGCATTTATAGGGGGAAAGCAACTGCCGGAAGCCATATTGTCAAATTGGTAAATAGTTTATTGCAGTCCAACATTGTAGTGAATCTGTTAAATTTGCTACAGCAGGTGCTTCATTCTCTTTGTTTTGAATAAAAATGTGTTGCAAATTGTATTGAAGTTCATCTCAATCATCTATCATGGTGAGACCACATCGAGTCTGCAATCGCTTGGAAAAGAGATGGTAATCCTTTCAAAAGAATCAAAACAAACAGTCATTTAATTTTAATAATTTATAATAATTTAGTCCTTAAAATTTTAATATTTATAATAATTTAATTCATTTAATTTAAATTGATTTATTCAATTAAAATTAACTAACGATAAATTTAACAGAAAACTTATTTTATTAATAAAATAAAAATTTAAGAATTAAATTATTTATTATTAAAAAAATAAAAAATAAATTATGAATTTTGTGGAATTTCAGAACACTTGCAAATATTAGTATATGGGTTACTCAGAAAATGAAAAATTATAAAATAATTAAAGGATTGAAAAAATTAATATTTTTTTGAATACTTACACATATAAACACACATACATAATCTATTTAAGTAAAATTAACAATATTTAATAAATTAAATTATTTAAATTATATTATTAAAAATTTTTAATAAAAGAGTTATATATAAATTATATGAATAATTTAATTTATAAAAACAGTTAGATAACATTAAACATAAAAATAATTAAAGAGGAAGTGTATATTAAACTTTTTATTAAATTAAGTATCAAATATTTCAAAACAATATCTATTTTTATTTATATTCTGACATATTTATAATTTTTTACTATATGATATTTAATAGTTTATAAAATTAAGATTTGAAATATTTAAATAAAATAATATATTTTTAATAATAAAATATATTATTAAAATTATATAATAGAATAATAATATCACTAAAATTATTAAAAATATATATATATATAATTCTTCATTGCGATTTTTATTTAGTTGCAGTATAATTTTTATAAAAAATTAAAATTAAATAATTAAATAAATTCAGTTGAGTATAATTAAATTCTTATGGGGATTAATTTTTTTAATTTTAATATAATTAAATATGATTTTTCGGTTCGAGTAAAAACTGTTATACGAGTGATAATGCTTTAAATTAGTATAAAAATATTTAAAAAAATTTAAAATATGGAGTTTATGCACATCATTAGGTTTTTGCTGATATTTTTATTAATTTTTTATTAACGGTATAAAGATATGTTGTGAAATCTAAATTTATTACTGTGCGAGGTTAGTGAAGCAATAATAGGTAAGATATATTTTATTAATTTAATTATATTTGGAAGAAGGTTATGTCGAACAATGGTTTGGTGAACTTATATTATTTGGATAGGAGGTGAACTTGTAAAGACAATAATGGCTTGTATGTTTATATTATTTATTAATTTGTTATATTTCTAAAATATCTAAAATTGTAAAATTTATTATTATTATTTTTTATCTTCCTTCTTATTTTTTTTAAAACAAAACTATCTATTGAATTAATAAAATTCTGTTAAATAAAGAGATATCATTCCAAACAGAATGATGATTATACCTAATAGATTCTCTTGCCAAAATGTAAGCGGTTAGAGTAGCACTATGACGAAATCATCTTAGAAATATCAGTTCTACAGTTTAATAAAAATTTACAGTCATTCAAAATCAAATCCCTACATAAAATAATTTGACAAAAATACTTCTCAAGTGTCTGTCTAAACCCCTGCATAAGATAATTTGGTAAAGATACTTTTTATTTTTTCTCATCTCTAGAGTATAAATCATTAAAATCTCCCGAACAAAGTTACGAAAGAGAGTTTCTACGAGATAAAATTCGAATAAGGTTTCAAGACTGACGTCGTCGTTGCGATTCCGGAAATCCATAATAACCCGTAAACCTCAATTGAACATTACCTTCTGAAACAACTGAATCAATAAAATTCGAAAAAAAGTTAACTATAGAAACAGACACATGACTCTTGCAAATTAACGAAAGATCTCCTCCCAACCCTTATCTATTGACTGAGAAGCAACCATCAAAATATAAAAAATTACGAAAAAAATTCCACACAAAAACTAAAAGGTCTGTATATTTTGAAGATTGATTAGATTATATGTGAGAAATATTCTCACCATATAAAAATCATAAGTGACGATCGGAATATTTTTGGAGCTCTTAATAGAGACAATAATATTTTCTTTTTCATCAATAGTTAATTGACGCAGATTGTTTTTTATGGGGAAGAGAAAAAAGAAATTAAGTTTAAGGAAGAAGAAAATGCGAGAACATCACAAAGAGAATACAAGACGAAAACTTTTTAATTCTCCTAAATTTACTCCTTCCTTCTTTATTATATTTAATTTGTTATATCTTCATGTGTCCTTCCACATTCATATTTCTTTTATAAAAATTTACATATTTTATTATTTATATTTATTAAAATCATAAAAAAAGCATTTACATACTTAACATCAAGTACATTTAAATAAATTTGAGCAATTTTAAATTTTATTCTTTTAATTTTTAATTTTTATTTTAAAAAAAATATAATTAATAGAATTATAATAATTAATAAATATGAAAATAATTAAACACTAAAAAATAATATAAAAATAATATAAACATCTTGCATGTCATGCATTCTGTATTCATAGAATTAGTATCATCATATCTACCGATTGATAAATGAGCTCTTTAATTTACGGCTACCTTTTAAGCAATCGAACCATCAATGTGACATAAAACTTTACTTATAAATGGAAATTTTGTTGTGAAAAGTAGAATCCATCATATCTCATCAGAATTGACCTTAAATTAAAGTTAAGGTGGTCAGTTTGAACAATTATATTGGATGATCACATGGACCCACCGTAAAACACTGGGTCCCACCTTGACACCTTAATTAGCTGATATTTGCATACCTTTACTGTAATACCCGGCATGTTCAGACATCAGAATTCCTATCGTTCGGTGGAATCGAGGATGTCAGAGCATCCCTGAAGGGAGAGTGGAGGTTTTCTAAAATGTTTTTAGGTTTTAAGCTTTTGTTTTAGCAAAGGAATAAGTTTTGAAGAAACAAGGCTAAGGAAAGTTTTGCCACTTTCGGCCCCCTAAAGTGTAAGTTCGGCCGCCTAAAGTAGCTCATGTTCGGCCCCCTAAACTCAATGTTCGGCCCCCGAACGTGATGAGGTGTTACATGTAGCTTTGGCCACCGAACGTGAAGCGGTGGTTCACTTTTTTTAAGTGGATATGACCGACTATGGAGGTGCTTAAGCTCTCCTTTGGGTCAGGAACAAGCACATGTTTCCCCTTGGTGATTTTCTTGAGTTTCTAATCAAATCTTTCAAAGAAAAATAAGTTTATGGTGAGTTTTAACTAGTTTTGAGAAGTTGTGGAGTTTGAGAACTTGTGAAGCTTGAATCTTCATTTCTTCAAGTTTGGGGTCACGCCAGCCTTTGTTCTTCAAAGGGTAAGAGTGAATCCTTTGTTTTTATTATGTTTTAAATGAGTTTGATGATGGGAAAGGGGAGTTGTGCTTGAGTATGCATAAGTTGTCCATATTAGGGTGTATGGCTCCTATGCTTTGTGTATGGTTGTTGTGTGTTGTTTGTTGGAGTTTAATTTATTTGAAGCTCCTTTATGCTTATTGAAGTGTTTATGCATGTTTTAGAAGGGGTAAATGCATGTGTTGAGGTCTGAGCAGGTGATGGAGGGATTGGCAGGCGTCCTTGTGCACGAAACTGAGTTCTGGATGAACTCAGGTTCGGCCCCCGAAAGTCCAAGTTAGGCCGCCGAACATGCCTGACTTTCGTCTCTGGAAGGGACATTCGGCCGCCGAAGGTGCCCCCGAAAGTGCCCTGTCCAGCCTTCCTTTGCATGTTTTCTATGTTTGGTCTAAGGTGTTTTAAGGGGTTTTAAGGGGAGATGTTTAGCGGTATGTCCGAGTATGTTTGGTCCCTCATTTGAGTCTATCTGTGTAGGCACAGAGCAGAGGAACCAGAGAGAGCAGCAGTGAGTACTGCTCCAGAGTTTTCAGAGCCTGCAGAGTCAGTCAGTTCAGATAGCCAGAGGTGAGTGGAACTAAACTTAATGCTTTTTGAATTGATCAAAGACATGTTTTAGCATATCTCATGCATCATGATTATGCCATAAGTTGATTGCATTAGTATCCACGAATATGTTGCATTGCATTGTTATTTGTTGATGTGGGTAAATGCTGAATGATCCCATAGTCACAGACAGGAAGACCAGGAGCCTTTGACTACGCCCTGGCACGTATAGCAAAGACCAGGAGCCTTTGACTACGCCCTGGCAGGTATATAGCAAAGTCCAGGAGCCTTTGACTACGCCCTGGCAATGGTAAGTTTACAGGTGTTATATACACATATACATATATGACAGGAAGACCAGGTGCTCGATTCTACGCCCTGGCACAGAGTTACTGGGACTATGTGGTGACAGGTTTACTCTTGATGTGGCTTGTCTGTGATATGGTGCATTCCATGAGATCATATTTTACTGAGATGTTTTACTGTTCTACTCACTGGGCTATAGAGCTCATCCCACTCCCTTAACCCCAGTTTTGCAGGTTCAGTGTACAGTGTACAGGGACAGTCCAGCAGAGTACAGGAAGAGTAAAGAGATCTGTAATAGCTTAGAGTGGACATGTAATATTAAAGAGATGTAATAGTTGTTGCTTGACCTAGTGATGTATATGTTTTGTACATGATCTGTATCTGTATATATGTTTTTCTGTATGTGAAAACCAGGCTTAACAGATATGAGTTAACCCATCTAGAGCAAGCTCTAGTCAGGGATACAGAGTACAGAGTACAGGAGTACAGAGTACAGAGATAGTGCATGCACAGGTTAAGCCTTGGTTCAGAAAAGAGTTTTATTTTCACATAAAATGTATGATCATGTATGAGTGTTACAGGTACACAGAGAGTATAGCAGGCTTGCTACGGGTTCTGGCGGCCTTAAGCCGACCTGAATCCTAGCGCCGGTGACGGTCCTTTTGGGGTCGTTACAGATTGGTATCAGAGCCCTAGGTTCACATGATCGGACCGATAGAGACAGTGTTGGGCTCAGACAGGTTAGAAGTGGTCAAGCACAATAGGAAATCATGTCCACTAGGATAGGGTCTTGAGTCCTATCTGCTATGATATGCCATGAGTATTGTATGTGTATGATTGTTATGTGATATGTGATAGTTATGTGCTAAAGTGGTATGTTATATGTTGTGTTTCCAGAGTAAAGATGCGAGGAACTCGTCGATCAGCTCGATTGACTGGAGTCCCACCAGAGAGTGAGAGACCAGCTGCTCGTCCTCCTGCATTGCCAAGGGCAAGGTCTCAGAGATCTAGCAGGGAAGGTACGTCGATAGACCCTAGAAGGTCTGTAGACGAGAGCAGAAGAGGAACAGTGAGGGGAGGAAGATCAGAGGAGAGAAGGGAAGCTATGGAGATTGATCAGTCTAGAGATGATAGCATGGGTATAGGCAGTTTTGAGGAAGGTATGGGAGAATCTTTGGGAGGTGTTCAGGCCTCAGGTTATGGCTATCCATCCTTGTTTCAGGAGCCAGAGTATCCGATGGAGGGTATGTCGGAATACTCTCGTTTTGACCCATATCCTACATACATGCCATATATGCCATATCCTCACTATTATCCCCCATATCCGAGGTATCCATCTTCCCCTATACATCCAAGTGCAGCACACCTAGAGCCAAATGAACCAAATGAACCAGTACTACCACCAGAACCAGTAGCCCCTGTTGTTGATAGACATGAACCTAGCTCATCTGGAGGTAAAGTTCAAATGACGGAGTATTTGAAATTGGATGCTCCTAAATACAATACGGGAGATGATCCATTTGATTACCTCAGAGCAGTTAGGATGATCACCAGTGAATTGGGAGCAGATGATAGGAGAGCCATTGAGATGGCAGGTTTCACAATAAAATGCAGGAAAGCCAGAGAATGGTTTAAGAATTATGTGGAGCCTAGAATGGACAGCATGTCATGGGGAGAGTTCGCTAATGAGTTTGCAGGGTGGGCTTTTCCTGATAGTTCGAGGGAGATGAAGATAATTGAGTTTGAACAGTTGAGACAAACAGATGAGATGACTGTGGATGAATTTACAGATAAGTTTCTGGATCTGCTTCAGTACGTGGGTCAAGCCTATGATACTGATCAGAAGAAGGCAAGGAGATATACCATGAGACTTCATCCCAGGTATTCTTCTTTGATCCTTCCAGCAGAAAAGGAGAGTTTTCACTCTATTATAGATGCAGCCAGGAAAATGGAAGCTAGTGCCAATATTCAGAAACAGTCAAAGGCACAGGCTTCGGGTTCTAAGGCCCCCAGTTCAGGTTCTACAGGCAGTAAAAGATGGGATAGAGCGAGAGGAACAAGGAAAGGGTTCTGGAATAAAGTCAAGTCAGGTCTGGGAATAGGTAGTGGCTCAAGCTCTGGCACAGCTCCAGTCTGCAGACGATGCGGAAAACCACATGGAGGAGTTTGTCGGTTGGGATCTACAGCTTGTTTTCGATGTGGACAGGAAGGGCATATTGCTCGAGATTGTCCGCAGATGACCTTTGTACCATCCCAGCAGATGAGTTCAGGCAGTGTGGTTCAGCCAGTTGTACGGCCAGCAGCTCCAGTCATGCCTCAGACTAGTGGCAGAGGCAGAGGTAGAGGGGTAGCCTCTACTTCAGCAGCAGGTTCCCGAGGTGGAAATCCGGTAGCCCCAGCACGGCTTTTCACAGTGACACAGGAGGAGGCTAACACGTCGAACACAGTGGTGTCAGGTAATCTCATCATTGGGTGTTCAGATGTGTATGCTTTGATGGACCCCGGTGCTTCTCATTCCTTTATTGCTTCGAGAGCCATAGAGAGGTTGGGTTTGATCAGTTCTGAGTTAGAGTATCCTCTCTGGGTCAGTGGACCTAGATGTGACCCATCAGTGGCAGTGTCAGTCTGTCGTTTCAGTCCAGTGTTTATTGAGAGTAGATGCCTTCCAGCTGACCTTGTGGTTCTAGACTTGACAGATTTTGATGTCATTCTAGGGATGGATTGGTTATCTACATATAGTGCTACGTTGGACTGTCGAGAGAAGCTAGTGAGTCTCAGAGACCAGGATGGGTCAGAGTGTGTCTTCAGAGGAGACAGGAGAGGTACACCCAGAGGTATGATTTCAGCCCTTCAGGCTCGTCGTTTGCTTAGGAGGGGTTGTCAGGGGTTTCTAGCTCATGTGAGAGAGCTAGACAGTCAGGTGAGGGAACCAGCCACAGTACCAGTAGTCCGAGAGTTTCTCGATGTGTTCCCAGACGATTTGCCAGGACTACCACCTGATAGGGAGATAGGGTTTGAAATTGAATTACTGCCAGGTACTAGACCTATCTCTATTCCTCCCTACAGGATGGCGCCAGCTGAGTTAACAGAGTTGAAAGAACAGTTGCAGGACTTGGTAGATAAGGGTTTCATCCGCCCTAGTACCTCACCTTGGGGTGCTCCAGTGCTCTTTGTCAGAAAGAAGGATGGATCCCTCAGACTTTGTATCGACTACAGACAGTTGAACAAGGTCACTATCAAGAATAGGTATCCCTTACCTCGGATTGATGATCTATTTGACCAGCTAGCTGGAGCAGGTTGTTTCTCGAAGATAGATCTGAGATCTGGGTATCATCAGTTGAGAGTCAGAGAGGCAGATGTGCCTAAGACAGCTTTCCGGACCAGATATGGGCATTATGAGTTCTTAGTGATGCCGTTCGGGTTGACTAACGCCCCTGCAGCATTTATGGATCTCATGAACAGGGTATTCAGTGAGTTTCTGGATCACTTTGTCATTGTGTTTATCGATGATATCTTAGTGTATTCCAGAAATGCAGAGGAGCATGCCCAGCATCTGAGGATTGTTTTGCAGACACTGAGAGAGCATGGTTTATATGCCAAGTTCTCGAAGTGTGAGTTTTGGTTGCGGAGCATTGCCTTCTTGGGACATGTGGTATCAGCAGAGGGTATTGAGGTAGACCCCAAGAAGATCGAGGCTGTAGCTAACTGGCCCAGACCCATGACAGTGACTGAGATTAAAAGTTTTCTGGGACTGGCAGGTTACTACAGGAGGTTCGTTCAGAACTTCTCAAAGATAGCAGCTCCTATGACCAAATTGACTCAGAAGAACCAGAAGTTTATCTGGTCAGACCAGTGTGAAGAGAGCTTTGAGGAGCTCAAGAGGAGATTGACCACAGCACCAGTGTTAGCTCTGCCTGTGAGTAATAAGGATTTCACAGTGTTCTGTGATGCATCTCGAGTGGGATTGGGTTGTGTATTGATGCAGAGTGATAGAGTAATCGCTTATGCTTCTAGACAGTTGAAGAAGCACGAGTTGAATTACCCTACCCATGACCTAGAGATGGCAGCAGTTATCTTTGCACTTAAGATGTGGCGGCATTACCTCTACGGGGTGAAATGCGAGATCTACACTGATCACAAGAGTTTACAGTACATCTTAAGTCAGAGAGAGCTGAATTTGAGGCAGAGAAGGTGGGTCGAATTGCTCAGTGATTATGATTGTAAGATCCAGTATCATCCGGGTAAGGCGAATGTAGTCGCAGACGCCCTAAGCCGGAAGTCACTAGGCAGTTTATCCCATATAGCAGCAGAGCGGAGACCAGTTGTGATAGAGCTTTATAAGCTCTTTGATGAGGGCTTACAGCTAGAGTTGTCGGGTACAGGTGCGGTGATAGCACAAATGAGAGTGACACCTGTGTTTCTGGAGCAGATAGCGCAGAGACAGCATGAGGACCCTGAATTGCTGAAAATTGCCAGGACTGTTCAGTCAAGCAACAATACAGAGTTTAGATTTGACAGTAAAGGGATCCTTCGCTATGGGAGTCGACTTTGTGTACCAGATAGGGGCAGTGTGAAGGAAGACATTATGAGGGAAGCTCATAATGCGAGGTATAGTGTTCACCCAGGAGCCACCAAGATGTATCAGGATCTGAAAAGGGTCTATTGGTGGCCAGCCATGAAGAAAGAAGTGGCACGGTTCGTGACAGCCTGTGAGGTTTGTCAGAGGGTGAAATTAGAACATCAGAAACCTGCCGGTATGCTTAACCCATTACCGATTCCAGAGTGGAAATGGGAGAACATAGCCATGGATTTTGTAGTGGGTTTACCAGTAGCGTCCAACAGGATAGACTCGATATGGGTGATTGTGGACAGACTCACGAAATCTGCTCATTTTCTTCCAGTACGGAGTAACTATTCTGTGGATAAGTTGGCACAGGTCTATCTGGATGAGATAGTGAGATTACATGGAGTTCCAGTGTCTATAGTTTCAGACAGAGGACCTCAGTTTACTTCCCGCTTTTGGCGGAGTCTGCAAAGTGCGATGGGCACGAGGTTGGATTTTAGTACTGCTTTCCACCCACAGACTGATGGACAGTCAGAAAGGACCATCCAGACCATAGAGGATATGCTACGCCTATGTGTGTTAGACTTTGGCGGTTCTTGGAGGCAGCATCTACCTTTGGTGGAGTTTGCCTACAATAACAGTCATCATGCTAGCATTGGGATGGCTCCTTATGAAGCATTATATGGGAGGAAGTGCAGATCACCTGTTTGCTGGGAAGAGGTAGGAGAGAAGGCTCTTGCAGGGCCAGAGTTAGTAGACATTACCAGTAGAATGGTGCCCATGATCAGAGAAAGAATCAGAACAGCTCAGAGTAGACAGAAAAGTTATGCAGACATTCGCAGAAAGCAGTTAGAGTTTCAAGAGGGTAATTGGGTATTGCTGAAAGTGTCTCCAATGAAAGGAGTGGTTCGTTTTGGGAAGAAAGGTAAATTAGCTCCACGGTACATTGGACCCTTTGAGGTGTTGCAAAGGATCGGAAATGTGTCGTATAAGCTGGATTTACCTGCTTCTATGGAGAGGATTCACCCGGTATTTCATGTTTCTATGCTACGACAGTTTGTGTCAGATCCGAATCAGGTTCTGAGTGAGCCTGAGGTGGAGATTCATACAGATCTCACCTATATAGAGCAGCCAGTGCGGATTCTTGACACGCAGATCAGACAGCTAAGGAACAAGGAGATTCCAATGGTGAAAGTGTTATGGAACCACCATAATCTCGAAGAGTGCACCTGGGAGACGCGGGAGTCTATGCTCCAGCAATATCCATATTTGTTTTGCGGTTAGTTTTCTCCGTTTCATGTTTTTATTGTGTGTTTTAGGAACATCCGAGGACGAATGTTCTTAAGGAGGGGAGAATGTAATACCCGGCATGTTCAGACATCAGAATTCCTATCGTTCGGTGGAATCGAGGATGTCAGAGCATCCCTGAAGGGAGAGTGGAGGTTTTCTAAAATGTTTTTAGGTTTTAAGCTTTTGTTTTAGCAAAGGAATAAGTTTTGAAGAAACAAGGCTAAGGAAAGTTTTGCCACTTTCGGCCCCCTAAAGTGTAAGTTCGGCCGCCTAAAGTAGCTCATGTTCGGCCCCCTAAACTCAATGTTCGGCCCCCGAACGTGATGAGGTGTTACATGTAGCTTTGGCCACCGAACGTGAAGCGGTGGTTCACTTTTTTTAAGTGGATATGACCGACTATGGAGGTGCTTAAGCTCTCCTTTGGGTCAGGAACAAGCACATGTTTCCCCTTGGTGATTTTCTTGAGTTTCTAATCAAATCTTTCAAAGAAAAATAAGTTTATGGTGAGTTTTAACTAGTTTTGAGAAGTTGTGGAGTTTGAGAACTTGTGAAGCTTGAATCTTCATTTCTTCAAGTTTGGGGTCACGCCAGCCTTTGTTCTTCAAAGGGTAAGAGTGAATCCTTTGTTTTTATTATGTTTTAAATGAGTTTGATGATGGGAAAGGGGAGTTGTGCTTGAGTATGCATAAGTTGTCCATATTAGGGTGTATGGCTCCTATGCTTTGTGTATGGTTGTTGTGTGTTGTTTGTTGGAGTTTAATTTATTTGAAGCTCCTTTATGCTTATTGAAGTGTTTATGCATGTTTTAGAAGGGGTAAATGCATGTGTTGAGGTCTGAGCAGGTGATGGAGGGATTGGCAGGCGTCCTTGTGCACGAAACTGAGTTCTGGATGAACTCAGGTTCGGCCCCCGAAAGTCCAAGTTAGGCCGCCGAACATGCCTGACTTTCGTCTCTGGAAGGGACATTCGGCCGCCGAAGGTGCCCCCGAAAGTGCCCTGTCCAGCCTTCCTTTGCATGTTTTCTATGTTTGGTCTAAGGTGTTTTAAGGGGTTTTAAGGGGAGATGTTTAGCGGTATGTCCGAGTATGTTTGGTCCCTCATTTGAGTCTATCTGTGTAGGCACAGAGCAGAGGAACCAGAGAGAGCAGCAGTGAGTACTGCTCCAGAGTTTTCAGAGCCTGCAGAGTCAGTCAGTTCAGATAGCCAGAGGTGAGTGGAACTAAACTTAATGCTTTTTGAATTGATCAAAGACATGTTTTAGCATATCTCATGCATCATGATTATGCCATAAGTTGATTGCATTAGTATCCACGAATATGTTGCATTGCATTGTTATTTGTTGATGTGGGTAAATGCTGAATGATCCCATAGTCACAGACAGGAAGACCAGGAGCCTTTGACTACGCCCTGGCACGTATAGCAAAGACCAGGAGCCTTTGACTACGCCCTGGCAGGTATATAGCAAAGTCCAGGAGCCTTTGACTACGCCCTGGCAATGGTAAGTTTACAGGTGTTATATACACATATACATATATGACAGGAAGACCAGGTGCTCGATTCTACGCCCTGGCACAGAGTTACTGGGACTATGTGGTGACAGGTTTACTCTTGATGTGGCTTGTTTGTGATATGGTGCATTCCATGAGATCATATTTTACTGAGATGTTTTACTGTTCTACTCACTGGGCTATAGAGCTCATCCCACTCCCTTAACCCCAGTTTTGCAGGTTCAGTGTACAGTGTACAGGGACAGTCCAGCAGAGTACAGGAAGAGTAAAGAGATCTGTAATAGCTTAGAGTGGACATGTAATATTAAAGAGATGTAATAGTTGTTGCTTGACCTAGTGATGTATATGTTTTGTACATGATCTGTATCTGTATATATGTTTTTCTGTATGTGAAAACCAGGCTTAACAGATATGAGTTAACCCATCTAGAGCAAGCTCTAGTCAGGGATACAGAGTACAGAGTACAGGAGTACAGAGTACAGAGATAGTGCATGCACAGGTTAAGCCTTGGTTCAGAAAAGAGTTTTATTTTCACATAAAATGTATGATCATGTATGAGTGTTACAGGTACACAGAGAGTATAGCAGGCTTGCTACGGGTTCTGGCGGCCTTAAGCCGACCTGAATCCTAGCGCCGGTGACGGTCCTTTTGGGGTCGTTACATTTACCATATTTTAATGCTGGAGCTGATTATGCCTTTGACCAACTAACAAACCAAATGATTCCTCTTTCTTGACTTAATTTCGAGTATTATTGAATCATGTTTTCAATTATGCGACCCATAGCTAGCATATGTGTGTAATTCGTCGGTTAGATTCTTGATAAATCTTTTCCTTTTCCTGGTCCATGATAGATTTGGTTTTCTTCTGGATCCCTTCTTGATGGGCTCCCTGATGGGTCTCTCCATGTTCTACCTGGTGAAAGGACCTGTAAAATAAAAAAGAATGGTCAGGGGCCTACCGGGGTTGTCCCGGTGGGGACCCTCCGACGCTCAAGTCAGATTTTATGGCTCAGAGTAGTATATTTAGGCAAGAGTTGCAGAAAGAATAAAAATGGTGTCCAGGAAGGAGAAGGAAGAAGAAGAGAGAGCCCCCTTTTGCGTGGCTTTTACCGTGATATATATATCTGTCTCTCTGCCACAATGCTAGCTGTCTTCTGCCGCTCAGCTCCGTATGTACGGATGTGTCAGGCGCCTGCTCCATGCGTAACGGCCATTAATTCTCCTCTGATACGCATGCGGAAGGACCTACCAGCGGGGCATCTTGGTCATTTTCCCCTTTCCAGGCTGGGTTGAATGGTAGGGCTGAAGTTGAGCCTGGTGAGGGCCTGATTACTGGGCCGAGAGGTTTGGGCCGGCTTGATTGAGGGGTCTAGGCGGAGTCCGGCCCTGTGACTGAGCGGGTTGGACCTGACTCTCGAGGGGAATATTGAAGCCTTCGGATCATGGACTGTTTTCGTGGGCCTGGCCTTTTAGACCGAGGTGAAGAAATCCATCAATCATCAATTGCCCCTTTATCTCCTCAGCAGTTATTCCATGACTGGTGAGGGGATAAATCTTTAAACTCTATTCATGACCGTGTGGTCTGAGAACTGCTCTTGTCGAAAGTATCCCTTTCCTGCCTTTTTATTATTTTTGCCTGAGCGTTGGACTCTTGTGTATGTTTTTGCCCCTGAGTATTTATGGGTTGTCTTCTTTCGAGCGTTTTGCGGGCTCTTTGTTGCCTGGACCTTTCTCTAGGTCAGCTGAGTTGGTTTAGTGTGAGCGGTCAATTCTCGAGGTCGTTGCCTCTTATGATTGCCCCTGATTCTCTGTTTGGCTTTGTATTTTGGTATGCAGTTTGCTTTAGGAATCACCTTGCCTTAATTCGGTCTGCCTATTGGGTTTACCAGTACTGCGCTCATTTTCTTGAGATCGGCATGATGCTTTGGTACTTTTGGCTGTTGTGTGAGATCAAAGTCTCTCTACCTGATGACTCGAGGTCCTTTGGGAGGTCGGAGTTTAGCTTTTCATTTATGGTCCCGTGCCCCAATCTTTTATGTGAGATCGGAACTATGTTCTTATGAGTTGTTTTTGCTTGTAGCACCGGATGATCTTGGGGATTCCGGCTATTTTTGCTCCGGGAGATCTTTGAGATCTTCGCCGGTCTTCTACCTCAGTGAGGTCTTCTACCTCTCAATGAAGTCTTCTGCCTCAGTGAGGTCTTCTGCCTCATTGAGGTCTTCTGCCTCTTTGAGGTCTTCTACCTCAGAGTGAGGTCTTCTGCCTCAGTGAGGTCTTCTGCCTCTTTGAGGTCTTCTGCCTTTTTGAGGTCTTTTGCCTCAGTGAGGTCTTCTGCCTCATTGAGGTCTTCTGCCTCAGTGAGGTCTTCTGCCTCAGAGTGAGGTCTTCTGCCTCAGTGAGGTCTTCTACCTCATTGAGGTCTTCTGCCTCAGTGAGGTCTTCTATCTCTCAGTGAGGTCTTCTGCCTCATTGAGGTCTTCTGCCTCATTGAGGTCTTCTGCCTCATTGAGGTCTTCTGCCTCAGTGAGGTCTTCTGCCTTATTGAGGTCTTCTGCCTCATTGAGGTCTTCTGCCTCCGTGAGGTCTTCTGCCTCATTGAGGTCTTCTACCTCTCAGTGAGGTCTTCTGCCTCATTGAGGTCTTCTGCCTCATTGAGGTCTTCTGCCTCAGTGAGGTCTTCTGCCTCATTGAGGTCTTCTGCCTCATTGAGGTCTTCTGCCTCATTGAGGTCTTCTGCCTCCGTGAGGTCTTCTGCCTCATTGAGGTCTTTTTATGCCAGGACCTCAGTGAGGTCTTCTTTTGGCAGGACCTCATTGAGATCTTCTCATGCCAGGACCTCAGTGAGGTCTTCTCATGCCAGGACCTCATTGAGGTCTTCTTTTGCCAGGACCTCATTGAGGTCTTCTCATGCCAGGACCTCAGTGAGGTCTTCTCATGCCAGGACCTCATTGAGGTCTTCTTATGCCAGGACCTCAGTGAGGTCTTCTTTTGGCAGGACCTCATTGAGGTCTTCTCATGCCAGGACCTCAGTGAGGTCTTTTCATGCCAAGACCTCATTGAGGTCTTCTTATGCCAGGACCTCATTGAGGTCTTCTTATGCCAGGACCTCAGTGAGGTCTTCTTTTGCCAGGAGATCTTGGGGACCCTGGTCTTCATGCTTCGGGAGGTCTTTTAAGATCCTCACCGGCCGTTTTTATTTTATTTTCCCGGGAGTTCTAGGGGATCCCGGTCTTCATGCTCTGGGAGGACTTTTAAGATCCTCACCGGCCGTTTTTATTTTGTTTTCCCGGGAGTTCTAGGGGATCCCAGTCTTCTTTGTTTTCCTAGGAGTTTTAGGGGATCCCGGTCTTCATGCTCCGGGAGGTCTTTTAAGATCCTCACCGGCCGTTTTTATTTTATTTTCCCGGGAGTTCTAGGGGATCCCGTCTTCTTTGTATTTCCGGGACGACCTCGGGGCCTCGCCGGCTGTTTTTGCTCCAGGAGATCTTACGGGATCCTGGTCATTTTTGTATTTCCGGGATGACCTCGGGGCCTCGCCGGCTGTTTTTTGCTCCAGGAGATCTTACGGGATCCTGGTCATTTTTGTATTTCCGAGATGACCTCGGGGCCTCGCCGGCTGTTTTTTGCTCCAGGAGATCTTTGAGATCCGCCGGCCTTGTACCTTCTTGAGGTTTTTCATAAGATTCGGGATCTTTGGCCTTACTGTCGCTTCCAGGCTCTTTAGCCTTGCATGGGATTCAGGCTCATTGGCCTTACTGTCGCTTCCAGGCTCTTTAGCCCTGCATGGGATTCAGGCTCATTGGCCTTACTGTCGCTTCGTCATCTCAGCTGGTTTTGTGCCTAACTGAGGTCTTAGGCATGATTCAGAATTCTTTCTGCAAAATAAGAGCTTACATAGGGCGTATATAACGAGGATGCTCGTTGTTAATTCAATAATATTCATCAATAATATGTCACACATGTCTTTTAGTTTCATACTTCAGATGAACAATTTATAAAATACCACGCTTGAACATGTAAAATATTGTGAATAGTATAAGTATTATTTACACTTTATAATTCTGTAATTGATAATAACTGCAAAACAATAAATGAAGGTAACGTAAAAGACTCTTGATTTTGAGGTTTGTCTGGTGGTGATGATGATAAATAATTAATTGCTTGCAGTAGTTGTGGATCGTGCATAAGCTAATTTTAGAAAATCATTTATAATGGCATTGTTGTAATATTTATAAGGGATTTGGGTACTTACCTCCCAGTGATCAAGAGCCACGTCGACCACTTTTGCATGGATTGTGTGGGCGCGTCACTTTGCTCCAATCCCATCAAACTCAATCTTGAAAAATTGTTAATTTTGGTATTTGGCCGACCTGCTCAATCGGTCGTCCTGCTCCAGTAAATCCAAGTTCGAGACTTGCACCCGTCTTCAAGCTGGCCAACAGGGCCGAGCTCCTTTCAGTCCTGCTGCTCCGACCGGCTGACCGACCCGTTTTCCCCAACTCATTTAATGAAGGGACAGAAGGAATAAACGGGACAGGAGAGAAGGAGACTTGTATCATCCAGTTGAACTTTCATATTCACATACAGACAAAATGTCAAATCATACTTCTTATTGGAATTCTCAGCAATTTGTGGACAGAGTGAAGAAAACCCACTTCCAAAAGGAACCAGAATGAATTGTTTTTCAAATGACACATGTCCTTTATGACCCAGCTCTTCTCATTCTCATTGCCATCCTTTTCTGTGGCATATTGCGTCATGTGCCACTGTTCATCTCCAAATTCCCATCAAATAACCAAAATCCACTCACAAAAATTAACCCTCATTTCCCAGCTCTAGCCACGAAGGGTCGTAACGCTCGCTTTGCCCAGTCTTACCATCCAACGGCTCTGATTTGGAGCCGGTCTCATTGTCCTTTGATTGTTCTCGATGCTTATTCCCTTCATTCCCTTTTTCCTCCTTATTTCCATTCCTCATTCCCCGGAAGCTGCCCCATCTTCTTTCTGTCAGCAGATTCTGCGCATCCCATACCCCAGCTATCGTCGATGGCTTTGGGTCATTGGAAGATCGGGAGCAACGTCTTCACAAACCCCAATACTTTGATCAAGTCAACAAAATTTTCCCTCAAAATTGATTATTTTACCTCTCACAGAAAAATCCCCACCCTTTCAAACGGACTGCCACCAAAAATCACAAAAGGGGATCACAAATCTAACTCCACCAGTGTTGTTTTCAAGTTTGTCTTCCCCCAAACATTGCATTCCTTTCCCACTCTCTTTTTTTTTTCCTTTTCTTTTCTTTTCTTTTATATATATATATATATATATATATATATATATATATACACGGCCGACCTCAGAATTTCAACAAATACATAAATTACTCACATTTTTTTCCTTTTACAGAAAATATTCACCAGGCTTCAAAGAAAAAATCGGCCGTAATAAAACCTTTGTGCTTCGCCGGCGTTCCTTTCCGCCGCCGGCGCATACGAAGTTGAAGGCATCGCAAGGGATCCCGCGACCTCCCACAGTTGTCTTCCCCATCCTCAAGATGACCGAGCTTTCTCTGTTGTTACAACGCACGGCTTCGGGCTTCGCCGGTGACACCCATGACTGGACGCGACATTGGATCGTCACCTTCCTGCGCCGGCTGTCCCGACGCCGTTCACCAGGCATGAAGTCACTGTTATCATGAACTCAAAGCAGCAGATTCCCAATTTTTCACTCTTTATGTGGATCTCAATGGGTGGATCTGGAAACTTTAGAGATAGTAAAATCTCTTTCGTTTCCCACAGACGGCGCCAATTGATAAATCTTTTCCTCTTCCTGGTCCATGATAGATCTGGTTTTCTTCTGGATCCCTTCTTGCTGGGCTCCCTGATGGGTCTCTCCATGTTCTACCTGGTGAAAGGACCTGTAAAATAAGAAAGAATGGTCAGGGGCCTACCGGGGTTGCCCCGGTGGGGACCCTCCGACGCTCAAGTCAGATTTTATGGCTCAGAGTAGTATATTTAGGCAAGAGTTGCAGAAAGAATAAAAATGGTGTCCAGGAAGGAGAAGGAAGAAGAAGAGAGAGCCCCCCTTTTGCGTGGCCTTTACCGTGATATATATATCTGTCTCTCTGCCACAATGCTAGCTGTCTTCTGTCGCTCAGCTCCGTATGTACGGATGTGTCAGGCGCCTGCTCCATGCGTAACGGCCATTAATTCTCCTCTGATACGCATACGGAAGGACCTACCAGCGGGGCATCTTGGTCATTTTCCCCTTTCCGGGCTGGGTTGAATGGTAGGGCTGAAGTTGAGCCTGGTGAGGGCCTGATTACTGGGCCGAGAGGTTTGGGCCGGCTTGATTGAGGGGTCTAGGCGGAGTCCGGCCCTGTGACTGAGCGGGCTGGACTGACTCTCGAGGGGAATATTGAAGCCTTCGGATCATGGACTGTTTTCGTGGGCCTGACTTTTTAGACCGGGGTGAAAAAATCCATCCATCATCAATTCTGAATTAAAATGAATTGAAAAAATTAAAATTTAAAATTTAGAAATATTAAAAATTAAATTAAATTAATTATTAAAATATATTTAAATTAAACTAAACTAATAAAAATCAGTTTGATTTGATTTAATTATATTAAAATCGAAATTTATAAATTTAATGTATTTAAATTTGAATCGATAATTAGATTAAATAAGAGAGCGGAAAAAAAAAAATTCAACACCGTTAATTGAGTTGGATAAAGATTAATATAATAGTGTAAAATAAAATCGATTAATTTTAGTTAATCAATTATTTAATATGTTTAAATTGAATTAATTAAAAATTAAATAATTTTAAAAATATTAATTGAATCAAATTAAATATTTTAACTAATCAAATTATTAAATTAAAATTAATCAATTTAATTTAATTTTTTAATTTAAATCGATATATACTCTCCCTGGTCAGATTCCCTCACTCTCTGATCAGATTCCCTCACTCTCTGTAAATTGCAAGTTAGACACTGTATATCAAGATGCGGTAATTTTATATTTCAAATTATGAAGACGCCTTGATTTAAATAATTAAAATAAAGGTTTATTAAAAATTATTATTTAACTTAAGAGTATAAATTATTATTTTATTATTTAAAATTTAATTTTTTTTAAAAATTTTTTTTTAAATAAAAATTAAGAATTGAATGATTAAATCTCAAATTTTATTCAGATGTATTTACCACAAAACCAAACGACTATGTCTGTTAATATATTTTTATAAAAATATTAAATATATTAATTATTAATTATATATTTAGTTATTTAAATATTATATTATATTAAACAAATATAATTTACATACTCCAAATTAAATTAGCATACCAATTAAATATATTACTAATTAAATTAGTATATTAATTAAGTCTATCTTTATATATTTTATATTTTATTAATTAATATACCGCATACTATTTAGTCATTCTAAACTTAAAGAGTACCATGAACTAAATAGCTATATATAATTATAGTATATAGTAAATTAAGAGAAAAAATCTATATTATACAAATTAAAAATAAATTTTGACTCCGTTTATTTATAAAAAATAATTTATATTTGAAAAATATTTTTTATAAAAATTATTTTTTATATTTTTTAACGAGATAATTTATATTTATTTTTTAATTTTAATTTTAAAAAATAAAATTTATTAATAAAATTATATATATAAATTTTAATAAAACTTTTAAAGTGTGGAAAATAAATTTTTTTAAAGAAAAATTATTTTTCTTAAAGTAATTTTTTTTAATCAGATTAATATTTTTCTTAAAAATTTTAAAGTTTGGCTATGTTATTTATTCATACCTTAGGTGATGTAAATCTTTCCATTAATAAAATGCTGAAATTTAAAATTGATTGTATTGGATTCATAGAGAGACTATAGAATTAAACGGTGGTCTTAAAACGCCACCAAAGTACAGTGTGCTTTCCATTGATTGGCCAAGTTAGATGCTCTATCAATATGATTAGAACCTTTAAATCAAGACAATTATTATTTTTGTATGATGTGTTTTATATCAAATTTACTTACGCAAAAAATATAGTAAAATATTATTATTCGTTTTTTTTTTATATATATTTGCCTTTTGTTTTCAGTTAGTGAATATATTTTTTTCTTTTATCTGAAAAAAAACTTCAATTAATTATATTTTACCAAATGGCTTTGCCTAAATAAAATTTTTGAGAATGAGATTTAACATTCTCACATAGGTTGGGAATGAGAAGGTAAAAGGCTTATCTAACCTAAGCTCAATTATTAACTATTAGGCCTAAAAGTTTATTTGTTTCAATTGTTCCTTGGTGTTACAATTAATATTAAAATTACCCTAAATAATAAAATTATGCAAAGACAGTAGATCAGGAAAGAGATATCTATTTCTATAAATGAGATAGAGTTGCAGCAGAAACCAAAACGCCTCCCAGAAGTTCAATCCTAACTTTAATTATATTCAGGCTCGGTATTCGGTTTAAATTAAAAAATGGATTGAATTGAATTAATTTAAAATTTTAGTTCAATTTTTTATTTATTTCGCTTCGATTTGATTTTTAATTTTAAAAATTTTGATTATTTCAGTTCTATTCGATTTTGATCAGAAAAAAATCAAAAAAATTGAACCGAACCGATTAGTGATAATAATATGTTATTTTCAATAATATAGAGAAATTAGATCATATTAAATTAAAATATTTTAATTAAATTTTAAAATATTAAAAATAAAGTGTAAAAAATGAAAAAAATTAAAAATTAAAACCGATCAAATCAAACTGAATCATATCGGTTTAGTTCGATTTAATTTCTGATCAAAATCAATTCGGTTTGATTTTCATAAATACTAAAATTTTGATTTTCAATTTATTCAGTTCGATTTTAAATCGAACCGACTGAATGTTCACTCCTATTTATATCTAATGAATGAAAATGAGGACTTCACAAATTTAAGTGGTAATATTGTAACGTTTCTACACTTGTGGGAAAATGAGATAAGTTCTATATATCTAGTTACTGACTAATAAAATAAATTTATTTAATTATTTTGGATTAAGTGGTTTAAACTTCAATTTATTTGAATTAATTGGCATTATGTTGCTACTAATAATATACTCTACGTTTAATAGAATAATTAGATATTATTTTTCATATATTTTAAATATTTAATTATATTATATAAAGGCTGTTATTTATTTTTAGTATTAATTTAATTGAATCTTGAATAAAAATAAAATTCATGAGATTATGTTAATATGTAAAAAAAATCATGGTTATAGTTGTGAGATTTCTTTTATATTTAAGTAATATCTCTAAATATTTCTAATTGATATTCTTATCACGATTGTACAATTATTTTAAACCAGTATATATTATATTTTTTACCTTTTAGAGAAAAGAACCGATTTCATATGTTGAGATATTTAAAACTGATATGTAATTGCTTATTTTATAAATAAATACACTAAACTGATTCCCCTGAGAAATCAATATAAAAAATAACCTGTGTTGTTACTCAAGTGATGGCCGTGTAATTCTGTGTAAGTGATCCTTTAAATTGAAATCAATAAATGATCTGGGACTTTTATGTTTTAATTTATCTTATATGTTATTTGGTTTATAAATAATAAATGGAGATTAATTGAATGTTTATGTGATTGAAATAAAATTCATCACCCTAAATTAAATTAGAGAATGTCTTATTTATTTTCTACTAACATTAATCATGAAATTCTTGTTCAAAGTAAAATAAAATTAGCAAATGAAATTTAGAATTTTATTTAAATAGTCAATACTTGATAGATGATAACTAATATGATTTAATATTATAGATACGTTTTACATATTAAATATTAAATCGGGACATTTGTAATGAAGGAATATTAATTACACCGACAAATCATACACTCAAAAAGATCCAATGTTTGCATGTATTTATTTTTTAATCCAAATTTTTTAATTCCAATTTAATTAGTCTAATTTTTGCATTTTGATATAATTTTAACCAATCTATAAATTTCTAAATTTGATCGTGTATGTGACAATTTATAATCTAACTAGCTTACCACGTATATTATTATTATTAATTTTTAATTGGTCAATCGATTAAAAAAGGCCTAACGTTTATATTATTTTATATTTTAATTCACATATTTAAATTTTGAATAAATTAGTCCAATATTTATATTTGGATATAATTTTGGCTGATTTTTAAAATTATAATTAAAAATAAACCATCTAATAATTAAATATATAATTCATATCTTTAACGATGATAAATTTTATTTTATAATAATAATTATAAATATTTTATAGCAGGCATATTATTTAATTTAAAATAGCAGTATATACAAAATAATAAAAATAATATACTATTTTCTTTATGTCATATTTACTTAATTTGATTATTTTTATAATTATAAATATGAGCGAGTAAATTTATTTATTCTAGAATTTAAAAAGTATCACTTTGATTATATGGACCTTTTATTATTTTTATTCAACAAATTTAGAATTATATTATTTGATTCAATTTTATGTGGATTTAATGCTTTGCTCTATATTGATACCCACTTTTACATTGATTTAATATATTAATCGGAAAACTAAAAGGTGAGTATTCATATAGAAAAATGAATTTAGGATTTTAGATCTAGAAATAGACTTTAAATCTCTTAATAATTTAAATAATTAAAATAATCAATATTTAGTACTCAATATATTTCCATAGGAATGATAATTCTCTCATTACTTTATTATTTGTTAATGATCTGTATAATAATAAAAATTACGCAACATTGTTTTTTTAGTAAAAATTAAATATTGAATGAAATATTATAACAATAAATACTAACTTTCAATAATTTTTATTTTTCTAATAAATACAAATTAAAAAATTCACAATTGACTAACAATAGAATTATCATAAATATATTTTTCGACTATAATTTCTATATTTAATGTTGATCGAGCGACAATAATATATGTATATTTTTCATTTAAAAATAAGCTTTCATTTCTCTTTCTATGTATAAAAAAATTATAAGTTTGAATAATTTTTATTTCTATATTAATGAATTCATATAAATTTTCGCTCACTCCAATAAACATATTCATGCCATGAAATATAAATTTTAAGTTGCACATATTCAAATTCTATATAATATTTTAATATTTTTATTTTTTTAGCTATAATACTTTGAAAGATGTCAAAATAAAAAGAAAAATATTTTTTTATCTTCGTATTAAAAGAATATAAGAAATGACTCACTTTTTTATTACAATCCAGATGTACGTGAAGTTGGAAAAATTGGAATGAAAGAAGAACATCAATATAAAAATCACTTTTTGTTTTATTAAAAATAAAGTAAAGCGGAAAGAAGGATATATGAAGTAATAAGATTATTGCTTCGTTAAAGCCATTTGAAAAATATAAGATTCACAAAACGGAACCAAGAAACGAAATGAAAAAGAAGCAATGAAAATGCAAGGAATACACAGTGGATATGAATGGAAAGGGAGACATCTTAGGAAGATGAAAAGAAGAAATTGAATGGACAGTATAAAAAAGAGCAGTGCAAGTAGAGTAATTATTACTGTGACAGAAAATTTATTTATATGTGTATAAAAATAATAAATTTTTATTGACAATATTATTTTTATTTATTTATGCATAAAAAATAATAAATTTTTATTGACAATATTATTTTAAATGGAAACTTGTAATACTTTTAAATTTATAAAAGAGAATTTAAATGTGCTAATATTTTATGAAAATTTCTATAAAAATATTATAGTACAAACATCTATTATTTTTTAAAAAATTATTAAAATATTACCATTCAACCGTATTAATTAATTGTAGCTCAATTATATATTTAGACTATAAATTTTTATAAATTGAATTTAGGTAAAAATTATTTATTATAAAAAATAAAATATTCATTCTATTGTCATGTCTGAGTACAAAATTAGCTTCGTTAATTTACTAAATTGCCCTTGGGAATAAGGTTAAGGGAAAGGTAAGTAATTTTGCCTTTGGCTGACATTTATCTTTGAGTGTACACATACTATATATATAATGTTAAAAGGATATTCTCAGTTCTCACATGTTATTACCATTAAGATCTCTATAAGCTAAACAAAGAAAAATCCAAGAAAATCAATTGCTCACAACCGAAAGAAAGCTAAAGCCCTAGACCCCCTTGAAGGTGCTTTCATTTTCAGCTCAGGGAATTGAATATCCCTCTCTCTCAGCAAGCAGATCACATTAGGCTTTGAAATCAGCAAATAAAGTAAGTTTACAATAACACCCTCTCTGAAACCCATCTATATATTTTAAAAACAAGGGCAGCAAATCCTATGCATTTTGACTCTCATCTCAAATTGACTTGCCTCTTCTTCAAATTCCCAGGCTAAAGGCTTCTAAACATATAACCAAAAAGTTTCTTGATTTTCAGAACCCAAGAAAATAAAAACCAACAAGGCCCCCAAACTCATACCTCACATTCCTCCAGATTCTTGAAAGAGGAGAGAGAGAGAGAGACAAAAAGAGAACTTTTGTTAAAAGTTTTCCATGCCATGAATTGGGTTACAAGGAAGAAGCACAAGATGGGTCTTAAAAGAGAGCTAGCTTGCATATCTCTTCTTCTTCTTCTGATAATGTCACAGTTAGAGACTCCTCCTTTTGCTGTTGGGTATGGAAAGTTCAGTAGATTCAAAAGTGAGTCTGCTTCTGATCATCATCTCAGCCCTACCAACTCTAATGGTGTCTTCAGAGGAAAAAATGCAAATAAAGATTCTGATGAAATTTTTGGTGCTGAGAAGAGGAAAGTCTATACAGGACCAAACCCTTTACACAACAGATAAGTTTACTGCTAGAATCAGGAAGCTTGAATTCTGTTTCAGCTACTAAATTTTCATTTCTTTTCTTTTCTTTTCTGATCCCTTTTCTTTATTTTTTTTCATTTCTTGCTTAATATCTTGATTTTCTTCATCCCCCTTCTTTTATGAGCAATTTTGGTCCTTGAGTGCTGGTTCAAGTAATCTTATAGATGTAAATGAGAGTTTAGGTTTGAGACTTTGGTTCAGAAAATATACTTATATGTATTTTTTTTTTCTTTAAAAAATTTTATATATAAAAGAAAAATTATATATATTTATTACTCTTGCAACGTTAATGCCATTAATGTAGTTGTTGGTGTTTTGAATTCTCATCTGCTTTGATTTTCTCAGATGGATCCTTTAATTCTTTGCAGCTTCTGTTGCTAAATAACAATTGCACTGTTCCCAATAGGGACTAATACTTTATTCTCATTTTATCTCATTGTATATTCAAAATTTAGTAAGCTTTCCATTGGTAGAAAAATCATAAATAGAGCATTTATTTTGTAATAAATTTAATTTGTTCTTTACAAAATCTGTATTACTGTTGAAGACATAGAAAAGAAAAAAAAAACAACTTCGGAATTTATTAATGAATATTAAAAAATATTTAAAATTAAATTTAACAAATGTTTATTATAAAAATATATTAAAAATAATATGATTGAAAATATATTAAAAATATAATATAAATTTATTGTTTAACTATATATTACTCATCATATTTTCTTAGTTTATATGAAATAAAATAAATAGATTAATTTTGTGAAAGAGAAATATTATATATTTAGAATTAGAAATATATATATATCTCAATGCAAAATTTTGAGTTTAAATTTTTGTTCACATTCTTGTGAAACTATTTTTATATAATTCAGAAAATAAGAAAAAATAACAATAAATTTTATCAATCAAAAAGTAAATTATTCATAATTTATAACTTATTGAATTATTAATAATTTATCAATAAAATAAAAATTTGCAGTTGTAATTTTATTTTTTATTTAATTTATTTTTTATTATAAAAAATTATAAAAAAATTGAGAGAATAAAATTTAAAATTTTCGATTTAATTTATTTTAATTTAATTTAATAATACCCATACAACAAAGGTGTGTAGAAATGTACAATCAAGACATTAATGGGATATGATGTACAATTATTTTAGACCTGCAGTGGTAGATGGTTTTTATAGATTCAATGATTTCATATTGGCTGGAAAAAGGCAGGAAGACTGTGAAGCCTTAAATTACTTTGGAATTTTTATGTGAAAATTTTTTTTAAAGTTCTAGGACCATCCAATCATCTTAATTTTCTTTGTCTTGAATGATTATGTAGCAGGCCCCACTTCATGTTTGCTTTTTGATTCTCTCTCTATGTGCCAACCATATGTCCACTATATAGGTTTTCTAAATTTCAAATATTCTTTTTACATTTTTTTCCTAATATTTTATAAATAAAATTACATTTTTTGACAAATACTAAAATATCAAATATAATAATATTATAAATTAATATAATAATACATAATTTTTAATGTAATTAATTAATTAATTAAAAGGAATAAAAGGGCAAAGAAAAGGCCATAATGATTAGCAGTTAGAGGTGATAATTTTCATCTGACGCTTTTGTAATGGAGAAATGTTAGCTATGCTTATTTTTTAAGTGATTGTATAAAACTTTTATAATAATTATTATTATTATTTTCTCTATTTTTTATCATTAATTTTTTATTTTTCAACTATAAATTAAAATATTAAATAATTACTTGAAAAAAAATATATTATTATTAGCATTCAATCTCATACTATATTTATCTCATTTGATTTGAAATAATTTATTTTTATTAAATATTAAAAACATAATACTAAAAAATGTTGAAATGAATGGTAAAATATATTTTTTTAAAATGAGAGTGAAATTAAATAAATTTTCTACTAAAAAAATATTAAAAGCATAACAAAGTAATAATTGTATTTGTTAAATTGATTGAAAAGCTTTGACTTTTACCTTTACTTATCACATAATCTTTTGATGCATTTTTTACTCTTCATATCTTTAGACAATAATGCAAAGTATCAATTACTACTCTAAGTTAGTTGATCGTTTCTTTATTTTTAAGATGTAAAAAAAAAAAAGTAAGTTTTTAATTTAAATATTTCTATCTATTATTGTAAAATTTATGCATATTCGATATTAATTTATGTATGTTTTGTATAAAAAAAATTCGACTCTCATATATTTTTTTTTTGCAATATTTTTTTTACTTACCAAATATGCATCCATTATTTTCACACTCATATAATCTAATATTTCTCGTATTAACTTCATAATATCATACGACAGGAGCATTCAACTACATTATTCAATCTTTTTTGGTAAAAATTAAAACCACTTATAGTTTAAAAGTAAACACTTGCTTTCTTATACTCTTTTTTTTTTTATAGAACAAACTCTTATTCAATAAGACACTCAATACAGTAGAGATAATAAATAAAACAATAAATAAAACGTTCACTTGAGCTTAACGTATAAATAATTAAACTCAAAGACTTACTTTTAAGAAATTAATATTATGCCTCAAATTTTAAAAAATGATAAATTCTCAATCAAATGGTTGTTATATTTGTAAGATTAAAAATAAATTTTTTTGTACTTCTAACATAAATATGGTTATTGATAGTATATTTGATGAAGGCGAGATCGAGCAATGTGTCCTGACGTGAACACTTAAGCAACGTCTCGATCTAATGGGTTGATTGTTGATCTGGGATTGATTCTATTTGGTCCCTCCATGTTTGATTCTGAGGAAGAAACTTGTGAGATAGAAAAAGGCAGTCAGAGATCCACTAGGATGTTTTCGGAGAGACCTTTCGACGTTCAAATTAGATAAAAAATTATTTGAAATTCATTAACATAGAAAGAAAATAAAAAAAATTAAATAACCACACATCAAGTTAAATAAAAAATTATTTGGGATTCATTAACATAGAAAAGAAAATAAAAAAAATTAAATAATAACACGTTGGTGAGAAATCTTTAAAGGGTGATATAGAGCAATTAGCTTTGGACTTTACAGTAAACTTGGACCGAACCTAACTTTTACTGCCGACATCCGATAGATATCCACGATAACTTTTTAATATTTTCGTAATTTTACATATTAAAATTTTATTTTTATTATATTCGACATTTTAAATTTTTATATCAAATAAATTTTTTTAGAATTAAATTAATTTTTTATAAATTAATAATAAATTATAATATAATCTTTAAAATTCTATTTAAATAATAAAATAAATAATAAAATAATATTAAATATATATTTTATTACAATAATATCATTTTTTTATTGATATCATTATTTACTCTCTATTTTTATTTTTATATAATATTATAAATATTAATAAAAATTTAAAATATAAAAAAATAAAATTTTATAATTTAAAATATATAATATTTTATTTTATTTAAAATATTATTAATAAAAAATAAAATTTTTTAAATATAAAAATTTATAATTTATAATATTAAATATAAATATTAGTGAAATATTTTAATATATATTATTTATACATTATATTTTGTATAATAAAAATTTATTTATAATACATATTTATTAATATAATATATTTAATATTATATATAATAAATATAAAATATATTTAATTTCAATATAAAGTTAAATTAAAAAATTATATATTTTATTAATAATATAAAATTTTAAAAATTATATTATTAATTTTTTAAAATTTAATTTAATAAGTTTTGAAATTTTATTATCTAAAGATTTAAAATATTATATATAAATGTGAATTCCTTAAAATTTAGATTTTTGTTTTCAAAACCCTTATTTATTCATCTCTCTCTCTCTCTCTCTCTCGTTTCCTTCTTTTCTCTCGAAGCCTTCTATCTCTCTGTCATTCTCTCTTTATTTCTTTCTCATTTCACATTGCTCTCTCCTTTCCTCCGACGGTTTCTGTGCATTGAATCTGGACCTCGCTCGAATCCAGATCATGCTCTGTCTCATATTGCCGACAACCTCATTCTCGCTGCTGTTCACTGACTGCAATTCAACCCATCCGCATGCCTTTGGCTGAGGTTTGTTCTTTTTCTTTTTGATTCACCTCTGTTCGTTGTTTGCTAGTTTACCACTATGCTGTAATGTACTTAGTGTAGGCATGTTGAGCTAGCTTATCGCACCAAAACAGTTTGATTTTAGGCTAAATTTGAAGGGCTACTGCTGATCATCACCTAAGGTTTACGAGTGAAGTTAGACAAGAAAATGATTTGCATTTTTTCAGCTGTGATTAGACCTGGTTAGGTGCAGTCAGCCCTTGAACCGGAATGGTTAAACGTAGAATCGGTTTGGCTTTATGGTTCAATGAATCAGACCGGCTCTGATCCAATACATGTATATTTAAAATAGGGGGCCAATAAGGGGCCTGCTGCTGAGGACCTAAATTGGAACCTACTATAACCGGCGGTTCGAATCGTTAGTTCTAATCTGGATGTTTTGGGTTGGATTTTTTTTTTCTTCCTCTTTTTAAATTGATATTGTATTCCTCTTATTTTTCTAAAGTAGAAATTAAATTAATCAAACTAAATTTATTCATTATAAAATAATCTGAATTATTGAGTTTTATTTTTTTTATTTTATGTGTGAATAACTTTTATTAATTTTGATATTTGGATGATGTTTAAATGACGTTTAAATATTTGGATATTTAAAATTTCAGATATATTTGAATGATTTGATCATTAAATTGTGTTTATTTGTGTAAAATAATTTGTATTTAAAAAGAATTTTTCGTAAATTTAGTAAAACAAATTTTTAATAAAATAATCTATTTTTTATTATTTAATTTTAATTTAAAAAATAAAATACATTAATAAATTTATATAAAAGGGTTGTAATAAAATTCTCAAATAGTAAAAAATAATTTTTTTTAAAAAAAGCAAGTCATTTTTTTAAAAGTGATTTAATTTTTTTTTTTCAGAAAAATATTTTTTATTAATTCATTTTATATTTTCGGTTAACTAATTTTTTTAATATTTCAAATAATAAAAAATATATTTTTAAAAAATATTTTATTTGAATAAACGGAGTCTTAAATAATATTTATTAGTGTTGAGGACCTATTTGACAATAGTTATATATATATATATATATATATATATATATATATATATATATATATGATTTTATTAAAAATAGTAATAAAGTAAGTGATGATTAATTAAAAATAAAATATTGCTTTTAACTATTTTTTTAGTTAATACATAAAGAGTATTAATTTAAGAATAAAAGAAAAAATTATTCTGATTACCTTCGATTTATCTGCTCTTTGGCTTTGGGTAATTGTAATATTTCTGGTAACTAAAATTTCTTTATTTTCTAAATATTGTAAAATGATACAAAGTATTTTTGGGAGAGAGACAAAAATAAAAGAGAGAGAATTGAATTTTTTTATTATTATTATTATATATATAATGGGGAGAGAATAAAAATAAAAGAAAAGCATGCCAAAGAGAAAACCTTTTCTATTCATTTTAACTTAACAAATTTGCAATAAAAATTAATTTAAAGTTTGAGAAGTTCTAAAGAAAAAATTAAAATTGAGTGATAATAATTACCGGTAAAATTTAATCAAAGTTTTTTATAATAAATTTAAATTTTAAAAAGTTTTAAAAAAAGTAAATTAAAATTTAATGATATTTTAAAAATAATAAAAATAAAGGATGATGGCTGAAATTAGCCCACTTTGAAGATATCAAACGGATCATTATCCATATTTAACGTTTGTCCAGCTCCTATAGTGGTCGTAGCCCATTGTCTAGCCGTGTGGAAATCATATGATGGTTCGTTGGATTTCAAAAATTATCAAGTGACACCATGGGAGGAAAAAAAAAAAAAAGATATTACTTTATGCTCCTTCACTACTAGAACAAATGATAAAATTAGTAGCAAAAATTTTTTTGCTACTTGATGATCGCTGGAATTCTCCATTCCGTCCCAAGGCCGGGTTGACAATGACTGCCCCCTTTCGAGGGCCTCTAAGTCTTCTGAATGGGCCGGCCCAGTCCGTTCGGCGCTAATATCAAGATCTCCTCTGGGCCTCACTCCCAATCTCTCCTTCTAGTCCGCTCAAGAGGGAAAGAGATGACTAGCTCATTCGCCTAGTAGGTCCGTTCGCAAGCGTGCCAAGGAGAATTAAATGGCCGTTCAGCGTGGATCAGACATCTGACGCCTTGATACGTATGAATCCGTATAGCAGAGACAGGTGGCTCAATAAGAACAAGGCCGTTACACGTCACTGGCAGACAAAGTAAAAGAATAAAAGGAGAGAAGCCCCTTCCCCTTAGACCAAGCTTACAAACCCCTTGTAAAACCCTATTTTCTGAATCTCAGATCATCACTATTAAAAGTTAAATTTGCTACTATTGCATATTATTGGTATTAAATTATGCTTATGGGTATTTTTTTAGGTTGTTACTTAAAAGAAGATATTGACAATAATAAATACTGCTATTAAAATTTTTTTTTTATTAATATCCACAATTTTATTGTTAAATATTTTTATTAATATCCCCAAGTAAGATTAATAAAAATATATAATTAAATATTTAATCTACTTAAGTTATATAATTAAAATTACATATAATTTTTTAGTATTTAATTTAATTTATTAACTGTAATTAATTATTGATTAGTTTTTTTTTTTTGAAATTCAATTATTGATTAGTTATATGGTTAGTTATTTTTTATTCAGTTATTAGTTTAGTTGATTTAATTATTTTAAATCATTTAATTTTTTGTCTAATGCTTCATAGTTATTTATATATGGGTATAATTACATCAAATTGATACTTAAATTCTATAATTTTGTTTTTCTTTTACCTTATCGCATGAAATTATAGTTATATGAAATTATGTGAGTATAGATTTTTAGTTTATAGTTGCTTATATTCTATAATTTTAATATTTTTCACCTAATTGTATGAAATTATAGTTATATGTAATTACAAAATTCAATGGATTAATTACACCGTATGACATGCTATTTACTTGAATAGGAGTGCAATTACGTCAAATTAGAACCTAAATTACATAATTTCGATACTTTAATATAATTGCATAATTTTAGAGTTACATGAAAGCTTATATATAACTTGATTACAGAATATGATTTGGTAATTTTTTACATATAAATACAATATCAAATTAGAATCTGAATTACATAATTTTAGTATTTTTTATCTAACCACATGATAATAAAAACTCGTGAATATAACTTGATACAGTAGGATGGCTCGATAATTATTTGTATAGAACTTTAATAACATAATTTTAATGCTTTTGGCCTAATTGCATAAAATTAAAATTACACGAATATGACTTTTTTTTTTTTTTTGAAACAGGGGTGGAGGGAGTCTACACGAATATGACTTGTTATTTATGTTTATGAGTATAATTACATCAAAATTATAACTTGAACCATCGATACCCAATCTCAAGTAAAAATAAAAAATTGAATCTATTTATAATCTTCTATTAATTGGATCGTCCAATTAAAAATGATAAGAGAACACATAAGTCATTAAAAGTAGCTCAAAGATGCATATAAATATAGTATACCATTTAATTACTTTATTTTCTCTGTAAGAGGAAAAGAAAATTAAGAAACCTTGGATATCGGTAAAGCTATAAATATTATTAACCGAAAAAATAACTCTTACATCATGCGATTAAACTAAAAAAAACTGAAAAGTATTATTTCAATGCAGGCCGCAAGAGCGATACCAAATTGAGGTAAACTCTGAATACTAGATATGAACTCAAAATAACAGGGGTCAAGATCGGCTATGTAACAGCCCGAAAACCGAACTGTTACCGGCACTAGGATCCAGATCGACTTAAGGCCGCCTAGACCCGTAGTAAGCCTGCCGTGAACTCTGTGCACCTGTGAAATCCCATACATGATCATGCATTTTTTTGTAAAAATGTAAACTTTCTTTCTCCACGGCTTAACCTGTGCATACTCTATCTCTATACTGTAAAAACCTTGCCAGAGCTCTTATCTTAGCTCAAGGCAACTCATTCCCATATTATTGTTAAGCCTGGCTTTTTCATACATAACGTAAAACATTTTCATAAAAGGACCATGTACAACTCAAGGGATATCAACTCTTAAACATCAAGCACCATCTAAACACTACACATCACATTATCTCTTTTACATTTACGTGTCCATTCTAACTATTACATACTCTCTGTACATTCTTCCTGTACCCTTCTTACTCTTCATGAACTCAGAACCTGCAAAACTGGGGTTAGGGGAGAGGGGTGAGCTTCTATAGCCCAGTGAGTAGAACGTTAAAACAATTCATTAAACACATGCTCCCATGATATGCGTCACAGCACAAATCAATACACATCAAGGATGAGTTTGTCACCTATAGCCCTCTACATAACTCTTACACGGAATAAAAGATCAGTAATGCTCTGTGCCAGGGGCGATTAGGCCTCCCTGGACTTCAATTACTCTGTGCCACGGGCGATTAGGCCACACATGGACTTCAATTACTCTGTGCCACGGGCGATTAGGCCTCACATGGACTTTATGCACCTCTGGACATGCTCCTCTGAACATGCTACTCCTATCATGGTATAACATACTCTACTGAGGGCTAACGGATCATCCAACATTCATCCACATCATCACCAAGTTATGCAATGCAACGTTTTCGTGAATCCTAATGCAACATCCTATTATCTCATGGCATTAATAATGCATGTTTTATGCTCATATCTTTAAACACCATTAAAATCATGCATAGTTAGTCCCACTCACTTTTGGCTGACGCTGAACTGACTCTGCAGGTTCCGTAGCAATGCTCACTGCTGATCTCTCTGATCTCTCTGGTCCGTTCCTACATAATTGGACTCAGATGAGGAACCAAACTAACTCAAAACCTTTCTAGGAACTCCCCCAAAAGACCTCTAAAAGACCTTAGAACTATTACATGAAACATGAAAATACAAGCTGAACAGGGCACTTTCGGCGGCAGGTTCGGCGGCCGAAACTCCCCTCCAGAGACGAAACTCACCTACTTTCGGCGGCCGAACCTCTACTTTCGGCGGCCGAAAGTCACTTACTCTCCTTCGGGTGCACCTTCGGCATCCGAAAGTCTCGTCCAGAGACGAAACTCAACCTTCGGCGGCACTTTCGGCGGCCGAATGTGTATGACAGATCCGAAAGTCCAGCTTCCGGAAGCAGCCTTCGGCAGCCGAAGCCACCTCCTCAAGGCTTTCGGCGGCCGAAACTCCCTTCGGCGGCCGAACCTGGTTTCGCCCGAAGGGCAGAAACCTACTCTGCTTCATGCACAACTCCTCCTAACCTTCCCTCAACATGCACTTACAACTCCTCAACATGCATATACACTTGTACATGCTCAAAGGGGTCTAAAACTAGCCTATAACCCCAACAAACATAACACATAACATATAAACATGCTTGAACATCAACAACCCTCCTATAACCTAATCATGCATACTACCCCATAATCTTACATAAAACCTTTAAAAACCACATTAAAAGCTTAGGATCTATCCCTTACCTCTTGAACAACTTGAGGTTGGAGGATCCTAACGTGGAGATGTGAAGATTTTGGCTCTCCAAGCTCCAAACTCCAAAACTCACCCTTTTTGCTCAAAACTTCAAAACAACCAAAACTCATGGAAGATTTGAAGGAAAACTCAAAAATAAGGAAAGTCAACGTGGAGGAGGCTTGGCTCACCTTTGGCTGCTGGTGGGAGGAGAAATATCCCCCTCTCACCGACTCTCGGGCCTTTTATAGGTGGCTGGCCAGACCACCTTCGGCAGCCGAACGTGAAGCCGAATCCATGCAATGTTCGGCGGCCGAAACTCAACTTCGGCGGCCGAACCTGGCAAATCCTCCTTAGATCCTTTTATTTCAAAACTCATTTTTTTTCTTTATACCTAAAACATAAAACCTTCATAAAATACTTTAAAACATATGAAAACATATTAAAACTCTTCTTAAAACACTCTTTAAAACATATGTATTACCCTTCTAAAGAATTTCGACACCGGAGATTTCACCGGACTATAGGAATTCCGATGCCGAACTCTAGCCGGGTATTACATTCTCCCCCCCTTAAGAACATTCGTCCCCGAATGTTCCTCCTACATAGGTATCGCTGGAACTTAACTCCTGTATCTCCCCAGAGCTCTTCTTTAACTTGTAGTGGTTCACCTAAAACCTTTACCGTCAGAACCTCTTTATTTATTACTCTTTCTTTCTGTTGGATCATTTCTCTTATAGTGAACCTTCACTTACTTTGGGAACACCTTCAGCAATACCTAAACTCTCATCTAACCTTTATACTTGGCAACTTGACCACCTCCGTGTTCTTCTGCTTGTTTCTGAGTTACTTGCTCCAGAAACACTGGTGTGACTTCCATCTATGTCCTTCACGTACTCTAACTATCCATCCTTCATCGCCTATCTTCTAAACTTCGCAAGCTTTCGCTGCGCACTCTGGTTCTTGCCCTTCTCTCTTCATCTTTTCTATCTTGACTTCCTTTCTAACTCTTAACAGGTAGTATCCTTATACAACTGCTTCCAATCGTACAAGGTATTGAGGATTTATCCTTCGTTTCCCTTTATCCATACTAACCACTCTAGAGTGGGGTACTAGGTCGGATAAAACCCTTATCTACCAAAACTCTCAACTATACCCTTAACTCTCTTTCTCTTAACTTTACTCATGCTAAAACTTTCTTTCCTTCATATGCTATAACCCCTGATCATCCATACTATACTCTGTCCCTCAAAAGGACTATCTCTGATCCATCATAAACTCTAAACATATCTACCTTGTCCCTGTAGACTCGGCAGTAACACGAGTAGCTAGCCAACCCATCACTAGACTGACGTCTAAACAGTCCAATCTAGAACCATAGGGTTAGGTAGATGGCATCTACTCACCATTAACTAACTCTATCACTGATGGATCATCCTGGAGTCTGCTAACTCCACAACACTTTAAGCCCAGAAGCTATCTGACCTACTCTCTCTATATGGGTTTAGGAACCTCAAGGAAAAGGAATCCTCAGGGTTCAAACAGACATACCCCTTTTACTTCTCAACCTTATTAAACTCTCTTCCTCTTACTTTGATCTGACTCACTTACTCCTCTGTTCTCTTTCCTTATTCTTGCTCTTTTCTTACTTTTCTGACTCTTGCTCTTATTTTGATACTTACTCTACCTCTTCTTAGTCTTTCTCTTATCTTTTACTTACTCTTTCTCTTTTCTGCATAGTTCTAGAACCACAGAAGAAAAACATCAAAACTTTAACAGGCATACACATTAAAACGTCCAAGATGTAATTACCTGACACCCTGGTGTTAAACGTGTCTGCCTCTTGTTGTGTCATCGTGAAAATCCGGCCTGGAGCTGACGGACCTTCACCTCTGGGACCTACAGGTGAAGAAGTTGACCCTCTTCCTCTGCCTCTGCCTTGTGTCGTGGCCGGAGCCACTGGTCGTGGGACACTTCCCAAAATTGTCTGATGGGTCGGTGCCAATGAGGGCACAATGGGACACTCACGTGCTATGTGTCCCTCTTGGCCACATCTGTAGCATGCTGTCGTCCCAAACCGACAAACTCCTCTGTGCGATCTCCCGCACCTTAAACATTCCGCAACCTCTGTTCCTGAACTCAAGCCAACACCTGCTTCCAGACCTGACGTCGACTGATCCCAAAACTTACTCTTCTTTGATTTCCTAAGACCTCTTCCTCCCTTTTTACTCTTGGTAACTGCTTCGTTCAAAGAGGAGAGATCAACATCGCCTGCCTCTAGGTTTTTAGGACCTGAAGACTGTGCCACGGACTGCTTGATTGTCCCTTGTACAATGGCACTGGCCTCCATCTTTCTAGCTGCATCCACTATCGAGTGGAAACTCTCCTTTTCCGCCGGAAGAATCAAGGAGAAATACCTAGGATGTAACCTTGTGGCATATCTCCTTGCCTTCTTTTGATCCGTATCATACGCCTGTCCCACGTATGGTAACAATTCCAGGAACTTGTCCGTATACTCATCCACACTCATTTCTTCCGTTTGTCTGAGCTGCTCAAACTCTACTATCTTCATTTCCCTGGAACTGTCCGGAAAAGCCCATCCGGCAAACTCGTTCGCAAACTCTTCCCATGTCATACTATCTATCCTGGGGTCCACATAGTTTTTAAACCATTCTCTCGCTTTCTTACACCTCAACGTGAACCCTGCCATCTCTATGGCTCTGCAGTCATCTGCTCCTAGCTCACTCGTTATCATCCTGACTGCACTGAGATACTCAAAAGGATCATCTCCGGTATTAAACTTAGGAGCGTCCAACTTCAAGTACTCAGTCATCTTTACCTTACTTCCCCCTGAAGAACCTGGTTGTTGTACTTCCACCGCAGGGGTTACTGTTTCTGGTGGTGGTGGAGGTACTGTTTCTCTTGGTTCAGACTGTGATGGACTTGGTTGAAAAGGTGGGGGTGGATACATGTAATAGGGTGGATAAAAAGAAGGATATGGCATATAAGGCATGTAGGGTGGATATGGGGCGTAGCTGGAGTAATCCGACGTACTTCCCATCGGATACTCGGGGCCCTGTGCTCCTCTCTGAGACTCCCCCATACCTTCCTCAGACCTTCTCACACCCATGCTCTCATCTTCTCTTTGCTCTTCTTCTACAGCTTCTCTTACTTCCTCTAATCTTCCTCCTCTACTTACTCCTCTTCTACTCTCGTCCGGCGACCTCCTAGGGTCTCGTGACGTTCCCTCCCTGTTTAACCTATGTGTCCTTGTCCTTGGAACTGCAGGAGGACGAGCAGCTGTACTCTCACTTTCAGGTGGTACTCTAGTCAATCTCGCGGATCGACGGGTTCCTCGCATCTTAACTCTCTGGAAAACAGCACATAGCATACACATCAATAACTTATAATCCATGTGGAACACATGAACTTCTAGCATACATCACATATATACGAATGCACATGCATCAATCATGGCATTTCACATCATCATATAGACAGGACTATTATCCTATCCTAATGGACATGTTTTCCTATGGTGCTTGACTCACTCTACTCTCTGTGAACCCATCTCTAACCATCTAGGTCCGACCATGTGAACCTAACTGCTCTGATACCACTCTGTAACAGCCCGAAAACCGAACTGTTACCGGCACTAGGATCCAGATCGACTTAAGGCCGCCTAGACCCGTAGTAAGCCTGCCGTGAACTCTGTGCACCTGTGAAATCCCATACATGATCATGCATTTTTTTGTAAAAATGTAAACTTTCTTTCTCCACGGCTTAACCTGTGCATACTCTATCTCTATACTGTAAAAACCTTGCCAGAGCTCTTATCTTAGCTCAAGGCAACTCATTCCCATATTATTGTTAAGCCTGGCTTTTTCATACATAACGTAAAACATTTTCATAAAAGGACCATGTACAACTCAAGGGATATCAACTCTTAAACATCAAGCACCATCTAAACACTACACATCACATTATCTCTTTTACATTTACGTGTCCATTCTAACTATTACATACTCTCTGTACATTCTTCCTGTACCCTTCTTACTCTTCATGAACTCAGAACCTGCAAAACTGGGGTTAGGGGAGAGGGGTGAGCTTCTATAGCCCAGTGAGTAGAACTTTAAAACAATTCATTAAACACATGCTCCCATGATATGCGTCACATCACAAATCAATACACATCAAGGATGAGTTTGTCACCTATAGCCCTCTACATAACTCTTACACGGAATAAAAGATCAGTAATGCTCTGTGCCAGGGGCGATTAGGCCTCCCTGGACTTCAATTACTCTGTGCCACGGGCGATTAGGCCACACATGGACTTCAATTACTCTGTGCCACGGGCGATTAGGCCTCACATGGACTTTATGCACCTCTGAACATGCTACTCCTATCATGGTATAACATACTCTACTGAGGGCTAACGGATCATCCAACATTCATCCACATCATCACCAAGTTATGCAATGCAACGTTTTCGTGAATCCTAATGCAACATCCTATTATCTCATGGCATTAATAATGCATGTTTTATGCTCATATCTTTAAACACCATTAAAATCATGCATAGTTAGTCCCACTCACTTTTGGCTGACGCTGAACTGACTCTGCAGGTTCCGTAGCAATGCTCACTGCTGATCTCTCTGATCTCTCTGGTCCGTTCCTACATAATTGGACTCAGATGAGGAACCAAACTAACTCAAAACCTTTCTAGGAACTCCCCCAAAAGACCTCTAAAAGACCTTAGAACTATTACATGAAACATGAAAATACAAGCTGAACAGGGCACTTTCGGCGGCAGGTTCGGCGGCCGAAACTCCCCTCCAGAGACGAAACTCACCTACTTTCGGCGGCCGAACCTCTACTTTCGGCGGCCGAAAGTCACTTACTCTCCTTCGGGTGCACCTTCGGCATCCGAAAGTCTCGTCCAGAGACGAAACTCAACCTTCGGCGGCACTTTCGGCGGCCGAATGTGTATGACAGATCCGAAAGTCCAGCTTCCGGAAGCAGCCTTCGGCAGCCGAAGCCACCTCCTCAAGGCTTTCGGCGGCCGAAACTCCCTTCGGCGGCCGAACCTGGTTTCGCCCGAAGGGCAGAAACCTACTCTGCTTCATGCACAACTCCTCCTAACCTTCCCTCAACATGCACTTACAACTCCTCAACATGCATATACACTTGTACATGCTCAAAGGGGTCTAAAACTAGCCTATAACCCCAACAAACATAACACATAACATATAAACATGCTTGAACATCAACAACCCTCCTATAACCTAATCATGCATACTACCCCATAATCTTACATAAAACCTTTAAAAACCACATTAAAAGCTTAGGATCTATCCCTTACCTCTTGAACAACTTGAGGTTGGAGGATCCTAACGTGGAGATGTGAAGATTTTGGCTCTCCAAGCTCCAAACTCCAAAACTCACCCTTTTTGCTCAAAACTTCAAAACAACCAAAACTCATGGAAGATTTGAAGGAAAACTCAAAAATAAGGAAAGTCAACGTGGAGGAGGCTTGGCTCACCTTTGGCTGCTGGTGGGAGGAGAAATATCCCCCTCTCACCGACTCTCGGGCCTTTTATAGGTGGCTGGCCAGACCACCTTCGGCAGCCGAACGTGAAGCCGAATCCATGCAATGTTCGGCGGCCGAAACTCAACTTCGGCGGCCGAACCTGGCAAATCCTCCTTAGATCCTTTTATTTCAAAACTCATTTTTTTTCTTTATACCTAAAACATAAAACCTTCATAAAATACTTTAAAACATATGAAAACATATTAAAACTCTTCTTAAAACACTCTTTAAAACATATGTATTACCCTTCTAAAGAATTTCGACACCGGAGATTTCACCGGACTATAGGAATTCCGATGCCGAACTCTAGCCGGGTATGACAGGCTAGTGAGACAATCTGGGATATTAGTACAATTACATCAAATTACATAATTTTAATATTTTTTACCAACATAAAATTATAGGATTAGGTGTGCTTGATACTGAAAATACTAATTTGCACATAGCTGAGCATATTCTTTCTTTTGATATACCTGTACTTAATTCTATGGGTTTATTTTGCCTCACCAAGAGGAAAAAAAAATTGTATTTTGTCCTCTAGGACCTAACATTCCACCACGATCGCGTTTATTTCGAACAGAGGACAAGTCATTATCAATTTTGAAGGTGATAACGAGGTCAGGTATAAAATTTTTCTCCATTATGATATATATGCTTGCAAAAGAATAAGTGATGGTGCCTTAACCCAATTGCAATTATATGATGATGTAACAGCCCGGAAACCGAACTGCTACCGGCATTAGGATTCAGATCGACTTAAGGTCGCCGGGACCCGTAGTAAGCCTGCTATACTGTCTGTGTACCTGTGATATCCCACACATAATCATACATTTTCTGTAAAAACATAAAACTTTTCTGTACTCCACGGCTTAACCTGTGCATGCACTATAACTCTGCTATTTTATCCCCACGCTAGGCGGATATAACTCATAATGTTAAGCCTGGTTTTCTCATAAACATACAATGTAAATAAAATACTGATCATGTGTATACACAAAGGGATTACACCTCTTCTAAGTCAAGCACAAGTCTATACATTACACACTACACCATCTCTTTCCAATTACATGTCCACACTAGCTAGTACAAAACTCTTCTTCTTCCACACTCTGCTGGACGCCCCTCTGAACTCTGAACCTGCACAACTGGGGTTAGGGGAGAGGGATGAGCTATACAAGCCCAATGAGTAGAACTATAAAACATGGTATTAAAACATGATCTCATGGAATGCATCACATCACAGACATTTCATCTCAAGGATAGACATGACCACCAAAATTCTCAGTGGGAGGATGCCTGGCCTAGCCAGGTCTGACAACCTCAATTTGCCTGGCCCGGCCAGGTCTTACAAACTCTGCTCGCCTGGCCTAGCCAGGTCTTACGATAATCTGCTGCCTGGCCTAGCCAGGTCTTACCTACAGAAGGCTGCCTGGCCCGGCCAGGTCTTACACAGAGCTAGGGCTATTGGGGTCACCTTGGTCCATCCATCTCATCATATACATCGTAGTATGCAATGCAATGCGCCATATTCGTGAAACTAGTGCAATCAACCTACTATAATCATCATGATGCATGAAGCATGCTAAAAGCAGTTTAGTTCTGAAAAGAGAAGTTCCACTCACCTTTGGTAGACTCTGAACTAACTCTGCAGGTGCAGTACTCACTGCTGACTTCCCTGATTCCTCTGGTCCGTACCTACACAGGTGGACTGAAATGAGGGACCAAACTAACTCAAGACCATCTCTAAGAAACTGCCCTCCAGAGACGAAACTCATGCATGTTCGGCGGCACCTTCGGCAGCCGAAAGTCTCGTCCAGAGACGAAACGCAACCTTCGGCGGCACTTTCGGCGGCCGAACCTTGCCTCCAGAGACGAAAGTCCAAATGTTCGGGGGCAAGCTTTGGCAGCCGAAACTGCCTCCATAAGGGGTTCGGCGGCCGAACCTGGCTTTGCCCGTTGGGCAGAACCCTGCTCTGTTTCATGCAAACCTCACCCAAAAACTTATCCACATGCATAGCAACTACTCCCAACTAGCACATACCATATAACATGCATAAAGAGGTCCAAAACTAGCCTAACACCTCAAACAAACATAGCAAACAACACTTAAACATGCTTGAACACCAAATCATGCACAACCTCAACCGAAAACCTATTCATGCATACTCACCATACAACTCCCATAAAACCTTCAAAAACCATCAAAGAAGGTCAAGATCAACCCTTACCTCCTTCAGAACTTGAGGATGAGGGATCCTGACGTGGAGATATGAAGAAAACCTCTTCCAAAGCTCCAAACTTCCAAACTTGCTATTTGTGCTCAAAACCTTCAAAACACACCAAAACTCTTAAAACCCTTAAAAGATTTGGTGAAAAACATGAAAAACATGAAAAACATGAAAGTCAACGTGGGAGAGGCTTGACCTCACCTCTGGCTGCAAGTGGAGGAGAAATATCCTCCTTCCACCGACCCTTGGCCCTTTTATAGGTGGCTGGCCAGACCACCTTCGGCAGCCGAAAGAGAACCCGAAACCATGCAATGTTCGGCGGCCGAAAGTGACCTTCGGCGGCCGAACCTTTGCATTTCGCCCTTGTTGCTTTTCTTTCACAACTCATTTCCTTTAACACTTTAAAACATGTAAAACTCTTAAAAACACATGAAACATATGTCTTACCCTTCTCGAGGGTCCGACACCCGAAATTCCCCTGAACTACAGGAATTCCGATGCCGGACTCAAGCCGGGTATTACATTCTCCCCCCCTTAAGAACATTCGTCCCCGAATGTTCCTCAAACAACGAAACACATATACACATTTAAAAAGGGGAAAACTAGCTAACTAACCTCAAAACAGATATGGGTATTGCTGGAACATGGACTCTCGTGTCTCCCAGGTGCACTCTTCTAAGTTGTGGTGGTTCCACAGGACTTTCACCATTGGTATCTCCTTGTTCCGCAACTTTCTGATCTGTGTGTCCAAGATCCATACTGGCTGTTCTTCATAAGTGAGATCTCCAAGGATCTCTACATCAGGTTCACTGAGAACCTTCTCTGGATCTGACACATATTTCCTCAACATAGAAACATAGAATACCGGGTGAATTCTTTCCATCGATGCAGGTAAGTCCAGCTTATACGACACATTCCCGATCCGTTGCAAAATCTCAAAAGGACCAATGTACCGTGGAGCTAGTTTACCTTTCTTTCCAAATCGAACCACTCCTTTCATCGGATACACCTTTAGCAATACCATATCCCCCTCCTGGAATTCTATCTGCTTCCTGCGGATGTCTGCATAGCTTTTTTGTCTGCTAACAGCTGTTCTGATCCTCTCTCTGGTGATAGGCACCAACTTGCTGGTAATCTCAACTAACTCTGGCCCTGCAAAAGCCTTCTCTCCAACCTCTTCCCAGCAAACAGGTGTTCTGCACTTCCGTCCATACAGAGCTTCATAAGGGGCCATCCCTATGCTAGCATGATGGCTGTTGTTGTAGGCAAACTCCACCAGAGGTAGATGCTGCCTCCAAGAACCGCCAAAGTCTAACACACACATGCGCAACATATCTTCAATCGTTTGGATGGTCCTCTCTGACTGACCGTCTATTTGCGGATGGAAAGCAGTACTGAAATCCAATCTTGTGCCCATAGCAGCTTGCAGACTCCGCCAAAACCTGGAGGTGAACTGAGGTCCTCTATCTGATACAATCGACACTGGAACTCCATGCAACTTTACTATCTCATCCACATACACCTGCGCTAGTTTGTCCACAGAATAGTTACTCCTGACTGGAATGAAGTGGGCAGATTTAGTGAGTCTATCCACAATCACCCATATGGAGTCTAACCTGTTGGACGTCGCCGGTAACCCCACTACAAAATCCATAGCTATGTTCTCCCATTTCCACTCTGGAATCGGCAGTGGGTTAAGCATTCCAGCCGGCTTCTGGTGCTCTAGCTTCACCCTTTGACATGTCTCGCAGGCTGACACAAACTGTGCCACTTCTTTCTTCATTGCTGGCCACCAATACACCCTTCTTAGATCTTGATACATCTTGGTGGCTCTAGGATGAACGCTATACCTTGCATTATGAGCTTCCCTCATAATGTCTTCCTTCAAACTGCTATCATCGGGTACACATAATCTCTTACCGTGACGAAGAATCCCCTCACTGTCAAATCTAAACTCTGCACTGTTGCCAGACTGAACAGTCCTGGCAATCTTCACTAACTCAGGGTCTTCGTGCTGTTTCAGAGCCACTTGCTCGAGAAACACTAGTGTAACTCTCATCTGTGCAATCAAAGCACCTGTACTAGATAACTGCAACTGTAGCCCTTCATCCATGAGTCTGTAAAAGTCCTTCACCACCGGTCTTCCCTTTACTGAAATGTGGGATAAGCTGCCAAGTGACTTCCAGCTTAAGGCATCAGCTACAACATTAGCCTTACCCGGATGATACTGGATCTTGCAATCGTAATCACTGAGCACTTCTACCCACCGTCTCTGCCTCAAGTTCAGCTCTCTCTGACTCAAGATGTGCTGCAGGCTCTTATGATCTATGTAGATCTCACACTTGACCCCATAGAGGTAATGCCTCCACATCTTAAGTGCAAAGATAACAGCTGCCATCTCAAGATCGTGTGTCGGGTAGTTCAGCTCGTGCTTCTTCAGCTGTCTAGAAGCATAAGCTATCACTCTGTCTTTCTGCATCAACACACAACCTAATCCCACTCGAGATGCATCACAGAACACTGTGAAGTCTTCATCACTGATTGGCAGAGCTAACACCGGTGCTGAAGTCAACCGTCTCTTCAGCTCTTCAAAACTCTCATTACATGCCTCTGACCATACAAACTTCTGATTCTTTCTGGTCAGTCTGGTCATAGGAGCAGCTATCTTCGAAAAGTCCTGCACGAACCTCCGATAGTAGCCTGCCAAACCCAGAAAACTCTTGATCTCTGTCACTGTAGTGGGTATAGGCCAGTCGGCTACTGCCTCTACCTTTTTGGGATCTACTGCTATTCCTTCCTCTGATACTACATGTCCCAAAAAGGCAATGCTCCTTAGCCAGAACTCACACTTGGAGAACTTGGCATACAAGCCATGCTCTCTCAAGGTCTGTAGCACTATTCGCAGATGCTGGGCATGTTCCTCTACATCCCTGGAGTACACTAAGATATCATCTATAAAGACAATCACAAAGCGATCCAGGTACTCTCTGAAAACTCTATTCATGAGATCCATGAATGCTGCAGGGGCGTTAGTCAACCCGAACGGCATTACTAGGAACTCATAATGCCCATATCTGGTCCTGAACGCAGTCTTGGATACATCTCCTTCCCTGATCTTCAACTGGTGGTATCCGGATCTCAGATCTATCTTCGAAAAACAACATGCTCCTGCCAGCTGGTCAAATAGATCATCGATCCTGGGTAAAGGATACTTGTTCTTGGTAGTGACCTTGTTCAACTGCCTGTAGTCGACACAAAGTCGAAGAGGTCCATCCTTCTTCCTGACAAACAGTACTGGAGCACCCCAGAGTGAGGTACTCGGGCGGATGAAACCCTTGTCTACCAAATCCTGCAACTGCTCTTTCAACTCTCTCAGCTCTGCTGGTGCCATCCTGTAGGGAGGAATAGAGATCGGTCTGGTACCAGGCATCAATTCGATCTCGAACTCTATTTTCCTATCAGGTGGTAGTCCTGGAAGCTCTTCAGGAAACACATCTGGGAACTCTCGAACCACTGGTACGGAGGACGGTTCCCTAACCTGACCGTCTAGCTCCCTCACATGAGCTATGAACCCCTGACAACCTCTCCTCAACAACTTACGAGCCTGAAGGGCTGATATCAAGCCCCTAGGTGTCCCCCTCCTATCTCTTCTGAAGACACACTCTGATCCATCCTGGTCTCTGAAACTAACTACCTTGTCTCTGCAGTTCAAGGTAGCATTGTACATAGATAACCAATCCATCCCTAGAATGACATCAAAATCTGTCAACGCTAGAACCACCAGGTCAGCTGGAAGGTATCTACTCTCTATGCACCCTGGACTGAACCGACAGACTGACTCTGCCAAAGATGGATCACACTTGGGTCCACTAACCCGAAGAGGACACTCTAACTCGGAGACCATCAGACCCAACCTCTCAGCGGCGCTCGAAGAAATGAAAGAGTGAGAAGCACCGGAGTCCATCAAAGCATACACCTTTGAACACCCAATGATGAGATTACCTGACACCACTGTGTTCGAAGTGTCTGCCTCCTGCTGAGTCATGGTGAAAATCCGTGCTGGGGCTGACGGACCTGCACCTCGGGAACCCATCCCTGATGAAGAGGCTGCCCCTCTTCCTCTACCTCTACCACTACCTTGTGGTACGGCTGAAGCTGCTGGCTGTGCTACACTGCCTGAGGTCATCTGCTGGGATGGTGCAACCAAAGTCGCCTGAGGACATTCCCGTGCATAATGTCCTTCCTGCCCACATCTATAGCAGGCTGTAGATCCCAACATACAAGCTCCTCTGTGCTGTCTTCCACACCTCTTGCAAACTGGAACATCTGCGCCAGAGCTGGAGCCGCTACTCATTCCCAGACCCGACTTAATCCTGCTCCAGACCTTGCCCCTTTTTCCTCTGAGTTTATCCCATCTCTTCTTGCTCACACTTGTTGTACTTTGTGAGGAGGAACCTGGTTTAACACCAGAAGACTGTGCCCTTGGCTGCTTAACTACTCCCTGTAATATGGCACTGGCCTCCATCTTCCGAGCAGCATCCACAATGGAGTGAAAACTCTCCTTCTCCGCGTGGAGAATCAAGGAGAAATACCTGGGATGAAGCCTCGTGGCATATCTCTTTGCCTTCTTCTGATCCGTATCATACGCCTGACCCACGTATGGTAACAATTCCAGGAACTTATCTGTATATTCATCAACGCTCATCTCCTCCATCTGTCTCAACTGTTCAAACTCCACAACCTTGAGCTCCCTGGAACTGTCAGGAAAAGCCCACCCAGCAAACTCATTGGCGAACTCTTCCCATGTCATACTGTCTATTCTGGGGTCCACATAGTTCTTGAACCATTCTTTGGCTTTCTTGCATTTCAACGTGAACCCTGCCATCTCAATGGCTCTGCTGTCATCTGCTCCCAACTCACTTGTTATCATTCTGACTGCACTGAGATACTCAAAGGGATCATCTCCCGTGTTGAATTTAGGAGCATCCAACTTTAAGTACTCCGTCATCTTCACTTTGTTTCCCCCTGAAGCATTGGGTTGTTGTGCTTCCACAACAGGGGCTACTGGTTCAGGTGGTGGTGGAGGTACTGTTTCTCTTGCTTCAGGCTGTACTGGACTTGAATGAAAAGGTGGGGGTGGATACATGTGATATGGTGGATAGAAGGAAGGATAGGGCATATATGGCATGTAGGGTGGATATGGGGCGAAGCTAGAGTCATCCGACGTGCCTCCCATCGGATACCCTGGGCCCTGTGGATAGGGTGGATAACCAAACCCCGAGGCCTGTGCGCCTCCCTGGGACTCCCCCATACCTTCTTCTGCCCTTCCCACACCCATGCTTTCATCTCTACTCTGATCCCCCTCCATAGCAACTCTCTCTTCTCCTCTTCTGCTCTCGTCAGAAGACCTTCTAGGGTCTCGTGACTTTCCTTCCCTGCTTGACCTGTGAGATCTTGCCCTTGGCAATGCAGGTGGACGAGCAGCTATTCCCTCACTTTCAGGTGGGACTCCGGTCAATCTCGCGGATCGACGAGTTCCTCGCATCTTAACTTTCTAGAAAACAACACATAACAGAGCACATAAACAACACATATAAAAGAATGCACATGCATGAATCATGGCATTTCACATCATCCTATAGACAGGACTCAACATCCTATCCTAGTGGACATGTTTGCCTATTGTGCTTGACCCACTAGCATCTATATGAGCCCAACTCTATCTCTATAGGTCCGACCATGTGAACCTAGGGCTCTGATACCAATCTGTAACAGCCCGGAAACCGAACTGCTACCGGCCCTAGGATCCAGATCGACTTAAGGTCGCCGGGACCCGTAGTAAGCCTGTTATACTGTCTGTGTACCTGTGATATCCCACACATAATCATACATTTTCTGTAAAAACATAAAACTTTTCTGTACTCCACGGCTTAACCTGTGCATGCACTATAACTCTGCTATTTTATCCCCACGCTAGGCGGATATAACTCATAATGTTAAGCCTGGTTTTCTCATAAACATACAATGTAAATAAAATACTGATCATGTGTATACACAAAGGGATTACACCTCTTCTAAGTCAAGCACAAGTCTATACATTACACACTACACCATCTCTTTCCAATTACATGTCCACACTAGCTAGTACAAAACTCTTCTTCTTCCACACTCTGTTGGACGCCCCTCTGAACCTGCACAACTGGGGTTAGGGGAGAGGGATGAGCTATACAAGCCCAATGAGTAGAACTATAAAACATGGTATTAAAACATGATCTCATGGAATGCATCACATCACAGACATTTCATCTCAAGGATAGACATGACCACCAAAATTCCCACTGGGAGGATGCCTGGCCTAGCCAGGTCTGACAACCTCAATTTGCCTGGCCCGGCCAGGTCTTACAAACTCTGCTCGCCTGGCCCAGCCAGGTCTTACGATAATCTGCTGCCTGGCCTAGTCAGGTCTTACCTACAGAAGGCTGCCTGGCCCGGCCAGGTCTTACACAGAGCTAGGGCTATTGGGGTCGCCTTGGTCCATCCATCTCATCATATACATCGTAGTATGCAATGCAATGCGCCATATTCGTGAAACTAGTGCAATCAATCTACTATAATCATCATGATGCATGAAGCATGCTAAAAGCAGTTTAGTTCTGAAAAGAGAAGTTCCACTCACCTCTGGTAGACTCTGAACTAACTCTGCAGGTGTAGTACTCACTGCTGACTTCCCTGATTCCTCTGGTCCGTACCTATACAGGTGGACTGAAATGAGGGACCAAACTAACTCAAGACCATCTCTAAGAAACTGCCCTCCAGAGACGAAACTCATGCATGTTCGGCGGCACCATCTGCAGCCGAAAGTCTCGTCCAGAGACGAAACGCAACCTTCGGCGGCACTTTCGGCGGCCGACCTTGCCTCCAGAGACGAAAGTCCAAATGTTCGGGGGCAAGCTTTGGCAGCCGAAACTGCCTCCACAAGGGGTTCGGCGGCCGAACCTGGCTTTGCCCGTTGGGCAGAACCCTGCTCTGTTTCATGCAAACCTCACCCAAAAACTTATCCACATGCATAGCAACTACTCCCAACTAGCACATACCATATAACATGCATAAAGAGGTCCAAAACTAGCCTAACACCTCAAACAAACATAGCAAACAACACTTAAACATGCTTGAACACCAAATCATGCACAACCTCAACCGAAAACCTATTCATGCATACTCACCATACAACTCCCATAAAACCTTCAAAAACCATCAAAGAAGGTCAGGATCAACCCTTACCTCCTTCAGAACTTGAGGATGAGGGATCCTGACGTGGAGATATGAAGAAAACCTCTTCCAAAGCTCCAAACTTCCAAACTTGCTATTTGTGCTCAAAACCTTCAAAACACACCAAAACTCTTAAAACCCTTGAAAGATTTGGTGAAAAACATGAAAAACATGAAAAACATGAAAGTCAACGTGGGAGAGGCTTGACCTCACCTCTGGCTGCAAGTGGAGGAGAAATATCCTCCTTCCACCGACCCTTGGCCCTTTTATAGGTGGCTGGCCAGACCACCTTCGGCAGTCGAAGGAGAACCCGAAACCATGCAATGTTCGGCGGCCGAAAGTGACCTTCGGCGGCCGAACCTTTGCATTTCGCCCTTGTTGCTTTTCTTTCACAACTCATTTCCTTTAACACTTTAAAACATGTAAAACTCTTAAAAACACATGAAACATATGTCTTACCCTTCTCGAGGGTCCGACACCCGAAATTCCACTGAACTACAGGAATTCCGATGCCGGACTCAAGCCGGGTATTACAGATGAGGTTTATGCTTTGATTGACAATATTGAGTGGAGAAAGTTTTTTGTCATAAACTGTCCTTCCTATGTTAAACTATGCTGTGAGTTTTATGCCACCTATGAATTTTCTTTTAATGTGCAGATTTTCAATTTAAATATGCCTATAATTCATTTTAAATTGCAGAATAAAATGGTCAATTGTTCAGTCACAGGTTTTAATTTGCATTTAGGTGTTTATAATAATGAATATATTAAAACTGCTGAGTATCTAGACTCATTGTGTGATTACCCGGCTGGTTAGAATCTAATTTTGGCATATAAAGAATTAACAGGGAAACCTGAGTTTGAATTTAAGGGTGGAAAATCTAAAGCTAATGATATCCAGAGCTCTGCCCTTAGATACATGCACAAGTTCCTTTGTTATATATTTTTGGAAAAAATAAAGATCCCACCAAACTAACAAAATATGAGCTCTTCTTTTTATGGTATATATTAAATAAAAGGAAAGTTAATTTTGGTTTTTGCCTCCCAGTTTAAAAGTGTATCTGATGTTGGGTGTGATATATAGCTAGATTCTGTGATTTCTATGCTAGCTATAGGATTAGGTGTGCTTGACACTGAAAATACTGATTTGCACATAGCTGAGCATATTCTTCCTCTTGATATACCTGTACTTAATTTTATGGACTTACTTTGCCTCAATGAGAGGAAAGAAATTGTATTTTGTCCTCCAGATCCTATCATTATACCACAATCGCGTTTATTTTAGACAGAGGACAAGTCAGCCCCAGCTTTCTCAACAGCACCTCCAGAACCTAGTGATCAAGCCCGCCTAGCTAAAATTGAGGCGAAATGTACCACATTGATGTAAAGTTGGATGTCATCCTCTCTCACTTGGAGATGCCCATACTCCAGCCACCAACAGCCTGAGTTTTAGGCAACTTACTCCTCAGGCAAGTTCTTTTTACTCACTTTTTGCTAATTTGCTTATAAACTTCCCCCGTTACTTGAATTTTTTCCACATTGAGGACAATGTGAGAAGTAAGTATAGGGGGGGAGAAGTGACTGGAATAGAAGTATTTTTTGTTTTTGTTGTGTTGGTTGATATATATATTTTTCTGCTATGTTCTGCATATTTCTCTTCTGTTATGCTGATTCTGCATAATTTTTTCTGCTGAGTGCTAGAGGCTTGCCTAAGCCCATACTCTTGCCCTGTTTTTTCTATTTCTCAGCAATTTCTTAGCACCTGCACTTGCTGATTTGTTTTTTTTTTTAATTATCATATTTTAATTTCTCTGTTTTCGAGGTTTATTATTTTTAAAAAATATATTAGTTCCTACTTGCCATAAGAAGTTTAATATGTGCTTATCACATATTCAAGTTTTTATACCATTTGTATACTAGCCTAAATAGAATAAATTCATCCTTGTTCATTTTGTTAGTCTTGTTTTTAAGGCTTATTTTGAAAACTTATGAAGTATGGCCCTTATTTTAATAGTTAATAATGAATGCATATTCTTTTAAATGAGTTGCTGCCCTTTGTTAAGAATGACTTTAAGGACATTGTCTAGACCATATATTTATGTTAAGGGGGTTCTGCATCAATAGCAAGAAAAGAAAAGAAAAAGCAAAAATCAGAAATTAATGCACTCTTATGACCCACTCCTCTAGTTATTTGGTTACTTGGTTATCAACCCGATGGCCTAAGTAGTGTAGTACTTGGTGACCCATTAAGATGATTCTATATAGAAAAATCAGTGTTTGGGAGAGTATCACCTCTTTTGGACCGTTTAAAAACTCGCCTCATGCCTTTAGTTAGGTGATCATAAGTGGAACTAGTAGCCATCTGAACTGAATAACCTGGGGCAAGTGGCTCAGTAAGCATTTATTTCACGTTCACTTTATCGGTTTCAGGCAAGATATAGTAGGAAGTGTAATAAGACTTATCAAAGTCTTTAAATTTTGTTGGTCTAGTCAAGAGTTTTTAAGAGTTTATTCTTTCAAAATGCCAGTTTAATATTATATGGTATTCTAATATTTTGTGTGCTTGAAGTTGAATTGAGGATCAACTTTATGTTTTGAGAAACAAGCTTTAAACATGAAATTTGTTAAAGTGAACTTTGGTGAAATTAAGCTATTTCTGCTATTATCCTATTGCACGACAATTTGGTTTGTTTTGGACAACTTAAGTTTTAAATGGTTGAGGACAGGGCTGTATTTTATTGTTATTTTGAATTTCTATGCTTGAGGACAAACAAAGGTGCAAGTGTGGAGGAATCTGATAAGTTGCAAAATTCATCACTTTTTCCATATTAAATTCCATGATTTTGCTATAATCTTGATGAAAACAATTGATTTTTACTTGAAATTTAATTTTGGACAGGTTTATGAGCAAAAATTGAGAAAAGGAACAAAAAGAGGCTGAATTAGAAGTTTTTCTAACTGGAGGGTACAACCTTGCCCAAGGCTGTAGCCCAAGGCGATGGAAAACTCCAGAATTCTAATTTTCCAACTGTAATTTCGATTTTTCCAACTGTACAGAGTAGGGCTGAGCAGTATTCGGTTCGAACCGAAAAACCGACTGAACCGAATTAATTTCAAAATTCAGTTCGGTTTTTTATTCAATTCAGTTCGGTTCGGTTTTTAATTTTAAAAATTTCAGTTATTTCAGTTCGGTTCGGTTTTGATCAGAAAAAAATCAAAAAACCGAACCGAACCGATTAGTCATAATAATATGTTACTTTCAATAATATAGAGAAATTAAATTATATTAAGATTAAAATATTTTAATTAAATTTTAAAATATTAAAAATAAAGTGTAAAAAATAAAAAAAATTATTAAAAATCGAAACTGATCAAACCAAACCGAATCGAACCGAATCAGACCAGTTCGGTTCGATTCGGTTTCTGACCAAAATTGGTTCGGTTTTTATAAATACTAAAATTTTAATTTTTGATTTATTCGGTTCTGTTCGATTTTAAACCGAACCGACCGAATGCTCACCCCTAGTACAGAGTTCAGATCAGTTTTAAATAGAAACAAACACAATCATATTAGAATTGGGATAAGAGTTATCAAAGGAGCAGCAGAGTTTTTTTTAAATTGTGAATATTTTTCTTTGTGTTGGAAAAGCCTGTATAAAGGCTGTCTTAAAATTAACCTAAGCATCTGATATTTTTCTCTTCTCCTCCTCTCTCATATTCGGCCACTTCTAGCCACCTTCTTCTTCTTCTCTTTTCTTTATTTCTTTGCAATTTTATTATGCCCCTTAAAGGCTAAACTCTTATTTTTAGTTAAAGGTTAATCAAAATTGAGGTTTATTCAAAGTTGTGAGATTATGTTCTTAATTTCTCTTCATCTTATTTTTGTTTTCAATTAAGTTTTATTTTCAAAGAACATCACCTCCATCTCAAGAATTTAAGAGACCTATTGAATCTCGTGAAATGACAACATATTATTAATTAATCCAATTAAATTCGTAATTATTTAATTGGATTGATAATAAATAGCAATTAGCATATTCGTTTATATTAAGGAATTAATTGATTTGGTTTAAATAATTCGCGTGTTATTATTGATCAAGTTCGAATTCTTCTCTCTTAGAGCAGTTAACTAATAAAATCTATACGTGTGTTGAGATTATTAATTATAAATTAATTTAAACGTGTAGCAGATTATTCTAATTATAAGGAAGAATTGGTGGGATTCGCATTTTTGAACACTATAACCAAACGATAGATAATAAAATAAATTATCGCCAATCTCTAAATTTTGATTACCTTTAGCTGAATTTTAATTCGATTATTTATTTTACTATTTTAATTGTATTAGTTTTTTTTTTTAATTTTTTTTTAATTAATTTCTCCAAACAGTAATTTGTTTTTCAATAACTTTAATGTCTCCGTGAAATTAACACTCATTTGTTCTATTTATAATTTTTTTAAATCAAGAAAAAAAAATAAATTTTAATTGACGGATTTAACATGTGTTAATAGTCGTAGTCGATTCTCTAGCCATGTGGAAATCATAGGAGTGAACCATCAAAGTCATCAGCATCCATATTTAATGTCATCCTACTTCCATGATAGTCTTAGCCCATGTGAAAATCATATGAGGGTTCATTGGACCTCAAAAACTTTGTTTACATGATTTGATTTTTGCTCTAAATCACCTAAATGTAGCATGTATAGTCTAGTCTATTAGGGTTAGGCCATATGTCAGAAATATGAGATGTATACCAAGAAGTTGTCTTCACCAAATTTTATGAAAATAACTAATTAGTAATCAGCAGATGACTTTGTGCATGCTAGCAACCTAAATGACCTTTAGCTACTTTATTGCTTTGAACCAAATTTAGAAACATGCATGCTTAAATATTTAATATGAATAAATATTGTACTCTAAACAATTAATTAATACAAAATAATTATTTAATCATAATATTAATTTACAATTATAATCAATTGTGTATCGTTATAATTTATTATTTATTAATGAATATTTAGTTTTCAACTTTATTATATTAATATTTTATATTTTAATAATTTAATTATTATTAAAATTAATATGCATTGTAAAATTATTGTATTTTGTTATAATATTGTAATTCAATTATCACATTTAATATTCTTAACATTTAAAATAAATAATTGTATTTGTCATAAAAACTTTTCTAATAAGTGTTTCAAATAAATAATATTTTTAAAATAGTTTAGAAAGAGATAATATCTTAAAATTGACATTTTTTCTGTAATTTTGGTAAAAGAAAATTTGATGAGAATTTGTATAAAAAAGTACAAAAATTAATAAATCTAAGAATTTTTATTATTAAATTTAAATCAATTGATTAACTGATAATTCAAAATTTAAAATAATTAAGCTTTGTAATTTTATCGTATAAATTTTTAATATATTTTAAAGAAACCAATTATGATAATTGATATTAATATTTAATTAATTGAATTAATAAAATTTTATTTTTATAAATAGAGTAATTTCACTTATATTTTTAAAATATAATTGTGATAACTGATATTAATTTACAAATTAATTAAAAACTATTAAGTCTAAATTAATTAAGAAAAATGAAATGAAAATTAATTTAGTAATAATAAATTTAATTATTTCAAGTTAAAAAATTGAAATAAAAGTTTAATTTATAATTAATTTATAAATTAAAATTAAAAAAATGTATACATTTCGTTTATAGTGTATACATATATAGCTTGCAATTTTGAACTACCTAATTACTTTACATTTTTAAAGTACTGACATGTGTCATTAGTAAAGGATATTTAAAGCAGGAGATAAGCCACCTAACCCACTAACGCTCCATCAAAATTTCATAAAAAATTAATTTAATTTATTTATTTACGTGTGATTATCTAATAAAAATTTTATTTTTTAATTAAAAAATTCTATAAAAATAAAATTATACATCATTTTAAAATAATTTATTTGAATAATTTTATAACAATATTTAAATTAATCATTTATGCTAAATGAATAAAAGTATTTTTAAATACTTTTTACAAATTTTGAAACGTCAAAGTTAAGATAATAAAATTTTCAATCAATTTTTTAAATTTAAAATCCAAATACAAAATTAAAATCCTTCTTAAATTTATCAACTATTATTATTTAAACATAAATCTTAAAGATATAAAATATTAACTTATTTTAATTTAAAACCATTAAAATATAATATTTATTTTAAGATTTTTACTATTTATGTAAATTAATATATTTTTTAAAATTATACAATTTTAGAATTATATATATATATAATTTTAAGATAAATACCTAACACTTAAATTTGAAATTTTTTTGACACACTATGTTATAGCTAATTATTAAAATGAATATTATCTAAATAGTTATATTAAAAATATAAAGATATTTCTCATTTATCGTCAATTATATAGTACGATGTCGTCTTTTCACATTATGTTTTCAATATAATTAATTCTTTATTAACAAAATTTTATAACATAATTTTAAAATGTACATATTAAATTATATTTTATTTCATTACAAGACAATCATTTAAAAAACATTATCAAAATAATCGTATATTACTCATATATCACAAAAAAAAAATCATTTATATAATATGCTGTCTGCTTTTCACTTTAATTATTGAAATATTGATAAAACTTTTCATCATTAATATAATTTTATTGCATAATGTTAAATTATAAAATATAAAAATCATATTAAACTATATTATTAAAATAAATAACAAATAATCGGCGCATGGGTAAAACAACTAGTTAAAGCTTCATAGACCAATCTTTAAAGCAGAAATATTCCCATAATTTGTAGGTGTGGTCGACTTTTTAATCCTATCATTAGAAGGATATAAAGTGCAAATATGGTAAAATGGAAATATAAGAAACTGGGACTCAATCACAACCTTGCCAAGAAAGCTTGATCAGGACTGCCATGTTCCAATTTGAAATTCTTTTACAGCACAGTATATCATTCTACCTTTCAGGTTTTTTTTTTTTTTTTTTTTAATCAAATCCTACCTTACAGTTCAATGAAAACTAAATTGACACACAAACAGAAGAAAATATAAAGGTCATGTAAAGAAAACTCAAAGGGACGAGAATATAGGAACACCTGGCAGGGTGGCCCCTGCATCAACAATGAATATATTTCCAGTCACATACTCTGAGGAATCATGGATTAAGTATCGAACCAGTGACGTTAAGGCCGGATCTGAGGTGCCGAATTCTTGTAAAGGAACAGTTCTCAAAGCAACATTATTTAGCCATTCCTTTTGCATAAGACCCTCTGTGATCTCAGATTTGAAGAGTCCAGGTGATATTGAGTTCACTCTGATTTTGTGCACGCCCAATTCCAGAGCCATGACCTGATATTACCATCATTTTCCATTTTCAGTTCTCCACAAAAAGGTCAGACGATTAGGATGTAACGAGTAATAACAACTAAAGTCTCAAATTCACATCACAGAATAAATGGCAAGATAGTACCATGATTTGGCTGTCAGAGAACCAAAGCAGTTAAGAAAACAGGATGAAGGAAAGAAAAATGTTCAGAGTGAACCCCTTCTCCCAAGCAGCCATACAACCAGTACACATAATTTTTTATCAGCTAAAGCAAAGTGGCAGGGCGAGCGTTCAGCATTTCTTGCTTATATTCGATCCCATGAACCCAAAACACAAGATATGTGGTGGAACCGCCTATCAAACACCAGGGGTCCCACATATTTGTGTGTTGAATACGTGGTGGACAAGATACAGGAAGAATGCCCCCATTATTATTACTCTCTTCCCCTACATATCCATATTGAAAGCTTGATTCCTTTAGTTCCTAAAATTAATTTGAAAAACCTCAGAATATCTAGAAAGTTCTAACATGGTGACACTATTAATTTCGGAGAAAAGAATACACATTAGCATTTCAAGAAAATGTTGGCAAGATATGCCAACATATTAAAGGATCATATCAAACATCTATTTAGATTACAAGTTCAGTTGAAACATGTGTATAGGGCCTAGAGAGAAGGGTAATTGCTGTATCAACTGTGGATTGGTCTGATCCACATGCTACTAAAGGTGGGATGTGAACTACCATATTACAGGAATGGATTAGCATCCTCTCCAGGTTTCTTTTTGAGCATTCTCCCATAACATATACCTCTAAAATTCTCACCTCGTTTTATGTTTCAACAATCGAGGCTTAGCAAAATTAATTTCAGGTCAGGCAAAATGGAAGCAAGTAGAAAGATTGTACCATCACACAAGGCTTAGCTTAACATTTGACCACTGCACTTGTGATTGATTGAGTAAAACATTCACAACCAGGTGATAAAAAGGGAGAATTATTAAAAATTCAAGAAATTGGAAGACCGCAAGGTTAAAGCAAATACCTTGGTCATGGCGTTTAAGCCCGCCTTTGAAGAAGCATATGCAACAGCTCCAGGTAACTGACCACGGTGAAGACCAGCAATGGAAGAAATATTAATGATTGATCCTCCTCTTTTTGAGTCGCGCATACGTATGCATACAGATTTGGACACCAACCAGGATCCAGTCAAATTTGTCCTGACTGCGTGATCCCACTCCTGCTCAGACAAATCCAGCGGAGTCTTCACGCTACCTGAGAAAACGACACCCTTTTTTTTATTATGCATATTTTGGAAACAGAAGGGCCAAACTGGAAAGTTGAGGATCAACTTGACATCCTTCGTGATTTTCTAAAACAAAAAATTGGTATTCAGTGTCAAATTTCTGAGTACAGTTTTCTCGAAATCCAAACAGGATAGTTAATTCAGAAAAATTTGAACAAAAAAACACACAGCGATCGAGAATACCTCTAACTCCCGCATTATTTACCAAAGCATCGATGCCACCAAAGGCTTCCCAAGCCATCTGCACGCACCTATCAATAGTAGCCCCATCGGCGCAAACGTCAAGCTCCACAGCAATAGCTCGGCGAGCAGAATTGGGCCTATCATTCGGCGAAGAAAGAGAAGGAAGCTGATTAATTTCTTGACAGAGAGATTTGAGACGATCTACGCGGCGAGCGGCAGCAACAATCCTGCAGCCGGCTTTGGCAAGATTCAGACAGAAGTCTCGGCCTAAACCAGAGGAGGCGCCCGTGACTAGGACCACCTTGTTCTGTAGGTTGTACCATGGCTCGAGCTGGGCGGAAAGCTGGTCCGCCATTTGCTAGTCAAAGGAAAACAAGCAGAGGTGAGGTTGAACGGTGACAGTACTTAAAATAGAGGGAAGGGAAGGAAAACGAGGCTTTCATTTAACTGACACTTTACACGTGAACTTACTGTGGACTAGGCACTTCCGCGTCCCACGTCAACCAAACTTAAATAATTTAAGTCATCTTCCTCTCATAAATTTTGTACACTTTTTTTTATAACATATTAAAAAGACAATATTTTTTATTTATTCATTTTAAAAATATTAATTTTTATTAAATATTAAAAAAAATTTAAATATCTATTTAAAAACTAATATTTAATAAAAAATTATATTATAAATTAAATAAAACTATAATAATTAATTTATATATTATTATAATAAATAACAATTTTAAAATAATAAAAAAATAAAAATTATGGACGAAAAAGTAAAATAATTGATTAAAATTTAAAATAAATTATTTAATTCTTATATTTTAAAAAATTTATTATTTATTTTTTTAAAAAAAATACATTATAAGTTTTAAATGCTTCCCAATTTAATTTCTATAATTTTAAAATTTATTAATTGATTTCTAATTTTATAAAAAATCTATAAATTAATTTATCATATTTAAAATATTTTATATTTTTTATAATATTTTTTTAAAAATAAAACTACTGCTTGTATTAATAAAATTTCATCAAACAAATAGGGATATCATCTCAAACAGAGAGACGATCATACCTAATAAATTCTCTAGCCAAAATATGAGTAGTTAGAGTGGCATGACGATGAACCCATCTAACAGAAATATCAGTTTTAGAGTCTAATAAAAATTTACAATCATTCAAAATCAAACTCAATTCAGAAATGTCTAAATATGGAGACTGAAGAGTTTGAACCACTTGCAAACAGTCCATATGCAGCCATTAAAAGGCAAAAATTCCGTCGCAAAGAGCAAACAGTGACGGAGAGCTAAAGTTTCAACAATTACTGGAGTACCATTACCTTCTGAAAAACTAGAAACATCACGTTGAAATATACTTTCAGAGTTTTCCACAACAAAACCGTAGCCAATAAAATCTTGAACTTGAAACAAAACTCCATCAACTTGATAAAGGTAACTGAAATTGTCTAAACTTGAAGATGACGAACGAATTTGAAGAGGAATGGCTTTAGGATCACAAGCAGCGTTGGAAGAATAAAACAAGTTCCTGTCCTGATATAAAGTAGTAGTGGTATTTCCATGCTAATTATTAAAATTAATATAGTGATTAATTAATAATTTTTTAAAATTTAAATTTTTTAATGTATTTTTTAAAATTAGGAGAACAACTAATAAATTTTTTCATAATATAAAAATTAAATAATAAATTTTTTAACATTAATTTTCTAATGTAGCATATTAATATTATTGATGCTACATGAAACTCGCCTAAAGTATGTTGCGAGCTGTCATCATAAGATAGAGTCACGTGGTAAGGATCTGATAAATTTATGCGCAGTTCTACCCATAAAAAAGAAGAACCAGAGGTTCAAGTCGGTTTGAAAACAAGTTGGCCTCAGCTCGGACAAACTCGCTCTTTTAGTTCTAGGGCGAGTCTCCACAAGGAAGTTACCATTAAACAAGTACAGTCTAGCGTATCCTCATTATGTCTGTAATCTTAGAATCACCGACTTATTAGCTGGCAATATCTCTTATTAAACAGCCAGCCATATTATCGCCGGATTATTAGGAAATACTATATTGATCTTCATCTTCTAATAGTATAAAAGGAGGACAATACAGAGGCAAAAGTATGCTATTCTCTCAAACCAATACTCTGAATTCTAAAGATTATACTCACCCTTCTCTTCAACTTACTGAGTTGAGCGTCAGAGTGACTGTCGTAGGCACCAACCACCTTATGTTCTCTATCTTGCAGGTACCAATTACAACATAGCTCCGTTGGACCAATCACTGCGCAGCTCCATTCTGGCCATGTCATTAATTTATTTTCAACAGCATCATTTAGTTCCATTGACGAAAAATTCATTGAATCCTCTTTGTTCATTTGGATTACGATTAGTCTCCTACTCTTTTTCTCGTAAAAAGAATCACTCTTTCTCTTCTCTCAAAATGCCTGGTAATTCACGAGTTGCTGCTAAGATTGCTACTAGTGAGGGCATCATCATCTCTTCCATCCCTGGCAGTGGACAAAATGCGCCATCAATGGTCAATGAAACAGATCTCAAATGCTTCAGTACGTTAGAAGGTTGCAGGTTACTTTCGAGCAATGCAAAGTTAGGGAGGAGGTGTCGCTCGTGGCTCCCAGAGAAAAGGAGGAAGTCTCCGATGATGCCTCAAGGCCTTGGATAGGGGCAATCCAGACATGGTCCAAAGGAAAGAATAAGTTCGAGGAAGATGAGTAATTAGATGATGCTCCGAAGGACGTCGGCTGGAAGCTAGTACGGGTTGCTCCAAAGTATTAGGGAGAACAGGAAGAGGACAAAAGAACGAGCCAAAAATAAGGCCAAAAGTTGGAGAAGCAAGGATACATGGAAGAACGCAAAAGTTACCCAGTCTCCCGAGGAAGGGACAACCAAAGTAAGTATAAGAATTACACTCCACTGGATGACTCACAAACACATATTTTAGTGTTGATCAGGAAAAATGACAAGGATGTTAGATGGCCTCCTAAACTCAACTCTAAAAAAGCTGAAAGGCGAGATAAGACTAAGTACTGTCGTTTTCATGAAAACCACAGACATACAATGGAGGAGTGCCGGCATCTGAAAGACGAGATTGAGAGGTTAAAACATCACACTTCAAAAGTTCATCAGAAAGAGTAGAAAAGATAGGAGGCCCAAGCTCGAGGTAACAATTCCCGAAACCACTCTTGACAGTGAATCTGTGAGGGCTATTCATGTGATTGCAGGAGGACCAAGTGTTACTAGGGTTGACAATAAAGAAAATGTCACAGATGTCCAGCTCAAGGGTCAAACTCTGAATTTTAAAATCGGTCAAGTTAGACGATCGAGTCTTTTATTTTATCCTTAGAAAAATGTTTGTGATTTATGGAAATTTTATAAAACTAGGATGCATTCTTCAAACTTCTTTTTTGATAGGAAAGTCAGAAACGTTGGATGGATGAAAGCGTGAAAACAAGAACAGAGACCACAGCTCCATTGGGCACGTGTCTCGCTTATAATCCGAGCATTGGTCCACGAAAACAAATATTCATAAGAAATCACAGCTCTGTTGGGCATGGGCCTCATATATAATTTGAGCGTTGGATTGTGGAAATAAACCTTTATAAAAGATCGTAGCTCCATTAGGCATGGGTTTCACATATAATCTGGGTGTTGGACCATAGAAACAAACATTCATAAGAGACTGCAACTTCGTTGGGCATGGGTCTTACATATAATCTGAGCGTTGGTCCACGGAAACAAACATTTATAAGAGACCGCAGCTCCATTGGACATAAGTCTCGCACATAATCTGGGCGTTGAACCATGAGAAAAAATATTCATAAGAGATCGCAGCTCCGTTAGGCATAGGTCTCACATATAATCTGGGCGTTGGACCGTGAAAATAAACATTCATAATAGACTACAACTCCGTTGGACATGAGTCTCGCATATAATTTAGGCGTTAGACCGTAGAAACAAATATTCATAAAAGACCGTAGCTCCATTGGGCATAGGTCTCGCATAACAAGGCATCTCATGTCACGCCACAAGGCCATCCGGGCATGGATCCCGCATAACAAGGCATTTGATGCCAAGTCTCAAGGCAAATATATGTCAGGCCGACCTACCGGGTGTTGGTCCCATTTCACGAGAAGTTTTTAAGGTATTTGACGCTAGGCCTCAAGGTAGGAATAAGCCAGGCCGACCTATTGGGCATCAGTCTCGCTTCACTAGAAGTTTCTAAGGAATTTAATAGCAGGACTCAAGGCGGGTATAAGTAGGCCAACCTACTGGGTGTTAGTCCCGCTTCACGAGAAGTTTCTAAGGCATTTAATGCCAAGTCTCAAGGCGAGTATAAGTCAAGCCGACCTACTATGTAACGACCCGAAAACCGATACCCCTCTGTAACGGCCCGAACCGCCACCGGCGCTAGGATCCAGATCGGCTTAAGGCCGCCGGAACCCGTAGCAAGCCAAACATACCTCTTATCACCTGGTCAAATCCCATACATGATCAAAACTTAACATAAAAACTGAAACATATGATGTATAGACCGAGCTTGACCTGTATGCAACATAACTGAAAACATAAGGAACCCCCTACTAGAGCCCTCAACAAAACTCTAGCTGGGTCAACATAACATACATCAAGCCGGAGTCACATCCAAAGAACTAAAACCTAACCTGTGCATGCATCAAACCACAAACATAAGACCTTTACTAGGGTCCTCATCAAACTCTAGCGTGGTAAACAACACATGCCACAAGATTAGTTCAAACACCACTCAACATCTAAAACATTACATACATCATGTATTAAACAGGGACTAACCAAGTCTTAGGGCCAAGCACAGTTCTAATCCATAAACATAACTCTACTATACTTTACATTACATAACATTTCATTATCTTACAATCCATTATCTCAAATTACATTACACGTCCACACTAAAAGTACTAAGCTATTACTATTACAAGAATTTTACCCTTGACGTCTTCCTGGCCTACCTCTGACCTGCAAAACTGGGGTTAGGGGAGAGGGGTGAGCTAAAAAGCCCAGTGAGTAGAAATAAAGAAAACAGTTCATTAATTACATGCTTTCATGAAATGCGTCATAGCACAAACAATTCACATCACGGATTGGACCCGACCACCAACATTCCTTCCAGTCTCAGTATGCCCGGCCCGGCCGGGTCTTACAACCTTCGTATGCCTGGCCCGGCCAGGTCTTACAACAACTGTATGTGTATGCCTGGCCCGGCCAGGTCTTACAACATCTCTAGGGCTAGTGGGGTCGCCTTGGTCCATCCACATCATCATATTCATCATAATATGCAATGCGCCATATTCGTGAAACTAGTGCAATCAACCTACTATAATCATCATGATGCATGAACATGCTTTAGGCATTTGATTTCATAAAATAAAAGATTAAGTTTAATTCTACTCACCTCTGGCAGACGCTGAACTGACTCTGCAATTGCTAATACTGATAGCCTCCTCGATCCCTCGGGTCCGGTCCTACACAAGTGGACTCGAATGAGGTGCCAAACACACTCTAAACAACTCATAAACAACTACCCAAAAACCCCCCTAAAACATCACTTAAACATGCATAGAAAACGACCATGAAAAGGCTGGACAGGGCACTTTCGGCGGCACCTCCGGCGGCCGAACCCTCTCTCCAGAGACGAAACTCGGGCACTTTCGGCGGCACCTTCGGCGGTCGAAAGTCCTTCTCCAGAGACGAAAGTCAAGCACTTTCGGCGGCCGAACCTTCCTTCGGCGGCCGAAAGTCTGCTTTCAAGCCAAAACTCAACTTTCGGGAGCAAGGTTATGCGGCCAATCCATGCATCCAAAGGCAGGTTCGGCGGCCGAAACTACTTTCGGCGGCCGAACCTGAGTTCTTCCCAGAAGGGCAGAACTCAGCTTCTCATGCATACAAGCCTCCCAAACCTTCCAAACACCCCAAAACAGCACCCAACCTCCTAAAACATGCATTAACTATTCTACAACATGCAACCAAGCACATAGGAGTCTCAAACTATCCTAAACCCCAACAACATTACTTTTATCATACAAAAACACACATTTACATAAAGGGTAACATAAACCGAAAACAACCAAAATCCTCACCTACTCTCTCCCCATCATGCATACTCACTCCCACATGCATAGAGGAGCATAAACTTCCAACATATCATCACATAACATACAATGGGCATAAAATCAACACAGACCCTAACATGCATATCTACCCATACTCAACCATCAAAACCTCTTAAAACTCACTTAAAACTTCATGAAACGTAAAGGAAAGCATAGATCCACACTTACCTCTTGAAGATCGAGGGTTTGTGCGAGCTCTAACTTGGAGATGGGAGAAACTAACTCCTTGGGTCTCCAAGTTCCCAAAACTTGATCTAAGCTTGAAAACTCTTCAAACAACCATGGAACTCATAAAAATATGAAGGAGATGAAGAAAAACATGAAAATGACCAAAGGAGGACAAGAACTCACCTGAGCTCGAGAATAGGGAGAAAACTCGCCCATTTCCGATCTGAGGGCTCTTTATAGGTGGCTTGGTCGAAGACCTTCGGCAGCCTAACGTGCCCCCTAAACTCATGCAGGTTCGGCGGCCGAACCTGAGCTTCGGCGGCCGAACCTTGGCTCGTTCAAACAAGACTTTCGGAGGCCAAAGGTGCTCCCGAAGCCTTCCCATGTTCGGCGGCCGAACTTCACTTTCGGCGGCCGAACCTGGCAAATGCCTCCTTGGTCTTTTCTTTTCAAAACTCAATTCTTTTTCATATAAAACCATGAAATCATGTGAAAACATTTTAGAAACACATTTTACCCCTCTAGATGCCTCTGGCATCTTCAGAATTCCAGATTCCAACGGAGATTCCGCCGGAAGGTAGGGATTCCAATGCCAAAATCTAGCCGGGTATTACATACTGGGCATTAGTCCCGCTTCACAAGAAGTTTCTAAGGCATTTGACGCCAGCCCTTAAGGCGGGTATAAGCCAGGCTAACCTCCCAGGCGTTAATCCCGCTTCACAAGAAGTTTCTAAAGTATTTGATGCTAGGTCTCATTGTAGGTATATTCCAAGCCGACCTACCATGCGTTAGTCCCGCTTCACAAGAAGTTTTTAAGACATTTGATGCCTGGCCTCAATGCGAGTATATGCCAGGCCGACCTACTAGGTGTTAGTCCCGCTTCACGAGAAGTTTCTAAGGCATTTGATGCCCAAGCCTCAAGATGGGTATGAGCCAGGCCATACAACTAAGAGTATTGGTCCCATCTCACAAAGAGAATCACAAGCATATATTGCTGCCCTTACAATCACTTCCGAAGATCTAGAACTTTTTTGCAAAAGAGGAAGAACCATTATAGGTGCGGCGAGACTTTTTGATGATCAACGAAGGCAGGATGGACTGCCAAGTGAACAAATGAAGTTTGCCAGGAGCTTGCAAGGGTTAAAAAATGCCGGGAAGCTTGTCAGGGATAGAAAATGCTCGAAAGTTCAATAGGAATGGAAAAGGCTAGGAGCTTGTCAGGGCTAGAAAATGCTCAGAAGCTTGTTAGGCTAGAAAATGCCTGGAAGCTCGTCGGAACTGAAAAAATGCTCGGAAGCTCGTCAGAGCTAGAAAAATACTCAGAAGCTCGTCAGGGCTAGAAAAATACATGAAAACCCTGTCAGTTGCAAAAGGCCAGGAAGGCCGTCAGGGCTATGAAAGCCAAGGAGCTCAAAAACGCTTGTAAACTCGTCAGAGCTAAAAAAATAAGAAAGTCCATCAAGGCTGTAAAAGGCCGAAAAGACCATCAAGGCTGTCAAAATCCAAGGAGCTCATCAGGGCTGAGAAAATGCTCAGAAACTCGTCAGAACTAAAAAAATACAAGGAAGGTGTAAAAGGCTAGGGAGCTCGCAAGGGCTTGGAAAATATCTGGAAACCTGTCAAGACTTGAGAATGCCCGAAAGCAAGTTAGGATAGGAAATGCCCGTAAACCAGTCAGGGCTAAAGAAAATCCGAAAGCACGTTAGGGCTAGAAAATGTCCCCAAGCTCATCAAAGCATTGTTACACCACTCGGATCAATTTTTTTAAGACAAATCTTGGACCTGATTGGTCGGTAGGGCAAGTAAGAAGAAAGAGAGGACATCATACGCTCAGCCCAAACAAATAAGCCACATGACCTAGATCATGAAGACAATTGTCACTTTCAAATCTAAAGAATTAAAGACCAGCAGAGGGAGACCTCTAATATTACATAAAACCCGCCTAAAGTAGGCTGTGAGCTATCACCATATGATAGGGCCACGCGGAAAGGATTTGATAAATCTATATGCGGTTATACCTATAGAAAAAAAGGTCCAAGTCGGCTTCAGAATAGGTCGGTCTCAGGTCAGACATACTTGTCCTATTAATTTTAGGGCGAGTTTCCATAAGGAAGTTATCGTTAAACAATTACAGTCCAGCATATTTCCTTTACACCTGTAATTGTGAGGTCACCAACTTATTAGGTAACAATATCCTTTATCAAACAGTCGACCACATTATAGCTAAATTATCGAGAAATGCTATATTTATCTCCATGTTTTAACAGTATAAAAAAAGACAAATCACAAAAACAATGATACGCTATTTTCTCACACCAATATTATGAGTTTTAGAAATTATACTCACCCTTCTCTTCAACTTACTAATTTGAGTATCGAAGTGGTTATCATAGACATCAATCATCTCACATTCTCTGTCTTACAGGTAGACTGATTATAATACAGCTCTGTTTGACCAATCACAGTACAATTTCATTCTGGCCATATCATTAATTTATTTTCAGCAACATCAATTATCATATTTATTTATTTTTATATGTAATATTATATAATATTATATTTTATTATTTTATTAAAATTTAAAAAATAATATAATTAATAATATATTTTTACTCTAAATAAAGATAATAAGACATAATTTTCAAATTAAAATAGAATAATATAATATCAATTTATTTTTTAATTCATTATTCTATTTTAATTTGAAAATTATGTCTTATTATCTTTATTTAGAGTAAAAATATATTATTAATTATATTATTTTTTAAATTTTAATAAAATAATAAAATATAATATAATATTTTATTATAATATTATATTCATAAGACTATACCTGAATTTTTTTTTATCCCATAAATAAACTTTAAAAATTAATTTAAATAATAACTAATTTAAATAGATTTTTATTTGAAATAAAATTACAACTAATTTGAATTAATTTGTTTTAAATTTAATGAATTTTAAAATTTATTATAAATAATAATTGATTTTTATTTTTAACTTATTTTAAGTAATAATAATTTTATTTTATTATTTATCTTCATCGTAAATAAGAATAAAAATTTAGTTTTTTTTTCTATACTAAAAATATGCAAAATTTTAATCTCTTTAAAATTTCAAAAGTGTTTAAAATTAATTAAGTTACACAATAAATTTAAATAACTTTTTATCAACATAACAAATATAAAAAAGGCCCTAATTAAAACCCATTATTCCGTTCCCTTTCCCATATATTTATTTATTTATTTCCACATATAATAAAAAATATGATTAATGGGACTGAAGAAATAAATTTAATGGAAGAGATCTTTTGGTAGAAAATATATATATATAGACTAACGAGATAATTTCACTGTATATTAAATATTACTTTTTCTTAAACTATATATTGATAATTAGATATATGCATTTACTATATATTTTGATTTTTTTTTATAAATTTTAATGTAAATATTTTAATTATGAAAATTATTTTCATAGTTTATTCATTTTTAGCTATCAGCACAATGTGCGGACTATTATTTATTTTACTGCTTAAATTTTTTTAATCTTAATATAAAAATTAATAACTTTTAATTATCAAAGGTTTTATGTAATTATAGAATTTTTTTTAAACTCTATATTATGATAAAAAATTTTAATTTAAATAATCCTATAATTTTTAGGGTGAATTATTAATAAAATTTATTAAATTCTATTTTTAAATTAAAACATACTTATATTTTATGAAATTAAATTCTTGCAAAAAAAATTATTAGACAACTTATTTAGTTTTTATAATTTTATTATTTATAATATTTACTCTATTTAACTACAGATAAAATAAATTGATAATGTTTCCCTTTATTTAAAATAAAAAAAAAAATAAGGATTCAATTTATAGTTAGGGATTGTAAGAGTTTAGATATATAAATATTTAATTAAATATATAAAATATATTTTATGATAATATTTTATTTTAAATAGAGCTTAAAAATTTTATAGAAATATTAAATTTTTGAATATAACTAGTAATAGATATATTTTATGAAAATTATTGATTAAAATATATTAATTAAAAAAATTCAACTATTATGCCAATAATAATAATCAAACTAAGCAAGGATTCATATAGTGAATTATAAAATTTAATTGAATTTAAAATAAATTTAAATATTAAAAATATTTAATATTTATGGGTTTCCAACATTCAATGACGGGCATATGTACTTATTATTAGTTGTAATGAAACTGTTCCAACTTCCAACCAAATCCAATTAATATTAAGCCTCCGTTTGTTTGATAAAAAAATATTTTTATATATTTGATATTTTTTAATATTTAGATATTAAAAAATTAGTTAATAAATAATATTTTTTTAATAAAATAAAAATAAGTTATTTTAAAAATAAATAATATTTTCATTTTAAAAATTTTATGTTTTGAAAATCTTATTAAAATCTCTTTCCATATATAAATTTATTAATATATTTTTATTTTTAAATTAAAATTAAATATAAAAAATAAATTATTTTATTAAAAAATATTTTTTATGAAAAATATTTTTATGAAAAGTATTTTTTAAATATAAGTTATATTTGAAAAAAAAAAGAGTCTAAATATCAATCAAACTTTTAATTGAACAACTATAAAGCAATACTAACAGATTAATGTAAAAGCTTTTAATTTAAATATTTACCACAAAAAAGTCTTGATATAATAAAGAGTTTCAAATATACTATTAAGATTTCAATTCAAAGTCTTTGAAGTATGTTAATAATTCAACATTATATACTATTAAGATTTCAATTCAAATTATGATATCAATCATGCCATACACTGGTTATTTATTTAAAATAATCACCAAAATTATAAAGGTGTGTGATAAATTAGACTAAAGTAACACACACAATAAATATTATATGGATTGACTAATTTCGCATTTATTAATTAACCACACGCTATTAATGAGTCACCTAATAAACTTGCTGAAATACTCTGAAATACTCATTCGTCATGCTAAAGGAAATATGTTCCAAAAGATATCAGTATGATTGGTACATATACTCCTTGGCATAACCCAAAATAGGGATATTCCTAACTCTTAACCTTTACTGAATTTGTCATTTTGCCTCCTTAAATTTTTTTTTTTCTAAATGGGAATTAAAGAATTGAAGAAATAGAACCTGAAATCTCTTAAATTTATTCAGATACACTTATCATCAAGTTAAACTTACGAGTAGGGGTGAACATTCGGTCGGTTCGGTTCAAAACCGAACCAAACCGAATAAACCGAAAACTGAAATTTTAGTGTTTATGAAAACCGAACCGAACTGATTTTGGTCAGAAACCGAATCGAATCGAACCGGTCTGATTCGGTTTGATTCGGTTCGGTTTGATCGGTTTCGATTTTTAATAATTTTTTTATTTTTTACACTTTATTTTTAATATTTTAAAATTTAATTAAAATATTTTAATCTTTATATGATTTAATTTCTTTATATTATTGAAAAAATATATTATTATCACTAATCGGTTCGGTTCGGTTTTTTTGATTTTTTTCTAATCAAAACTGAATCAAATCGAAATAACCGAAATTTCTAAAATTAAAAACTGAACCGAACCAAAATATATAAAAAATCGAACTAAATTTTTAAATCGATTCGGTTGGTTTTTTCGATTTAAACCGAATACTGCTCACCCCTACTTACGAGTGCTTCTTGGAAAAACTTTAACATTTCTAAATTCAACATATTATTTATTAACTCTCATTTTATTTCTTATCCTTAAATCAATCTCAAATTATTAATTTCTCATTGAATTAAACTATCATCTAGATATCCATATATAATAAATTCATCAAATTTCAATTTATCAATAGTTTATAGTTAAATCTAATAGAGATATTAATTAATAAAAATTTTAAAATTACCGTAATATATTTTTAAAGTTAAAGATATTAATTAATAAATTTTTTTTTATTGGACGTCCGAAGGGACTAAACTTCTTTATATAATAAGCATTAAATAATAATTTTTGGGTAAAGGTATGAAACCACTATGACGCAGGGGCGCTTTCACGCCAAACTGGCATTTGTACACATGAGAAGACGGGATCGTGGTTGTCATGGGCTCCTGACTTTTTTATTTTTTATTTTTATTTTTCATTCCCTGCAATTTCCAAGTATTGGACGCCTTTAATCTTAGTCTTGGTCTTGGTCAGCATGGAAGTCAACGTTATTGGAGCAGGCTGCTGCAGGAAAGTTCCATGTTCACATTTGCCCCACTTTCGACTGGCGTTCGGTAAAATTCCACTTCCACGCGTTTATCTATTTATACTTATATTAAAATATTTTATATTATTATTATATAAAATAATATTTTTTATATAAATTCATTTTCTCTATTAAAAAAATAAAATATCATCCAATTAAAAATTAAAGAGATAGAATTATGTAAAACAGATCATACTAGTGAGTTTATATAAAATGAATATATATAAAGATTATATAAAAAAATTAAAATTATTATAATTATTAATATAATAAATTATAATAATTTAAATTTAATAATTTAATTGTTGAAAGTTTGTAAGACTTGACACTATTTTATTTTTATTGTATTTTAATTATTTATATCTATTTATTTTTTTATAAATTATTTAAATTGAATAAAATTTTAATTTAATAATATTTTATGTAATTAATTGTATTAATTCTTTAATTGTTTTATACTTTATTATAATTAATATTTTTTATAAATTTTAATCAATTATATATATTTATTTATATAATTATTTGTATAATTATTTGTACTAGAGAAATAAAAATACATAACATTTGTTAATTAGATTATATGAGATATGATTTCAAAAAATTATCAAATCAATAAACTAATATTATAAAAAAAAAATTTTTAATAATATTTTATTATGAATTTATATATATATATATATATATATATATATTGACAGTAATTTATTTTTATTATTTAAACATATTTTTATAAATATATTTTTAATATTATATCTATTATTAAAATAAAAATATAATAATTTTTTAATAACAAAATATAGTAAAATTTTTATTACAATCTTAATGATATATTAAATTCAAAAGTGGTAGAAAATTAAAAGATTAGTAACAATTAATATAATAAATTGTACTAATTGTACTTATTATATTAAAAAATAGGAAATCAAAAAGTGAATAGTGATGATAAAAATAATAAATTACATTTAACATATATATATTAATTATTATTTTATACAGATAAAAAAATAAAAATATATAAAAAAAATTATAAATTTACACTATAAAGCATAATTATGTTGAGTTAATTGTGCATTTGGCAATCTGTTATATAATAAAAAATATGTAGTATCAATTAATTAATAATATTAGTTATAATTTTTTTAATTTATTTATTACTAAAAATAAAAATAAAATATATATATTAAAGTCACATAACTAAAATATATTAAAATAAAATATATATTTTTTATTTTATTATGATTAATATATTATATTAAAAAATTAAAAAAGTCACATACTCATAATAGCGGTAGAAATTTAAAAGTCATATATAAATTATAATACTAAAAATAATAAATTTCATTTATTATTATGAATATATTGATTAATCACATATTTATAGTAATAATAGAAATTTAAAAAGTTATAAAAATTATAATAATAAAAATAATAAATTTCATTTATTATGAATATATTGCTTAGTAACATTATTAAATATAAAAATAAAAATAAAAATAAAAATAAAAATAAAATATATGATATATACTACTCAAAAGAAATATACAAATTTAAGAGTGTCATCTGTTATGACTACATAAATTTAAATATGCCACTTGTCAATCTTTCCATAATTTATTTTAGAACCAGCTTTATATATATATATATATATATATATATGTATGGATAAATTATTATTTAATTTTTATTATAATAAAAATTCATTAATTGACTATTTAATTTTAAAAATATATATTAAAATATATTTAAAATTTCAAAAACTTTATTAATTAGTTTATTTATTAATTTTAACTATTAAATATTAAAAAAATATCAAAAATATTATTAATAGAGAAAAACTAATTAATAGATATTTTTAAATATTTTTAAATATTTTAATATATTTTTTTAAAATTGAATAATCAATTAATAAATTTTATCATATTTAAACTTCAACCTTTGATTAATGTTAAAAATCGAATTTTAGAGATATTCAGTTCGTATAAAGAAGTAGAATATAAGAAAAAGATTAGAAAAAAAAAAAGAACTTAGTTCATCTTTTGATGTTGAGCGAGCATCTAAGAGAGTTGGTGTTTCATCTCATTCAAAGTCTCAACATAGTGAAGTGTGGAGAATCATTACATTAATACTAAAAAATAATTGAGTCAATTATATGTTATCGATTCCTATTATTTTGATTTGAATCTAGTGATTATAATCTGTATGTACACGTCTATCGTTTTAAATAAAAAATGACATGTTATTTAAAATTATATAACGCCATCTATGGTAACTCTAGAGTGGTTAATAATAAAGAGCGTGAATGTTTTAATAATGAAAATATGTTATTTAAAAAATCACATGTTATTTAAAATTATATAACGCCATTATTCACCCATAAATATTTTTATCATAAAATTTTATTTGCTATATGATAATATATTTTATGGCAATATAAGTACTACTAATAATAAAATGTTAGATTCATTGCTGACATATATTTTTTATGATAAATTATAAAATTTATCACTAATTGTTTTACAAGCAATTAATTCTCACTAATTTTAAAAGTATAAATTTTTAGTAATGAAAAAAACATTTTGTGAAAATATATATTAGGGGTAGAAAATGGGGTCCAACAATTATAATTTTTTTTTGTTTAAAAGATATATAACATTATGAGTTATAAATAAATCACAATAATTTATTAAAAAAATATTTAACTTTATAGATTATTTTAAAATGAGATCATGTTCTTGCATATGTGAAGTGTAGTGGCAAAATTTAGTGATAATGTATATTCAATTTACCTTATAACTTTGCATTTTTATACCATATAAAAAGTGACTAATTTAATCTTAAATAACAAAAAATAGATAAATTGTTTTTAAAAAGTTAGTTATTAATAAGATTAGGATTTTCTGTAAAATTTAAAAATAAAAATAGAATTTAATTACATTAATTATTAAAGGATTCTTTTTGAAATAGGTAATTTAATGATAACTATTTTAATTTCACTTTGTACTTATTAAGATTTAACTTTTTATTTAAATAAATTTAAAAGTTATAATTTAAGCTCAATTTAACATAGACAAAATCATTTTTTTTTTCAGTTAATTTACTTTACTTTTTAGTTAGGTAAGATAAGAAGCTCAATATATTAATTTAAAACACTCAATTTCTTATTTGAAATAAGAAAATTTTAATTAAAAATTCAACAACAATTTTTTTTTTCAGCTAAATTACTTTACTTTTTAGTTAGGTAAAATAAAAAGCTGAATGCACTTAATTTCTTATTCCAAATAAGAAAATTTTAATTGAAAATTCAACAACAAAATTGAAAGAAATAAAAAATTAATAAGAAAATTTTAATTGAAAATTCAACAACAAAATTGCAAGAAATTAAAAATTAATAAGAAAATTACCCAACTAAAAAGCTTAATTTATTAATCTAAAATACTCAATTTCTTATTCCAAAAAAAAAAAAAATCAAAATTCAACAAGATTGAAAAAAAAACAAGTGTAAACAATGGTTGTAATATTAATAAACATATAGCGCGCCATCTGTGGGGATCGAACCCACGACCACATGGTTAAAAGCCATGCGCTCTACCTCTGAGCTAAGATGGCTAGTTGTTTGAAAGCTAAAAACAAACCATAAATGAGATAAAATCCATTTTTATAAGGCTTTTCACTCAGATGGTTGGTGATTGTTGATTCCTGATATCTTACTATAAACATTTTAATTATTAGATAGCACAATCGCATGATGAAAAAAGATCAAAATCTATTAATATGTTTTATTCATTATCATTTGTATTTTATAGGTGTATTAAAAAGTAATATCAAAGAATGTGATTCTCATCGTACAAGTCAAAATAATAAGATTATCATTGAAGAAAATCATAATGACGAGAGTGTTGATTTTTATAAGGAGATTCTTGATATTATTTAGTTAAATTATGTTGATAATAATTACATTATTCTTTTTAAATGCAATCGATTTGGTCTAGAAAAAAATAAAAACTAAAAAGAAAATATAATTAGTATCAAGATTATTGGATGTTGGTATCAAATAACCCTTATATTTTTACACAACACGCACTATAATAAATAATAAAATTAGCAGCAAAAAATTTTACAGCGATATTAATTTTACCATTACAGTAATTACCATATAACAATAATATGAATTATTGTTACTAAGGATGCATAAAAAGATATAACAATACCAGTTTAAAAAAAAAGATATAACAATAAAAATTATGGGGATTATTAGTTAAAAAGTTCTTTTTAGCAGTATTATTTATAGTTGCTAATAATTTTTCTTTTAGCAGCAACTTTAATTTTATTGCAAAATATTTATAAATATAATTTTATAGCAGTAATATGCAATAATTATATATTACTAATATAAATTTATAACAACAAAATATGATTGTTTTATGTTTGATACTGTAATATTGTAGTCACAAAAATTTTACAAAAAATTATAATTGCTGCTAAGAAAATAATTATTAGTAATAATAAATATTAATGCTAAAAAATAATTTTTACTAATAATTATAATTTTTTATTGTTGCTATATTTTTTTATCTTTCACTAGTAGCATTTATTTATATTGTTGTTATATGTTGGTCAATATAGCAACAAAATTAATGTTATTATAATTTGTTTACTGTTAATTATAATATTTATTAGATAAATTTTATATATAAAAAATATATATAAAATATATATATATATATATATATATGTATATGTATGATGTTTAGCTCCAAAATGAAGCCATGGATGTTGATTGCTGGTAAAGTATTGAGAATTGAGCATATGAGAGAATGAAGTTTGATTTAGTTAAAATTAGGGACGACAAATTATCACTACGAAAAAATAAACTATTAGCGATAGAAAATTTCGTCGCTAATAGTGCAAAATTCAACACTGATATTTTCACCGATGAATTTTCAACCGATCAAGATCCATCGCTTAAAGTCCTGTCACAATCCCAAACTGCCAATTTAATTTCTTCTAAGGAGAAAGGTCGCACAAGGCTAGAAGCAATCTCGATCGATAAAGTCTGCAAATTCAAATAAGGAACAAGGTTAGAGAAAAAATTTGAATGGATAAAACCAATACTTGAATAATCAATAATAACTTTTTTAATGGATGAAATATCTTAAAAAAATTATATTGCTATTAGAAATATGCTGAATAGAATTTTTCCACCATTTGTTAGAGCATCGCAAGTGAAAAAATTTTGTATTTCTTTTCTTTAATTTGCACCAAGATATTTGGAATTTCTGTCTCTAAATTTTCCGAGTGAGAATCCCACATGATTGTTCTGCTTTTAAAGAATGAAGATTATGTAGTTTAAATTCATAGAAATATCTATTTTTTAAAATAATTTCTAAATCATTAAGTTTTGAGTTGATTATCTATAACTTAGCATTAACATGACCAAACACTTCTGAATTTCATATCTTAAGCTTTTATCGAAGAAGCCTTAACTTCACAAGCAGAGATGTAGCCTCATTTTGTTCTATGATTTCTTTCTAAAGAGATGCTAAAATATCAGGAAAACCCAACCAGACCACTAAGCATCTGAGAATCTGAATGGCTTTGGTCTCCAATCCAAAAGATTTTTAGCAATTAATAAGATAGGATTATGGTCCAATGGCTCACTAGGTAGCCTTGAAAGTTGAAGATAGGGAAAATTGATAGCCCAATGACATGAGATCAAAGCACGGTCTATACGGCTTTTACTAAAGGAATTGTGCCATGTGAATTTACATCCATTTAAAGCCACATCCATCAGGGAGATAGAATCAATCAACTGCTTAAAATTGCCGACACCCTGCATAGAGAACTAATTCTCTCCATACTATCCTAGACTTTATTAAAATCCCCAATCAAGAGAATAGCATCTGTTGCAGAGGCTAATTATTGAGAGATTTCATTTCACAAAATTGGTTATTCTTAGTAATTACGTATAGCATAAACAAATCAAACAAGAGAGAGAAAAAAAAAAAAACAAGATTGGATAAAGAAGCAGGATAGGAGAATCCAAGATTGAAAAGTGTGCTTGCAAGAAACACTCATAAATTCCTTATTCCAAATACACAAAATTCCCCCAGAAGAGCCAACAGCATTGACACCCACCCCTTCTAAATCCGTCATTCCCTATATTGTTCTAACAGAAGAGAAGGAAATTGCAGACAACCAACATTTTGTCTAAAAAATAAAAACCATATCAGCTTTGTGCTTGGCAATCAATTTTTGCAAGTGGGATATTTTGCCTTTACCACCAAACCTCTACTAATCTAAGACAAAAAGAAATAGGGCATTATGATAAAAGAGAACATGAATAGAGAAAAGAAAACTAAACCATAAGGAAGAAGCACCACCAACCAGCTACCAAAACTGAAGAAAGAGCTAAACCTACAAAGAAGGCACAATACCGCAAATTAAAATCATTAGACCAAGTTAATTCTCAAAACAATAAGGGACTAGAGGTTGTTACATCAAATTCCGTGACAGAGTTGAATACATTTTGAAATTTTATTAGCAATATCAACTACCAAGACAGATTCGTCACCTTCGAAGACTACACCCAAAGATTTCCCGAAATTGACGGTGTGCCCAGCTTTTGATGTGGGAGAGATAATAGAGGCATGCTAAGAGGATTTTAATAAATGGGCTTTGTTACTTCTTACAATATCATTATCTGAGGGTAAAAAGGCCTAGAAGAGATACTATAGGCCTTGGGGGCCTTTCCTTTTCCCCCTGACATAAATTTTGTATAAAGTTCATTAAGGTCCATGATGGGTCTAGCTTTGGATCTTTTCTTGAGAAGTCTAATGGCCTTGTAGAAAGATAAGGGCATGTTACTATCGAGACTTGGGCTTGGACCCATCGAAAGGGTCAAAAGATTCACTATGACTATGACGCTTCATAAACATATGAGTACATAACATGGGAGAATGACGCTTCAAAATTCTCTTCCAGCTATTTTGCGGTACAGGCAGAGTAGTTATAGGGAGAAGCACATCCCAAGGTATCCTCATGCAAAACAACTTGTTTGCTAACTTACAGTTATTTTCAGCATCTGAAATGTCGTTGTGAGAACTAACAACCATATTATAAGAAACAATAGCATTGTCACCTTTTCCAAGCCATTCACCTGAGAGAAATCATCTGAGTTGCCATAGCTGCTAGAAGACTGATCACTAAAAGAAGGTTCTTTCTCTTTTAATGGATGGGAAGCAGATATTAGTCCTTAAAAGACCCACTCTACTTAAAAATGAACAAGGCATCACTGACCTCCTCATGAATAAAGATTTGGAAGCGATAAGAACACACTTCTACAGTAAAGATTTTATTGTTGGAATACTCAAAATTATCAACAATGCCCAAAATTCTAGCCACGTCTATGTTTAGTTTTGAAATAGTAGAGCTGTCGGTAGAGACCAAAACACCCAACTCTTCACTAAGCTAGTTAAAAATATGTGTCGACCAAACATGTAGTGGTACACCATATAGCACAAGCCACACAAAATGTTAGTAATTCACACTGATAGATTTAAAATCTGTTAATATTATTAATAAATTTCAAAATCTGTTAATAATTTATAAATATATAAAATAATTAAAATTAAAATTTATTATTAAATTTTTTAATCATTCAGATTTTAATCCATTAATAAATTTAAAAAAATATTTAAATTACTAATAAATTTTAAATTCGTTGATAATTTATTAAAAAATTATTAATAAATTTTAAAATATGTTATCAAATTTTATTATTAAATTAATAATTAAAAAAAATATTAAATTTATCGACATATACTATTCGTTAATAAATCAGTTCATGAATTTAAAACAAAATTTCACTTAAAATTATCACATTTTTTTTTTAATCTATATTTTTCCGTTACTAATAGATTTAATAATAGAAAATTTTTTATTATAAAAACTATTATTAAACTGTAATTTACAAGTCAAATCAATAACGGACGACTTATCAATAAGATTTAAATCCCTGAAACATACATCACTAACCAGAAATCAAACACATTCGCTATCCCTATCCCTCTCTCTTTGTATCGCAATTCTCCTCTCTCTCTATATGGCAATCCCCAAAACAATCCCTCTCTTTCTCTGTATCGCAATCCCTCTCTCTCTATATCACAATACCACTTCAAATTCCCTCTCAAGCTTGCTGACCAGGATCTCACTACCTATTATAGGCACCTCCCCCTTGCTCCCTTCCTGTTATCGGTGCCTCCTCATTATTTTCTTCTCAACCTCGATTGAGAACGGTAAGTAGAATTCCCTCTCACACTCATAGTTCATCGAATGAATGGGTGATTTTGCGGTTTTCTACATTATTCACAGTAACTATATTTTGTTTGTGGAAAAAATGTGAATAATCATGTTATATGTTTAGTCCATAGCAGCAGAGATGATATTTGTTTGACCATAGTTGATTGTTATCAAAATACTTGAAGAAACAAGCTTGATTATTAGAAATATTTCAATAACCTCTTTTATTGAATTGATCGTTATCTCTTGTTAATTAGATACATCAAGAATTTCTGCATTTACTTTTTCTTTTAATAGTTCTTGACGCTAAATTGTGTATTCTAGATCTCTTTGAAAATTTTGTTGCATCTTATTATTGGTTCAACTTCTTCTTAATCATAATTTAGTTAATTGTCAATTAAACTTAAATTAAAAAGAAAAAAATGAATAGAAGTTATTATGAGCTGAACCAATAGTGCTGTAATATATAATTGTTCTAAATTTTGCTTGAGAATGGACTTAAACTCAAGATGTTATCATCATTTTTTCTAATAACTTTTATAAGAAATATGTCCTTTAGAATATTACTTAGCTGAAGAGAAGATGATGGGAGGCAGAGAACGTAGGCATGAGATAGAAAATAGTCTCCAAATACCTTATTAGGAAATCTATGTATATGTGGAATTAGCACTTTATATCCTTTTCTCATATCTTTCTTCTTCTTTTGCTTTAATTGACTTTTTTCTAGTCTGTTGCTCCTTGTGATGATAGGAGATGCAAATATAGATGAGGACATAGAGAATTAGTCCACATTTTTGTTTATATTTGAAGTTGATGATGAATGGTTTGATCACTCTGCCAATAGAATTTGGCCTAGAATAAAGGCCAAGAGAAAATAATTGCTTTGATTTCTATCATTATTTGAAATGGTGTTGTGCTGTGCTGCACAAAAGTTGCAGCAGGTTTCATTCATGTGAGAGCAAGGAGGGGAGAAGCAACGGACCTTCCACAACCTTGCAGAGAGGGTACACACTTAATTACTGATCATATATGTTTGTGTGTATTGTTGTTTTTACACCTTTTTGTAAATTAAAATGGTTTATGTTATGTGTAATGTAGGCAAGAAGAAAGAAGCTGAGTATGAGGATGAAACTGTTGCAATCTCTTAGTTCTTGAGTGTGACAAGGTAGTACCCTTTACTACTCCTACTTGGCTGGTTTGGACTTGAAACCTCATAATCAATCTCATAAACACGAAAATGGATTTAATGCTAATATTGAATCAATTCCAATAGGTAATTGGCGAGGCTCTTTTATTGGATGAAATAATTAGATTTGTTCAAACCCTACAGAATCAAGTAGAGGTATATATATATTAGCTTAAAGTTACTCTCATCACTTCTTCAACTTTAGTATATTCACATGTATATATATGTGTGTTTAGTTCCTTGCAGCAAAACTTGAACCTATGAATGAAATAAGCAACGACTTTCAAGTGAACTACCACATGAACACACTAGTACCAGAGGTATTTTTCAATTCTTTCCTCACAAACCCATTAGTTAATTATACCAACTTCCTTATTTCAATTGAAAGAAATTGCTTTTATTTGCTGACATTAGTTTGCTGGGAGGATGCATGGATCAGGAGGATTCTGACTTTGAATCTTTTCTATGCTTTTATCCTTTATAAAATTTATCGTTGTCTAGAAAATACATAAATGCACTTCTAGTACTAATAATTAAAACTTCTCTTCTTCATATGTAATAAAATGTATGAAAAATTATAAAATATATTTGGTGCATGTACTCTCTTACTCTAAAGAAATGATAAAAAAATTAACTTTCTACAAGTGAAAGTGCACACATGGATGTGTAGTAAATTATTGAATTTCTTTTTGAATTTATTTATTTATTATTGCATTGATAATTTTATTCTTGATATAATTGTCAGCAGAAAGAAAGTTTAAGAAGAGATCCTCATCCTCATGAGCTTTTTGAGCACACATATAAGAGAAAGGGGACGGATGAATTTGTTGATATAAGGTCGAAGTCTATTTATGCAAGTTTCTAAGATGTTAAATTTATAATTACCTTTTTAATTGTTATATTATCAAATAAATATTATTTTAATATATTTTTATACTGCAGGAGCACTACATAAAGTCGAAAGAGTCTGCTACGCAGCAAGAAAAGAAATGAGTGAGCCGAGGCCTAGCTATATTACGAGATAATTGGTGGATAGAACAAGAGTCGGGTTTATAGACTAGAGTTCCAGGCTTTTGCATATTTCTATAGTTCTTCACATTATTCTGCCTCATTCTCCTCCGCATCCCATGTGAATATTGCTTTGAGTGAGCAAATAAATTTGATGATGACTAAAATTGATCGGCTCGAAATAGAGAATGGTAGACTAAACTTGATTGTGGAGAAGCTACAAGAGTTTGTGCATAGGATGATAGCACAGCAGGGTAGCGATACATCCTCTCAGACATCTGCTCCTACCCCCTGCTCCACAACAACATCATGATGATGCCCTGTTCGATCCTGACCAGCATGCAAACACCGATGAAGATACAGATGATGAGCTGGAGAGTTTAGTTTGATATGCTTTATAGATGATGATGCCACTTTTTATTTAACTTGTAGAACTTAGTACATATTATACTTAAATTAGATATTATTAATGTAATGTTTGGCATTTTAAATCACTTTTAGTTTTAATTATAATTTTCATGATTAAGTTGGTAGTTGCTTTTATATAATTGATTATATTTGTGTTGAGAGCATGAATATTATTAATGTATAGATGTAGTGTTATGAATATATATAATTAATTAATAATTAATTATGTTTGTGTACAGGTATTGAGATCATGAATATTATTAATTATAATTGATTATGTTTGTGTTGAGATCATGAATATTATTAATATACAGGTGTAGTGTTATAAAAAATAAGGATGTGGTGAAAAAATAAATGGTGCTATATATAGCTAAATTCCCATATTCATTAATGGATTACCAACAAGACCGTCCATTGGTATCAATAATAGAAAAAATTTGTTATTGATCTAATTAGTTATTGTACATTAGAGTAACAGAATAATGATAGAAATTTCTTAGTATCTGTAACGGAATAGTGACGAAAATTCCATTAGTATCTGTGACAGAATCGTGATGGCTATTCAATTAGTATCTGTGACAGAATTTCAATTAGTAATATTTTAAAATCAGTTAGCAATAACTATTGTGGACAACAACAAACTGATTATCCATTTTAATCACTAATGGAACTTTCCATTGTAGGCACTAATGGATTTTTGAAGTGTCGCTGGAAATAAAATTGCTAACGAGGTTTTCTATGATAGATAAGTTCCGTAAGTAATCCATTAGTGACTTGAATTAGCAATAGAATTGTATCCTTTACTAATGGATTTGTCTATTACTAAACTATAAAGTTCTTATAGTGGAGTAGTTATTTTAGGTAATTATTTCACATGAAAGGCAGATATCATTGCTGTGAGGTGAAGGAGTAAATTGTCTAGACTTGTGGTGCACTTATTCATGTTACAATAATGAAAAATAGCTCCAACTCAAACATTCCTTACAACTTGAACTAATAGTGCACTAAACAGTAAGAGATTGATTGAAAAAGCAACCGAGTTAGTCTACCCCTTTAGTGATTGTGATTATGACCACACACTAGATTTATCCCATTAATCATCATCTCATTTAACATTAAGCAAAGAGAAAAGGGAACCCTTCCTTCCCACCCCTACTATCTCTCTCCCCCACTATCTCTCTCCCTATAGTTGCCTACTTATTCATGCTCATAGCTCAATCAAGGTCAAACAATATTGTAACGACCCGGAAACCGGTCCGCTACCGGCGCTAGGATTCGGGTCGGCTTAAGGCCGCCAGAACCCGTAGCAAGCCAAACATACATCCTGTAAACCTGTTTAATCCCATACATGATCCAAAACATACATAAAAATTAAAACTTTTCTTTCATTCAAACATTCTTTACCCAGCCTAGCCTGTGCATGCATAAACATAACATAAACCCCTCATTGGAGTCCTCAACAAATACTCCAATGGGGTACATAACATATAGCAGGCTTAGGTTACATAAACATCATAAAACATTTATCTCATGTATTTAAGGGATTACAACAGACTCTAGTCAAGCACACTATAAAACTTACATTACATAACATAACATACTTTTACATTATGAATAAACCATGTCCACAGCTATGCTATTACATGAACTTCTCTTACTCTTCTGACTTCTCTATCTACACGGTACCTGCAAGACTGGGGTTAGGGGAGAGGGGTGAGCTAAAAAGCCCAGTGAGTAAAAAGTAAAAACATGATATTAATTCCTCCCTTTTTAGGTATTTTATTCTTCATTTTATTATTATTATCATTTGCTTTAATTCCACACTTTTTAGGTATATTATTATTCATTTTATTAATAACATTAAATGACATAACTTTTACTTTACATGCTTTCATGAAATGCAACACATCACATTTAATCACATAAAGGATGGTATTGTCACCATTAGTCCTCACATCTCCAAGTGCCAGGGGCGTAGAATGGGCCTCGCTGGTCTTTCTCTTACATAACATACATAACATAACATTCCAAAGTGCCAGGGGCGTAGAATGGGCCTCGCTGGTCTTTCTCTTACATAGTGCCAGGGGCGTAGAATGGGCCTCACTGGTCTTCCATAACATATCATCATAACATAACATTAGAGGACTATGGATCACCCAATAACCATCCACATCAACATCAAATTATGCAATGCAACATATTCGTGAATTTCTAATGCAAACATCCTGAAACATCGCATGGCATTAATGATGCATGAGTATGCTATCAGCTTCATTCATTTGTTCATTTATTCATTACTTAAAAACTTAGGGAAAATCCCACTCACCTGGTGACCGAAGCTTTAACGACGGACTCTGAAAGACTATCTCACAACCGGGGGTCTCGGGTCCTCGGGTCCGAACCTACACAGGTGGACTCAAATGAGGCACCAAACAACAAGAACATAACTCTAAACATACCCCCAAAAACCTCCTAGAAACACCTCAAAACATCATAGAAAACATGCAAGAAAAGGCTGGGAAGGGCACTTTCGGCGGCACCTTCGGCGGCCGAAAGTCCCTCCAAAGCCGAAAGTCAGGCAGGTTCGGCGGCACCTTCGGCGGCCGAAACTCCCAGACAGAGACGAAACTCATGCATGTTCGGCGGCACCTTCGGCGGCCGAAAGTCTCGGACAGAGCCGAAACTCCAACTTTCGGGGGCAAGCTTCGGCAGCCTAAAGCTGCCTCCCAAGCTGGTTCGGCGGCCGAAAGTACCTTCGGCTGCCGAACCTGGTTTCTGCCAAAGGGCAGAAACTTGGTTCTTCATGCCCAAAACAACCCCCCTACACAACCAATCATGCATAAACCTATTCTACAACAAGCATACTCAAGCATACAAGCTCCTAGGGGTCTCCAACAAGCTTAAACCCCAACTACAACACACAAACAAGCCACATTGCACATAAACACACATTAAAACTATGGATTTTTCATAAAAACCCATCAAGCCTACTCATGCATTTCTACCCCAAAAACTTGCATAAAACTCACTTAAAACACATATAGAACTAGAGATCGGCTCTTACCTCTTGAAGATCGAGAGAGAAACGATCCTAGCTCGAAGATGGGGAGATTCGAGTTCTTGAACCTCAAAGCTCCAAAATTTGCTTAAACTTTAAAACTCTTCAAAAACAAGATGTAACTTGTTAAGATCTAAAGGATTTGAGGAAAAACACTTAAAATGACCATAGGAGGGCTAAAGCTTACCGTCGGCCGAAATGGGAGAGAAAACCTCGCCTGTTTCGGTCACGGGGTCCTTTATAGGGCTGGTTCTGCCACCTTTCGGCGGCCTAACGTGCCCCCACATCTCATGCATGTTCGGCGGCCGAACATGAGGTTCGGCGGCCGAACCTTGAGTCTTTCAAACAAGGCTTTCGGAGGCCTAAAGCGCTCCCAAAACCCCACCATGTTCGGCGGCCGAACTTGACTTTCGGCGGCCGAACCTGGCAAAGCCTCCTTTGGTCTTTTTCATTAAAAACTCAATTCCTTTTCACTTAAAAGCATAAAATACATTAAAAACATTTCATAAAACATGGTTTTACCCTTCTAGAGGTTTCCGACATCCGAGATTCCACCGGACGGTAGGAATTCCGATACCGGAGTCTAGCCGGGTATTACATTCTCCCCCCCTTAAGAACATTCGTCCCCGAATGTTCACCAAACAACACATAACATGGCAAACATATAACATACATACAAAGCACATCAACACATAGGGATCTAACCTTAAAAGAGCTGAGGGTACTGCTGGAGCATAGATTCCCGTGTCTCCCAAGTGCACTCTTCCAAGTTGTGGTGGTTCCACAGGACTTTCACCATCGGGATTTCCTTGTTTCTTAACTTTCTGATCTGCGTGTCTATGATTCGTACTGGCTGTTCAACATAGGTGAGATCCTCTTGGACCTCCACATCAGGCTCACTAAGAACCTTGCTCGGATCTGACACAAACTTCCTCAACATCGAAACATGGAAAACCGGATGGATTCTTGCCATTGAAGCAGGCAAATCTAGCTTATACGACACATTCCCAATCTTTTGCAAGATTTCAAAGGGTCCGATGTATCGTGGGGCTAGTTTACCTTTCTTCCCGAAGCGAACCACTCCCTTCATTGGAGACACCTTAAGCAATACCAGATCCCCCTCCTGAAACTCTAACTGCCTTCTGCGGAAGTCTGTATAACTCTTCTGTCTGCTTGCAGCAGTCTTGATTCTTTCTCTGATTATGGGTACCACCCTGCTGGTAATCTCTACTAGCTCAGGCCCTGCCAAGGCCTTCTCTCCAACTTCCTCCCAGCAAACAGGTGATCTGCACTTCCTTCCGTACAAAGCTTCATATGGAGCCATCCCGATGCTAGCATGATGGCTGTTATTGTAGGCAAACTCCACCAAAGGTAGATGCTGCCTCCAAGAACCGCCAAAGTCCAGCACACACATTCTGAGCATATCCTCGATAGTCTGGATGGTCCTTTCTGACTGTCCATCAGTCTGGGGGTGGAAGGCAGTACTGAAATCCAACCTAGTACCCATGGCATTCTGCAGACTCCGCCAAAATCTGGAAGTGAACTGGGGCCCTCTATCAGACACTATAGACACTGGAACCCCATGCAGCCTGACAATCTCATCCACATATACTTGCGCTAACTTGTCCACAGAGTAGCCACTCCTGACAGGAATGAAGTGAGCAGATTTGGTGAGTCTGTCCACAATCACCCATATGGAGTCCACTCTGTTGGACGCCGCCGGTAACCCTACTACAAAGTCCATAGCTATATTTTCCCATTTCCATTCTGGAATCGGTAGCGGGTTAAGCATTCCAGCTGGCTTCTGATGTTCCAGCTTCACCCTCTGACACACTTCGCAGGCTGACACGAACTGTGCCACTTCTTTCTTCATTGCTGGCCACCAATAAACTTTCTTCAGATCTTGGTACATCTTGGTGGCTCCGGGGTGAATGCTGTATCTTGCATTATGAGCCTCTCTCATAATGTCTCCTTTTAGCCCTATGTCGTCTGGTACACATAATCGACTCCCATAGCGGAGGATCCCCTTACTGTCGAATCTGAACTCACTATCATTGCCTGACTGAACAGTCCTGGCAATCTTCACTAACTCGGGGTCCTCATGCTGTTTCTGAGCGACTTGCTCAAGGAACACGGGTGTCACTTTCATCTGAGCCAACAAGGCACCTGTACCCGACAACTATAACTGTAGCCCTTCTTCGATGAGCTTGTAGAACTCCTTTACTACTGGTCTTCGTTCTGCTGTGATGTGGGATAGACTGCCGAGTGATTTCCGGCTTAAGGCATCAGCTACCACATTAGCCTTACCCGGATGGTACTGGATTTTGCAATCGTAGTCACTGAGCAGTTCTACCCATCTTCTCTGTCTCAAATTCAAATCTCTTTGACTCAGGATGTGCTGCAGGCTCTTATGATCTGTAAAGATCTCACATTTTACCCCATAGAGGTAGTGCCTCCACATCTTGAGTGCAAAGATTACTGCTGCCATCTCCAGGTCGTGTGTGGGGTAATTCAACTCATGCTTCTTCAGCTGCCTAGAAGCATAAGCTGTAAGACCCCGCTCGTTCAGACATCGGAATTCCTACCGTCCGGTGGAATCTCGGGTGTCGGATCCTCTTTGGGGGGTAGAGCAAGGGTAAAGGAAAGGTTTTCTAAAATGTTTTTAAGTGTTTTACGGTTTTAAATAGAAAAGAGTTGAGTTTTTGAAGAGGAAAGACCAAGGAGGAGTTTGCCAGGTTCGGCCGCCGAAAGTGAAGTTCGGCCGCCGAACATGTGAAGGCTTCGGGAGCGCCTTTGGCCTCCGAAAGTCTTGTGGGAGCAAGCCAAGGTTCGGCCGCCGAAAGTGAGGTTCGGCCGCCGAACATGCATGAGTTTAGGGGGCACGTTAGGCTGCCGAAGGTTGATGACCAGGCCACCTATAAAGGCCCTCAGATCGGAAATGGGCGAGCTTTCTCCCCATTCTCGAACTCAGGTGAGTTTCTGCCCTCCCTTGGTTGCTTGTATGTCTTCTCTTCAAAATCCTTCAAGTTTTCATAAGATCTACCCTTGGTTTGAAGTTTTAAAGCTTAAAGGGAGTTTTGGAAGCTTGGAGCTTTTGGAGCTTGGATTCTCCACACCTCCGAGTTAGGGATCGCACCAACCCTCGATCTTCAAGAGGTAAGTGTAGATCTTGGTTTCCCTTGAGTTTTCATGAAGTTTTAAGTAAGTTTTATGAAGGTTTTATGTTAGAATGGGTAGATATGCATGTTTAAGGTTTATGTGGGTTTTATGCCCAATGTATGTTATGTGATGATGTGTTGAGGAGTTTAAGTTAGTTTCTTTGCTCTCTATGCTTGTGGGAGTGTGTATGCATGCTTGGGAGAGAGTATGTGAGGTTTGGGGTGTTTTGTGAGGTTATGGAGGCTGATGTGCACGAAGGCTGAGTTCTGGATGAACCCAGGTTCGGCCGCCGAAGGTGGTTTCGGCCGCCGAACGTGCCTTTGGATGCATGGTTTGGCCGCCTAACCTTGCCCCCGAAAGTTGAGTTGTGGCTTGAAAGCAGACTTTCGGCCGCCGAAGGTAATGTTCGGCCGCCGAAAGTGCCTGACTTTCGTCTCTGGAGTGAGGGTTCGGCCGCCGAAGGTGCCGCCGAACCTACCCGAGTTTCGTCTCTGGAGGAGACTTTCGGCCGCCGAAGGTGCCGCCGAAAGTGCCTGTCCAGCCTTTTCATGGCTGTTTTCTATGCATGTTTCAGTGATGTTTAGAGGGGTTTTTGGGGAGTTGCTTATGAGTTGTTAGCATGTGTTTAGTACCTCATGTGAGTCCATCTGTGTAGGAGTGGACCTGAGGAGAGGTGTCTAGCTTCAGTGCTAGTTGACCCTGAGTTTGTTGAGCAGTGGCTTCAGGTGAGTAGAACTAACTCAATCTTTTACTTTAAGAAAATCCAATGTTTAATGCATCTTTTATTTTAAAGAATTCAAATGCCTAAAGCATATGCATGCATCATGTTTATATGTAATAGGATGTTTGCACTAGTTTCACGAAGGTGATGCATTGCATTATTTGATGTTGATGCTGAGGTAGGGTGGACCGAGGCGACTTCAATAGCCCATATCTGTCACGAGTTTTGTTTAGTCCTTTGGGAGCCGGACAAGTACATGTAGGAAAGTCCTTGTGAGCTCTCTGTGGACCAAACACCATGTCATGTATGTTACAGGCCTTTGTGAGCTCCTATGGGGGAGCCGGGCACCGACAGAGGGTATTTTTGATGTCATGTCCATCCTCTGAGAGGAAAGATGCATGCAAACAGACAGACTCTCAGAAACCAGGGTCCGTGGGGAATAATTATAGCATGAGCCCCGAGACGGACAAGGTGATGTGATTTCTCTGTGTTATGACGCATTTCATGAATGCATGAATAAGAAGAATACAATGTCTTTATAATAAAATGAATAATAATATACCTAAAAATGGAGGAACTAAATCAAATGTTTTTCTTTGTTTCTACTCACTGGGCTCTTGTAGCTCACCCCATTCCCTTAACCCCAGTTTTGCAGGGCCAGAGTAGGTAAGCCAGAGTAAGTCAGAAAGAGCTATGGGATGGAAGAGGTTCAAGCATGGGTTGCCTTGTTTGGTTGTAACAGCTTAGCTTGTTTTGTATATGTTTATGGAGATAGTGTTAGTTATGTAAGAAAGTGCTAAAGAGATGATATGTTATGTAATGCTATGAATGCTTGTATGCTTGTATAGTTTAGTTGTGGACATGATGATATATGGACATGATAGATGGACTTGATGTATGGTCCTTATGTATATAAAGAATATGAAAGAATAGAAAGAGTAATGTTATAAAGAGATAGAGCCAATTAAGTATAGTATATGCTTGAGATGTATAGAATGGTGCTTTGCCTAGTGTTGGTAAATCCCTTGGTTTTGCATGATCAATAAGAAAGTTAAAGAAATGTTTTAAGAATGTTTTCAAGTTATATGAGATGTTTTTAATGTTATGAGATTTGAATGGCCGTGAGGGAAGAAAGGGTTTCAAATCCCTTGACCCAAAGCGGATACATTTTAAAGAAAGCTTGAGGCCCCTTTTGGTAGGTGGTTCTATGTTTTCATGCATAGGTCAAGCTAAGGAAAGGAAAACAAGTTTAAAGGTTTTTATGAGACTAAGGCCTAAGTTTTATGAAAAAGTTTGATCATGCACGGGATTATACCTAAAGTTCAGGATGTTTAGCAGGCTTGCTACGGGTTCCGGCGGCCTTAAGCCGATCCGAATCCTAGCGCCGAGCAGGTCGGGCCGTTACTAGAGGTGTACCGGTTTCCGGGCTGTTACATAAGCAATCACCTTCTCGTTCTGCATCAGTACACAACCTAGTCCCACACGGGACGCATCACAAAAGACTGTAAAGTCCTCATCACTAGATGGCAGAGCTAAAACTGGTGCTGAAGTCAACCTCTTCTTAAGCTCTTCAAAACTCTCTTCGCACTGGTCGGTCCACAGAAATTTCTGATTCTTCCTGGTTAACCTGGTCAGAGGAGCTGCTATCTTTGAAAAATCCTGGACGAACCTCCTGTAGTAACCTGCCAAACCCAAGAAACTTCTAATCTCTGTTACTGAAGTGGGTCTAGGCCAGTTAGCCACAGTTTCTGTCTTCTTGGGGTCCACCTCAATCCATTCTCTGACACTACATGCCCCAAGAACGAAATGCTCCTCAGCCAGAACTCACATTTAGAGAACTTGGCATACAAGCCATGTTCCCTCAAAGTCTGCAAGACCAACCGCAGATGATGGACATGCTCTTCTGCATTCCTGGAATACACTAAGATATCATCTATGAAGACAATAACGAAGTGATCCAGGTATTGGCTAAATACTCTGTTCATGAGATCCATGAATGCTGCAGGGGCGTTTGTTAACCCGAACGGCATCACTAGGAACTCATAGTGCCCATATATGGTTCTGAAAGCTGTCTTTGGCACGTCTTCATCTCTGATCCTCAGCTGATGATACCCAGATCTCAGATCTATTTTGGAGAAACAACCTGCTCCTGATAGCTGGTCGAATAGATCATCGATCCTAGGCAACGGGTACTTGTTCTTGGTAGTGACCTTGTTCAACTGTCTGTAGTCGATACAAAGTCTAAGGGATCCATCCTTCTTTTTCACGAACAACACTGGAGCACCCCAAGGTGAGGTACTCGGTCGGATGAAACCCTTGTCTACCAGCTCTTGCAACTGTTCCTTAAGCTCCTTCAGCTCTGCTGGCGCCATCCTGTAGGGAGGGATAGAGATCGGTCTGGTTCCTGGCATCAATTCTATCTCGAACTCTATCTCCCTCGGAGGCGGTAAACCTGGTAGTTCGTCTGGGAAGACATCTAAGAACTCTCTAACCACAGGCACTGAGGCGGGCTCTCTGACATCTCTGTCTAGCTCTCTCACGTGAGCTAGATAACCCTGACAACCCCTCCTGAGCAGCCTACGAGCCTGTAGGGCTGATATCAAACCTCTAGGTGTACTCCCCCTGTCTCCTCTAAAGACGACCTCTGACCCATTCTGACATCTGAACTTAACTACCTTGTCTCTGCAATCCAAGGTAGCACCATGGGTAGATAGCCAATCCATCCCTAGAATGACGTCAAAATCTGTCAAGTCTAGAACCACAAGGTCGGCGGATAGGCATCTTCCCTCTATGAAAACTGGACTGTACTGGCAGACTGACTCTGCCACTGACGGGTCACACTTGGGTCCACTGACCCATAGGGGACACTCTAACCCAGAGACCATCAAACCCAACCTCTCGACCGCTCTCGGAGAAACAAAAGAATGGGATGCACCCGGGTCCATTAAGGCATAAGCATCTGAACAACCAATGATGATATTACCTGACACCACGGTGTTGGATGCGTTTGCCTCCTGCTGTGTCATTGTGAAGATCCGTGCTGGAGCTGACGGACCTTCCCCTCTGTAAGCTGATGAAGAAGAGGCTGACCCTCTCCCTCGGCCTCTGCCACTAGCCTGTGTCGCGGCTGAAGCTGCTGGCTATGCCACACTACCTGAAGTAGTCTGCTGGGGCCGTGCCATAGGAACTGCTCTAGGACACTCCATGGACATGTGTCCCTCTTGCCCACACCTGTAGCAGGCCGTCGTCCCAAACCGGCATACCCCTCTGTGTAGTTTACCACACCTTGCACACACTGCATTATCAGCACCAGAGCTTGAGCCACTTCCTAATCCCAGACCTGACTTGATTTTGCTCCAGAACTTACTCTTCTTTGGTTTCTTAGTGGTACTGCTCCACTTCTTACTAGCTGAACTCAAGGATGAAGGGTCTATCCTTCCCCCACCTGGGGTCTTAGAACCTGAAGGCTGTGTCACTGACTGTTTAACAGTCCCCTCGATGATTGCACTAGCCTCCATTCTCCTGGCCATGTCTACAATGGCATGGAAACTTTCTCTATCAGCTGACTGAACCAAGGAGGAATACCTGGAATGGAGCCTCATGATATACCTCCTTGACTTCTTCGGATCTGTGTCCAGATGTTGCCCAGCAAACGGTAACAACTCTAAGAATCTATCGGTGTACTCATCGACACCCATCTCATCTGTCTGCTTCAGCTGTTCAAACTCAATCATCTTCAGCTCCCTGGAACTGTCAGGGAAAGCCCATCCTGCGAACTCGTTCGCAAACTCCTCCCATGAAAGACTGTCCACCCTCGGTTTCACATAGCCCTTGAACCACTCACGGGCCTTTTTGCATTTCAGGGTGAAACCAGCCATCTGAATGGCTCTGCTGTCATCAGCACCTATCTCATCTGTAATTGTTTTGACCTTCTCCAGGTATACAAACGGATCATCACCTGTATCAAACTGGGGAGCACCCAACTTCATATAGTCGGTCATCTTGGCCTTGCTCCCTCCAGATGAGGTAGGTTGCGGTCTTTGGGTTTCTGTAACTGCGATTTCTGCTGGTGGTGGAGGTGCGGCATCCCCTGGGATAGGGTTTGCTGTGCCTGGATGGAAGGATGGAGGTGGGTACATAGGGTACTGTGGATACTGTGGGTAGAAAGGTGGGTATGGCATGTGAGAAGGGTAAGGATTAAAACTGGGGTAATCCGATGTACTTCCCATTGAATACCCGGGGTATGGTGAAAAAGGTGGGTACTGGGGTGGTGGAACAAACCCCGAGGCCTGAGTGCCTCCCTGTGACTCACCCATGCCCTCTTCTGGCATGTTTACACCAAGGTTACCATCCCTCCTCTGATCCACATCCATCTCTACTTCTTCATCAACTGACATCCTTTCTTGAACTGTACCCCTTACTGATCTGCTTCTACCCAGATCCAAAGACCTTCTAGGGTCCCTTACTGTTCTGTCCCTGTTGGACCTGCTTGACATTGCCCTTGGCAATGCTGGAGGACGGGCGCTCGTGCCCTCATCCTCCGGTGGTACTCTAGTCAATCTAGCTGATCGACGAGTTCCTCGCATTCTGTTTACTGAAAAACAGCACAGATAACAAAACATTAGCATCAAATGGTTCATGTGGAAACACATGAACCCACATCATATACACATCATATTCATAGCATATCTCATGGCATACATACTTTCATTCTAGACAGGACTCTACATCCTATCCTAGTGGACATGATTTCCTATTGTGCTTGACATTTCTATCACATCTATGAGCCCGACACTCTAGGTCCGACCATATGAACCTAGGGCTCTGATACCATTCTGTAACGACCCGGAAACCGGTCCGCTACCGGCGCTAGGATTCGGGTCGGCTTAAGGCCGCCAGAACCCGTAGCAAGCCAAACATACATCCTGTAAACCTGTTTAATCCCATACATGATCCAAAACATACATAAAAATTAAAACTTTTCTTTCATTCAAACATTCTTTACCCAGCCTAGCCTGTGCATGCATAAACATAACATAAACCCCTCATTGGAGTCCTCAACAAATACTCCAATGGGGTACATAACATATAGCAGGCTTAGGTTACATAAACATCATAAAACATTTATCTCATGTATTTAAGGGATTACAACAGACTCTAGTCAAGCACACTATAAAACTTACATTACATAACATAACATACTTTTACATTATGAATAAACCATGTCCACAGCTATGCTATTACATGAACTTCTCTTACTCTTCTGACTTCTCTATCTACACGGTACCTGCAAGACTGGGGTTAGGGGAGAGGGGTGAGCTAAAAAGCCCAGTGAGTAAAAAGTAAAAACATGATATTAATTCCTCCCTTTTTAGGTATTTTATTCTTCATTTTATTATTATTATCATTTGCTTTAATTCCACACTTTTTAGGTATATTATTATTCATTTTATTAATAACATTAAATGACATAACTTTTACTTTACATGCTTTCATGAAATGCAACACATCACATTTAATCACATAAAGGATGGTATTGTCACCATTAGTCCTCACATCTCCAAGTGCCAGGGGCGTAGAATGGGCCTCGCTGGTCTTTCTCTTACATAACATACATAACATAACATTCCAAAGTGCCAGGGGCGTAGAATGGGCCTCGCTGGTCTTTCTCTTACATAGTGCCAGGGGCGTAGAATGGGCCTCACTGGTCTTCCATAACATATCATCATAACATAACATTAGAGGACTATGGATCACCCAATAACCATCCACATCAACATCAAATTATGCAATGCAACATATTCGTGAATTTCTAATGCAAACATCCTGAAACATCGCATGGCATTAATGATGCATGAGTATGCTATCAGCTTCATTCATTTGTTCATTTATTCATTACTTAAAAACTTAGGGAAAATCCCACTCACCTGGTGACCGAAGCTTTAACGACGGACTCTGAAAGACTATCTCACAACCGGGGGTCTCGGGTCCTCGGGTCCGAACCTACACAGGTGGACTCAAATGAGGCACCAAACAACAAGAACATAACTCTAAACATACCCCCAAAAACCTCCTAGAAACACCTCAAAACATCATAGAAAACATGCAAGAAAAGGCTGGGAAGGGCACTTTCGGCGGCACCTTCGGCGGCCGAAAGTCCCTCCAAAGCCGAAAGTCAGGCAGGTTCGGCGGCACCTTCGGCGGCCGAAACTCCCAGACAGAGACGAAACTCATGCATGTTCGGCGGCACCTTCGGCGGCCGAAAGTCTCGGACAGAGCCGAAACTCCAACTTTCGGGGGCAAGCTTCGGCAGCCTAAAGCTGCCTCCCAAGCTGGTTCGGCGGCCGAAAGTACCTTCGGCTGCCGAACCTGGTTTCTGCCAAAGGGCAGAAACTTGGTTCTTCATGCCCAAAACAACCCCCCTACACAACCAATCATGCATAAACCTATTCTACAACAAGCATACTCAAGCATACAAGCTCCTAGGGGTCTCCAACAAGCTTAAACCCCAACTACAACACACAAACAAGCCACATTGCACATAAACACACATTAAAACTATGGATTTTTCATAAAAACCCATCAAGCCTACTCATGCATTTCTTCCCCAAAAACTTGCATAAAACTCACTTAAAATACATATAGAACTAGAGATCGGCTCTTACCTCTTGAAGATCGAGAGAGAAACGATCCTAGCTCGAAGATGGGGAGATTCGAGTTCTTGAACCTCAAAGCTCCAAAATTTGCTTAAACTTTAAAACTCTTCAAAAACAAGATGTAACTTGTTAAGATCTAAAGGATTTGAGGAAAAACACTTAAAATGACCATAGGAGGGCTAAAGCTTACCGTCGGCCGAAATGGGAGAGAAAACCTCGCCTGTTTCGGTCACGGGGTCCTTTATAGGGCTGGTTCTGCCACCTTTCGGCGGCCTAACGTGCCCCCACATCTCATGCATGTTCGGCGGCCGAACATGAGGTTCGGCGGCCGAACCTTGAGTCTTTCAAACAAGGCTTTCGGAGGCCTAAAGCGCTCCCAAAACCCCACCATGTTCGGCGGCCGAACTTGACTTTCGGCGGCCGAACCTGGCAAAGCCTCCTTTGGTCTTTTTCATTAAAAACTCAATTCCTTTTCACTTAAAAGCATAAAATACATTAAAAACATTTCATAAAACATGGTTTTACCCTTCTAGAGGTTTCCGACATCCGAGATTCCACCGGACGGTAGGAATTCCGATACCGGAGTCTAGCCGGGTATTACAAATATGATCTGATGTAAAAATAGAAGTCCTTTGTATCAAGTGATAAGTGATGTAATACCCGGCTAGACTCCGGTATCGGAATTCCTACCGTCCGGTAGAATCTCGGATGTCGGAAACCTCTAGAAGGGTAAAATCATGTTTTTATAAAATGTTTTAAATGTATTTTATGATTTTAAACAAGAAAGAAATTGAGTTTTTAATGAAAAAGACTATGGAGGCATTTCCAGGTTCGGCCGCCGAACATTGGATAGTTTAGGGGGGCAAGTTAGGCTTCCGAAAGTGGCAAAGGTTCGGCCGCCGAAGGTCATGTTCGGCCGCCGAACTTGCATGAGTTTTGGAGGCACTTTAGGCTGCCGAAAGGTGGTCTGGCAGCCCCTATATAAGAGTTCCATGGCCGAAACGGGCGAGTTTTCTCCCCATTTTCGGCCACGGTGAGTTCTTGCTCTCCCATGGTTCGTTTTTGATGTTTTTCCTCCAATCTTTCAAGTTTTAACAAGTTTTATCTTGGTTTGAAGATATTTGAGCATAAAGGGCAAGTTGTGGAGCTTGGAGACCAAAGGAGTGAGATCTCACCCATCTCCGAGTTAGATCGCCTCTCCTTTCGATCTTCAAGAGGTAAGAGTAGATCCACACTTCTTTTCATGTTTTAGTTGAGTTTCATGAAGTTTCTTGGGGTAGAAATGCATGTGTAGGTTTATGTTGTGTTTATGAGCAATGTGAGTTGTATATGCATGTTTGATGTGTTTTGGTTGGGGTTTAAGTTAGTTTGAGACCCCTATGTGCTTGTATGCTTGAGTTTGCATGTTGTAGAATAGGTAAATGCATGTTTGTATGTTTTGGGAGGCATTTGTGCATGAAGGAGGCTGAGTTATGCCCTTTGGAAGAACTCAGGTTCGGCAGCCGAACCTGCCTGTGGTAGCATGTATCGGCTGCCGAACCCTGCCCCCGAAAGTGGACTTTCGGCTCTGGAAGGGAGTTTCGGCCGCCGAAGGTGCCGCCGAACATGCATGAGTTTCGTCTCTGGAGGGAACCTTTGGCCGCCGAAAGTGCCGCCGAAGGTGCATGACTTTCGGCTCTGGAGGGACTTTCGGCCGCCGAACCTGCCGCCGAAAGTGCCCTGTTCAGCCTTCTTTTGCATGATTTATGTGATTGTTTCATGGTGTTTTAGGGAGTTTTTGGGGAGTATTCTAGAGTCATGTTCATGGATGTTTGGTCCCTCACTTGAGTCCACCTGTGTAGGTTCGAACCCGAGGACCTCAGTAGTGAAATAGCTGCTTCAGAGTCATTAGAGCTTCAGCCAGAGGTGAGTAGAATAACTCTTTATGTTTCAAAGGAAATAAATCAACTTTTGAGCATATTCATGCATCACGTATGCCATGAGATATATTAGGTTGTTTGCATTAGAATTCATGAATATGTTGCATTGCATAATATGATGATGATGTGGATGAGTATTGGATGATCCTTTACTCCTCGTATGGTATGATGTAATATGATATGGTATGGTATGGAAGTCCAGGTCGAGGTCCATTCTACGCCCCTGGCACTATGTTAAGAGAAAGACCAGGTTGAGGCCCATTCTACGCCCCTGGCATTATAGGAATGTTATGTTATGTATGTTATGTAAGAGAAAGACCAGGTCGAGGCCCATTCTATGCCCCTGGCACTATTGGGTATGTTGAGGACTATTGGTGACAAAACCATCCTTGATGTGATTTGTTTGTGATGTGTTGCATTTCATGAAAGCATGAAACTTAAATTGAATGTTTATTTATTCTGCTCACTGGGCTTTACAGCTCACCCCTCTCCCTTAACCCCTAGGTTTGCAGGTACAGGGTAGACCAGGAGGTCAGTAGGAGTAGAGTCATGTATTATGTAATAGCTAGATGTGGACATGAATATGATGTAATGTAAAAGTATAGTATTAAATAGTTATGTAATGTAATGATGTTATTGAGGATTATAGTTGTGCTTGACTCTAGTATGTTGTTAATCCCTTTGTTTACATGATCTTTCAAATGTAATGGTTTAATGATGTTTTAAGTAAGCCAAACTCACTATATGTTATGTTACACCATTGGAGCTTTGTTGAGGACTCCAGTGTGGGGTTGATGATTATGTATATAAATAGTGCATGCGCAGGTTGAGTTTAGTAAATGCATGAGAAAGTTTCAAATTTTTATGTAATTGTTGATCATGTATGGGATTAAACAGGTTCACAGGTAGTATGTCAGACTTGCTACAGGTCCCGGCGGCTTTATGCCAATCTGGATCCTAGCGCCGGTAGCGGTCCGGTTACCGGGTCGTTACAGATTGGTATCAGAGCCCTAGGTTCATATGGTCGGACCTAGAAAGTGTCGGGCTCATAGATGTTCTAGAAGGTCAAGCACAATAGGAAGATCATGTCCACTAGGATAGGATGTAGAGTCATATCTTGAATGATGATGTGAAATGCCATGATTATGTGCATGTGCATTGATGATATGCTATGTATGTGATGCGGGTTCATGTGTTGCACATGAACCATTTGATGCTAATGTTATGCTATGTGTGCTGTTTTTTAGTAAACAGGATGAGAGGAACTCGTCGATCTGCACGATTGACTGGAGTACCACCGGAGGATGAGGGCATGAGTGCCCGTCCCCCTGCATTGCCAAGGGCAATGTCTAGCAGGGAAAGAGCAGTGAGACACCCTAGAAGGTCTTTGGATTTGAACAGAAGCAGATCAGTAAGGGGAACAATTCAAGGAGGAATGTCAGAGGATGTGGGGGATGATATGGATGTAGATCAGAGGAGGGATGGCAGTCTTGGAGTGAGTATGTCGGAGGAGGGTATGAGAGAGTCCCAAGGAGGCACTCAAGCCTCGGGATTTGTTCAGCCACCCCAGTACCCACCCTTTTCTCAGAATCCCGGATATTCGATGGGAGGTACATCGGATTACCCCAGCTTTAGCCCTTACCACTCACACATGCCATACCCACCTTTCTACCCACCATACCCACAGTACCCTATGTACCCACCCCCGTCCTTCTACCCAGGTACAACAAACCCTACCCCAGGGAATGCTGCGCCTCCTCCACCATCAGCAGCACCTACTGTCCCAGAAACCCAAATGCCTAAACCTAGCTCATCTGAAGGGAGCAAGGTCAAGATGACCGACTACATGAAGCTGGGTGCTCCCCAATATGAAATCGGTGATGACCCGTTTGTGTATCTAGAGAGGGTCAGAACGATTACAGATGAGATAGGAGCTGATGACAGTAGAGCCATTCAGATGGCTGGGTTCACACTAAAATGCAAGAAGGCCCGAGAGTGGTTTAAAAACTATGTGAACCCTAGATTGGACAGTCTATCATGGGAGGAGTTTGCAAATGAGTTTGTAGGATGGGCTTTCCCTGACAGTTCAAGGGAGTTGAAGATGATTGAGTTTGAGCAGTTGAGGCAGACGGATGAGATGAGTGTAGATGAGTATACAGACAGATTCTTGGAGCTGTTGTCATTTGCTGGGTAGAATCTGGATATAGATCAGAAGAAGTCAAGGAGGTATATCATGAGGCTCCATTCCAGGTATTCCTCCTTGATCCAGTCAGCAGAGAGGGAGAGTTTCCATGCCATTATGGATATGGCTCGGAGGATGGAGGCTAGTGCAATCATCGAAGGGAAAGTTAAGCAGTCAGTAGCACAGCCTTCTGGTTCCAAGACTCCGGGTGGGGGAAGGTTAGACCCTTCTTCTCTGAGTGCAGCAGCTTCAGGCAATAAAAAGTGGGGTAAGGCCAAGTCTAAGAAGAACAAGTTCTGGAGCAAGATCAAGTCAGGTCTGAGATTGAGAAGTGGCTCGAGCTCAGGTGCAGATAATGCAGTATGTAGGAAGTGTGGGAAGCCGCACAAGGGTGTATGTCTGGTTGGGACGACAGCCTGCTTCAGATGTGGGCAGGAGGGACACCTGGCTCGGGAGTGTCCTAGAGTAGCTTTTATGGCACAATCTCAGCAGACAGCCTCTGGTAGTGTGGCTCAACCAGTAGCTCGAGCCGTGACTTAGGCCAGTGGCAGAGGCAGAGGGAGAGGGGCAGCCTCTTCTTCAGCGGGTTTCAGAGGTGAAGGTCCATCAGCTCCAGCACGGATCTTCACAATGACACAGCAGGAGGCAAATGCATCGAACACCATGGTGGCAGGTAATCTCATCATTGGTTGCTCATATGTTTATGCCTTAATGGACCCTGGTGCATCTCAATCTTTCATTGCTCCGAGGGCCGTCGAGAGGTTGGGATTGATGGTCTCTGGGTTAGAGTGTCCCCTATGGGTCAGTGGACTCAAGTGTGACCCGTCAGTGGCAGAGTCAGTCTGCCAGTGTAGTCCAATTTTTATGGAGGGAAGATGCCTTTCTGCCGACCTTGTGGTTCTAGATTTGACGTCATTCTAGGGATGGATTGGCTATCTACCCATAGTGCTACCTTGGACTGCAGAGACAAGGTAGTCAAGTTCAGATGTCAGGATGGGTCAGAGGTTGTCTTCAGAGGAGACAGGGGGAGTACACCTAGAGGTTTGATATCAGCCCTTCAAGCTCGTAGGTTACTCAGGAGGGGTTGTCAGGATTTTCTAGCTCATGTGAGAGAGCTGGATAGTCATGTCAGAGAGCCCGCCTTAGTGCCCGTGGTCAGTGAGTTTTTAGATGTGTTCCCAGACGAGCTGCCAGGTTTACCTCCTGCTAGGGAGATAGAGTTCGAAATTGAGTTGATGCCTGGAACCAGACCGATCTCTATCCCTCCCTACAGGATGGCACCAGCAGAATTGAAGGAGCTTAAAGAGCAGTTGCAAGAGTTGGTAGATAGAGGCTTCATCCGACCGGGTACCTCACCTTGGGGTGCTCCAGTGCTATTTGTGAAAAAGAAGGATAGATCCCTCAGATTTTGTATCGACTACAGGCAGTTGAATAAGGTCACTACCAAGAATAAGTACCCGTTGCCAAGGATCGACGATCTATTCGACCAGCTAGCAGGAGCAGGTTGTTTCTCCAAGATAGATCTGAGATCTGGGTACCATCAGTTGAGGATAAGAGAAGAGGATGTACCGAAGACAACATTCAGAACCAGATATGGGCACTATGAGTTCCTTGTGATGCCGTTTGGGTTAACCAATGCCCCTGCAGCATTCATGGATCTCATGAACAGAGTGTTTAGCCAATACCTGGATCACTTTGTTATTGTCTTCATAGATGATATCTTAGTGTATTCCAGGAATGCAGAGGAGCATGCCCATCATCTGAGGTTAGTTCTGCAGAGCTTGAGGGAACACGGCTTGTATGCCAAGTTCTCCAAGTGTGAGTTCTGGTTGAGGAGCATTTCATTCTTGGGGCACGTTGTGTCAGAAAATGGAATAGAGGTAGACCCCAAGAAGGTGGAAGCCGTAGCTAACTGGCCTAGACCCACTACAGTGACTGAGATTAAGAGCTTCTTGGGTTTGGCAGGTTACTACAGGAGGTTCGTTCAGGACTTCTCTAAGGTTGCAGCTCCTATGACCAGACTGACTAAGAAGAACCAAAGGTTTGTGTGGACCGACCAGTGTGAGGGGAGCTTTGAGGAGCTAAAGAAGAGGTTGACTTCAGCACCGGTGTTAGCTCTGCCATCTAGTAATGAAGACTTCTCAGTGTATTGTGATGCGTCCTGAGTGGGACTGGATTGTGTGCTAATGCAGAATGAAAGGGTGATTGCTTATGCTTCTAGACAGCTGAAGAAGCACGAGTTGAATTACCCTGCACATGACCTAGAAATGGCAGCTGTAATCTTTGCACTCAAGATGTGGAGGCACTACCTTTATGGGGTAAAATGTGAGATCTTCACAGATCATAAGAGCCTGCAGTACATCCTGAGTCAGAGAGAGCTGAATTTGAGGCAGAGAAGATGGGTAGAACTGCTCAGTGACTATGATTGCAAGATTCAGTACCATCCGGGTAAGGCGAATGTTGTGGCAGATGCCTTAAGCCGGAAATCACTCGGCAGCTTGTCCCATATTTCAGTAGAGAGAAGACCAATGATGAGACAGTTCTTCGAGCTCATTAATGAAGGTCTACAGTTGGAGTTGTCTGGTACAGGTGCTTTGATAGCCCAGATGAGAGTAACACCCGTGTTTCTGGAGCAGGTGGCTCAGAAACAGCATGAGGACCCAGAGTTAGTGAAGATTGCCAGGACTGTTCAGTCAGGCAAGAATGAAGAATTCAGATTTGACAGCAAGGGGATCCTCCGCTATGGGAATAGATTGTGTGTACCAGATGACGTGAGTCTAAAGGGAGACATTATGAGAGAAGCTCATAATGCCAGATACAGCGTTCACCCTGGAGCCACCAAAATGTATCAAGATCTGAGAAGAGTTTATTGGTGGCCAGCTATGAAGAGAGAAGTGGCACAGTTTGTGTCAGCCTGCGAAATATGTCAGAGGGTGAAGCTGGAACATCAGAAGCCGGCTGGAATGCTTAACCCACTACCTATTCCAGAGTGAAAATGGGAGAATATTGCTATGGACTTCGTGGTGGGGTTACCGGCATCGTCCACCAGATTGGACTCCATATGGGTGATTGTGGATAGACTGACCAAATCTGCTCACTTCATCCCTGTCAGGAGTGGCTATTCTGTGGACAAGTTGGCGCAGGTGTATGTAGATGAGGTTGTCAGGCTGCATGGGGTTCCTATTTCAATAGTGTCTGATAGAGGACCCCAGTTCACCTCCAGGTTTTAGCGGAGTCTGCAGAATGCTATGGGTACCAGGTTGGATTTTAGCACTGCTTTCCATCCACAGACGGACGGACAGTCAGAGAGGACCATCCAGACGATAGAGGATATGCTCAGAATGTGTGTACTGGATTTTGGCGGTTCTTGGAGGCAGCATCTACCTTTGGTGGAGTTTGCCTACAATAACAACCATCATGCTAGCATAGGGATGGCTCCATATGAAGCTTTGTATGGAAGGAAGTGCAGATCACCTGTTTGCTGGGAAGAAGTTGGAGAAGGGGCCTTGGCCGGGCCTGAGCTAGTAGAGATCACCAGCAGAGTGGTGCCTATAATCAGAGAAAGGATCAAGACTACTGCGAGCAGACAGAAGAGTTATGCAGACATCCGCAGAAGGCAAGTGGAGTTTCAGGAGGGGGATTTGGTATTGCTCAAGGTGTCTCCAATGAAAGGGGTGATTCGGTTCAGAAAGAAAGGTAAGCTAGCTCCACGGTACATCGGACCCTTTGAGATCTTGCAAAAGATTGAGAATGTATCGTATAAGCTAGATTTACCTGCTTCAATGGAAAGAATCCACTCGGTTTTTCATGTTTCTATGCTACGAAAGTTTGTGTCAGATCCGGGTAAGGTTCTTAGTGAGCCTGATGTGGAGGTCCAAAAGGATCTCACTTATGTTGAGCAGCCAGTACGGATTCTTGACACTCAGATCAGAAAGTTGAGAAACAAGGAGATCCCGATGGTGAAAGTCCTTTGGAATCACTACAACATCGAAGAGTGTACCTGGGAGACACGGGAGTCCATGCTCCAGCAATATCCTCATCTCTTTTAAGGTGAGTTTTATGTGCTTTGTTGTATGTTCATGTTTTATGCTGTGCATGTGTTGTTTGGTGAACATTCGGGGACGAATGTTCTTAAGGGGGGAAGAATGTAATACCCGGCTAGACTCTGGTATCGAAATTCCTACTGTCCGGTGGAGTCTCGGATGTCGAAAATGTAATACCCGGCTAGACTCCGGTATCGAAATTCCTACCGTCCGGTAGAATCTCGGATGTCGAAAGCCTCTAGTAGGGTAGAAACATGTTTTCATAAAATGTTTTAAGATATTTCATGGTTTTAAGTATGAAAATTAAATGAGTTTTTGCATGAAAAGTCTTTGGAGGAAAACCCAGGTTCGGCCGCCGAAAGTCAAGTTCGGCCGCCGAACATGCATGCGTTTTGGAGGCACGTTAGGCCCCCGAAAGCATGAGTGAGGGAAGTTCAGGTTCGGCCGCCGAAACCCAAGTTCGGCCGCCGAACATGGCATGCATGCGGAAGCACTTTCGGCCCCCGAACGTGGCCTGGCCAGCCACCTATAAAAGGGTCACTTAGTCGAAATGGGCGAGCTTTCTCCCATTTTCGGCCATAGCTAGCTTCCGACCTCCCTCTCCCCAGATCTTGTGTTCTTTCTTCAAATCTCCTCCATTTTTCTTGAGTTTTCACCTCTCATTGCAAGTTTTGAGCATTTAAGACAAGTTTTGGAGCTTTGGAAACTCAGGAGCTCATTTGCTTGGATCTCCGAGTTTAGGTCGTCTCTCTCTCGATCTTCAAGAGGTAAGAGCCGATCTTAAGCTCATTGTATATTTTAAGTAAGTTTTAAGTGATTTTATGGGGTAGAATGGCATGTATAGGGTTGTATGAGTTTTAAGCAAATGTTATGTTTTTGAACAATGTGGCATGTTTGAAGTGTTGTAGTTGGGGTATTTGATAGTTTGAGACCCCTAGGTGTGATGTATGATGTGTATGCATGTTTTAGAACAAGTTTATGCATGATTGGTTAGTTTTGGAGGCATAAATGCATAAGGGAGCCAAGTTTCTGCCCTTTGGCAGAAACCAGGTTCGGCAGCCGAAGGAGCTTTCGGCCGCCGAACATGGCTGGGGAGGCAGGCCTTTCGGCTGCCGAAGTTGCCCCCGAAAAGAGACTTTCGTCTCTGTCTGGGACTTTCGGCCGCCGAAGGTGCCGCCGAACATGCATGAGTTTCGCCTCTGTCTGGGAGTTTCGGCCGCCGAACCTGCCTGACTTTCGACTCTGGAGGGACTTTCGGCCGCCGAACCTGCCGCCGAAAGTGCCCTGTTCAGCCATTTCTTGCATGTTTTTCTATGATTGTTTCATGATGTTTTAGGGGGTTTTTGGGGAGTATATTAGAGTTATGTTTATGTATGTTTGGTCCCTCATTGGAGTCCACCTGTGTAGGTTCGGACCCGAGGAACCGAGGACCCCAGCAGTGATCCAGCTGCTACAGAGTTTGTCAGAGCTAGCCAGAGGTGAGTGGAATAAACCTTAAGTTTTAAAATATATGAAATATGAATTTTGAGCATGATCCATGCATCATGAATGCCATGAGATGTAGTAGGTTGTTTGCATTAGTATTCACGAATATGTTGCATTACATTTATGATGTTGATGTGGATTGGTTATTGGATGATCCTTTAGTCCTCATATGGCATGATGATGTTACGGCATGATATGGTATGGAAGTCCAGGTTGTACCCATTCTACGTCCCTGGCACGATGTAAGAGAAAGTCCAGGTTGTACCCATTCTACGTCCCTGGCACAGTTGGACTGTATGATATGTTATGTTAAGGGAAAGACCGGTTGTACCCATTCTACGTCCCGGCACAGTTGGACTATGTAGAGGACTATTGGTGACAATGCCATCCGAGATGTACTTTGTTGTGATGTGTTGCATTACATAATGGCATGAAATTTTAATATATGATTTCACTATTTTGCTCACTGGGCTTTGTAGCTCACCCCTCTCCCCTAACCCCAGATGTGCAGGTACAGGGTAGACCAGGAGGTTAGCCAGAGTTTTGAAGTATGTCTATGTAATAGTTAGATTGTGGACATGACAATTGTACTATGATGTAATGTAAGAGATTCAGTATGTTATGTAATGAGGTATATTGAGGTTATAGATGTGCTTGACCCTATGAGTATTGTAATCCCTTGTTGATGCATGATCTCAGATATTTGATGATACAGATGTTAGCCAACTCAACGCATGTATATCGCCCATTGGGGCATTGATGAGATCCCACAGAGGGGTCAAGTTTATGATTATGTTTTAGTGCATGCTCAGGTTGAGTTGGTGTATGAGAAATGAATGAAAGAAAAGTTTAAATTTTTATGTATGATTGTTGATCATGTATGGGATTAAACAGGTTTACAGGTTATATGTCAGGCTTGCTACGGGTCCCGGCGGCCTTAAGCCGATCTGGATCCTAGCGCCGGTAGCGGTCCGATTTTTGGGTCGTTACAGAATGGTATCAGAGCCCTAGGTTCATATGGTCGGACCTAGAGTGTCGGGCTCATAGATGTTCTAGAAGGTCAAGCACAATAGGAAAGATCATGTCCACTAGGATAGGATGTGGATTTCTGTCTTGTATGATGATGTGAAATGCCATGATTATATACATGTGCATTGATGCTATGATGTGAATGATGTTTATGTGATGAGGGTTCATGTGTGCCCACATGAACCATATGATGCTAATGTTTGTATGATGTGTACTGTTTTTCAGAAAACAGAATGAGAGGAACTCGTCGATCTGCAAGATTGACCGGAGTACCACCTGAGGATGAGGGCACGAGCGCCCGTCCTCCTACATTGCCTAGGGCAATGTCTTGTAGAGCCAACAGAGAGAGAGTGTCAAGGGACCCTAGAAGGTCTTTTGATGCTAGCAGAAGGGGGACAGATAGAGGAGGAAGTTCTTCAGATGTGAGGGAGGTTACAGGAGAGGATCAGAGGAGGGATGGGAACCTGGATGTGAGCATGAAGGAAGAGGGGACAGGGGAGTCTCAGGGAGGCGTTCAGGCCTCGGGGTATGGTTTTCCACCCCATTATCCACCCTTCCCACAGGGTTCAGGGTATCCGATGGGAGGTACATCGGATTACTCCAGCTTTAACCCCTACCCTACCTACATGCCTTATCCACCTTTCTATCCACCTTACACACAGTACCCAGCTTATCCACCCTCACCCTTCTATCCAAACCCGGCAAACCCCACCTCGGGGAATGCTGCACCTCCACCTCCACCACCTACAGAACCAGCAGCCCCAGTTACTCAACCTCCTAGACCTAGCTCAGTCGATGGGAGCAAGGTAAAGATGACAGACTACCTCAAGCTAGATGCTCCCAAGTACAAGTCAGGGGATGACCCCTTTGAGTATCTGAGAGTAGTGAAGACAATAACTGATGAGCTAGGGGCAAGTGACAGCAGGGCCATTCAGATGGCAGGGTTCACTTTGAAGTGCAAGAAGGCACGGGAATGGTTCAAGTGTTATGTGGACCCGAGACTAGACGGTATGACATGGGAAGAATTTGCGAATGAGTTCGCTGGATGGGCTTTTCCAGACAGTTCCAGAGAACTGAAGATGATTGAGTTTGAGCAACTGAGGCAGTCAGAGCACATGGGTGTAGAGGAGTTCACGGATAAATTCTTGGAGCTATTGCCTTTTTCAGGGCAAGCTCTAGATACAGATACGAAGAAAGCCAAGAGGTATGTTATGAAGCTGCATTCCAGGTACTCCTCGTTGATTCAGTCAGCTGAGAGAGAAAGTTTCCACACTGTGGTGGATATGGCTCGAAGAATGGAAGCAAGTGCTATAGTTGAGGGGTCAGTGAAGCAGTCAGTGACCCAGTCTTCAGGGGTTAAGACCCCAGGCAGAGGAGGACCAGGTTTCTCTTCTCAGAGCTCAGGTAAGAAGAAGTGGGATAGCACCACCAGGAAGCCGAAGAAGAATAAGTTTTGGAACAAGTTGAAATCCGGTCTGGGATTTGGCGGTGGCTCGAGCTCAGGCTCAGATGGTACAGAATGCCAGAGATGTGGAAGACCGCACAGGGGAGTGTGTCGAGCTGGGACTAATGCATGTTTCAGATGTGGACAGGAGGGACACATAGCTCGGGAGTGTCCTAGAGCGCCTTTTATGGGCCAGCCCCAACAGACAGCTTCTGGTAGTGTGGCACAGCCAGCGGCTCCAGCCACAACTCAGGGCGGTGGCAGAGGTAGAGGGAGAGGGGCAGCCTCTTCTTCTGGTTCCCAAGGTGAAGGTCCATCAGCTCCAGCCAGGATCTTCACCATGACACAGCAGGAGGCTAACACATCCAACACCGTGGTGTCAGGTAATCTCGTCATTGGGTGTTCTGATGTGTATGCATTAATGGACCCGGGTGCATCTCATTCATTTATTGCTCCGAGAGCCGTTGAGAGGTTGGGTCTGATAGTCTCTGAGTTAGAGTGTCCCCTATGGGTCAGTGGACCCAAGTGTGACCCGTCAGTGGCAGTGTCAGTCTGCCAGTACAGTCCAGTTTTTATTGAGGGAAGATGCCTCTCTGCCGACCTTGTGGTTCTAGATTTGACAGACTTTGACGTCATTCTAGGGATGGATTGGCTATCTACCCATGGTGCTACCTTGGACTGCAGGGACAAGGTAGTCAGGTTCAGAGATCAGGACGGGTCAGAGGTCGTCTTCAGAGGAGACAAGAGGGGCACACCTAGAGGTCTGATATCAGCTCTTCAGGCTCGTAGGTTGCTTAGGAAGGGATGTCAGGGGTACTTAGCTCATGTTAGAGAGCTAGACAGTCAGGTCAGGGAGCCGGCCTCGGTGCCAGTTGTCAGAGAGTTTTAGGATGTCTTTCTTGATGAGCTTCCAGGTTTACCACCTGCTAGGGAGATAGAGTTCGAGATAGAATTGATGCCTGGAACCCGACCGATCTCTATCCCTCCCTACAAGATGGCCCCAGCCGAGTTAAAGGAGTTGAAAGAGCAATTGCAGGAGCTGGTAGAAAAGGGCTTCATCCGACAGAGTACCTCACCTTGGGGTGCTCCGGTCTTGTTTGTGAAGAAGAAGGATGGATCCCTCAGACTTTGTATCGACTACAGGCAGTTGAACAAAGTCACTACCAAGAATAGGTACCCTCTGCCAAGGATCGATGATCTATTCGACCAGCTAGCCGGAGCGGGTTGTTTTTCCAAAATAGATCTAAGATCGGGGTACCATCAGCTAAGGATAAGGGATGAAGATGTGTCGAAGACAGCTTTCAGGACCAGATATGGGCATTTTGAGTTCCTGGTAATGCCGTTCGGGTTAACAAACGCCCCTGCAGCATTCATGGATCTCATGAACAGAGTATTTAGCCAGTACCTGGATCACTTCGTTATTGTCTTCATAGATGATATCTTGGTGTATTCCAGGAATGCAGAGGAGCATGCCCATCATCTGCGGTTGGTCTTGCAGACTTTGAGGAAACATGGCTTGTATGCCAAATTCTCTAAATGTGAGTTCCGGCTGAGGAGAATTTCGTTCTTGGGGCATGTAGTGTCAGAGAATGGGGTAGAGGTAGACCCCAAGAAGACAGAAACTGTAACGACCCCAAAATGGACCGTCACCGGCGCTAGGATTCAGGTCGGCTTAAGGCCGCCAGAACCCGTAGCAAGCCTGCTATACTCTCTGTGTACCTGTAAAACTCATACATGATACATTTTCTGTGAAAATAAAAACTCTGTGCTGAACCAAGGCTTAACCTGTGCATGCACTATCTCTGTACTCTGTACTCTGTACTCTGTACTCTGTACTCTGTACCCCGGACTAGAGCTTGCTCTAGATGGGTTAACTCATACCTGTTAAGCCTGGTTTTTCATATACAGAAAAACATAGATACATACCAGATCATGTACAACACATACATCACTAAGTCAAGCACATGTCTACCTTTAGACACACAATTATTACATTTCTTTCAGATTACATGTCCACTCTAAGCTATTACAATTCTCTTTACTCTTTCCGTACTCTGCTGGACTGTCCCTGTACACTGGACACTGAACCTGCAAAACTGGGGTTAAGGGAGTGGGATGAGCTCTATAGCCCAGTGAGTAGAACAGTAAAATATCTCAGTAAAACATGATCTCATGAAATGCGTCATAACACAGACAAATCACATCAAGAGTAAACCTGTCACCACATAATCCCAGTAACCCGTGCCAGGCCGTAGACTGGGGTCCTGGACTTCCTGTACCATATATGTATATGTGTATATAACACCTGTACTTACCCTTTGCCAGTATAGACCAATTGCCTATACCCGCCAGGCCGTAGAATGGGGTCCTGGTCTTCCTTTACCTGCCAGGCCGTAGAATGGGGTCCTGGTCTTCCTGTCTGGAACTACTGGATCATTCAGCATTTACCCACACCAACAATGAAGCTATGCAATGCCACAGATTTGTGCATTCTAAATGCAATCACCCTATGGTATCAATATGATGCATGAAATATGCTAAAAGCAGTTATTGTCTGAATTCAATCAAGTAATCAGTTTAGTTCCACTCACCTCTGGCTCTGGACTGACTCTGCAGGTTCTGTATACTCTGAGCAGTACCCACTGCTGCTCTCTCTGGTTCCTCTGGTCTGTACAGATACAGATAAATGCAAATGAGGGACCAAACTAGCTTCTGAATACCTCTATTACACTCCCCCAGAAACCCTTTCAACTCACTCAACTAGTCATGCAAAGCATGCAAAAGAAAGCTGGACAGAATACTTTCGGCGGCAGGTTCGGCGGCCGAAAGTCCTCTCCAGAGACGAAACTCAAGCACCTTCGGCGGCCGAATCTAATGCTTCGGCGGCCGAACCCTTTCGGGGGCAAGTTTCGGGGGCCAAAAGGCATTCCAGAGACGAAAGTCTCTAACCTTCGGCGGCCGAATTCCCCAAACAGAGCCGAACATGCAAAACTCGCGGGGGCAAGCTGTGGCAGCCTAAGCCACCATTCAAGAGGTTCGGCTGCCGAACCTGAGTTCATCCAGAACTCAGCCCGTCGGCAAACCAAGCTCCTCCTTCCCTTCAACAGCTCCAAACATGCATACTTCAACTATTCCACACACATATACGCAAGTATATGTTCACAGGGGTCCAAAACTATCTAATAACCCCAAACAACAAATCAAACATATATACATGCATAAATCATCAAAACCACCATTTATCACCTAAACAGGCATCTCTCTCCATAACTCCCTTAAAACCTTCAGAAAACATGGAAACAGGGTCAAAAGCACCACTTACCTCCTGTAAGAAGAAGCTAAACACCCTGAACAAAAGAAAAACGAACCAACTCTCTTCACCCTCTCAAACACTTAGTTTTGTTTTTTGTCAAAACTTTCAATACCTTAGCAAACACACACTACTCATCTGCATGAGCAGTTAATATCACTTGCAGATGAGTCATGAGAAACGTGGCCTGTTCTAGGGCAAGAATCTGAGGCCAACATCTGTCAAACTACATGACTCAGCTGGCTGGCCACCTCAGCGTCGGCTGCCCAATCGCATGCAAACTCATGCAACCTTCGGGGGCCGAACTTGCACTTTGGAAGCCGAACGTTGAGCACTTTCGGCGGCCGAACTTACCTTCGGCGGCCGAACTTGGCTCATCAGCCTTGGGTCATTTCAACTCAAAACTTAGTTAAATCAGTAAAACACATATCACACATAGTAAAACATAAATCCTACCCTCCTCTAGAAGTCCGACACCCCGGATTCCACCGGACGACAGGAATTCCGATTCCGGATTCTAGCCGGGTATTACATTCTCCCCCCCTTAAAACATTCGTCCTCGAATGATTCGAAAAACAAACAAGTAACACATAAACTGGAGGAAACGAACCTTAAAACAAGTATGCATACTGCTGGAGCATAGACTCCCGCGTCTCCCAGGTGCACTCTTCTATATTGTGGTGGTTCCACAAAACTTTCACCATCGGGATCTCCTTGTTCCTTAGCTGTCTGATCTGTGTGTCCAGAATCCGTACTGGCTGCTCTATATAGGTGAGATCTGTATGAATCTCCACCTCAGGCTCACTCAGAACCTGATTCGGATCTGACACAAACTGCCGTAGCATAGAAACATGGAATACCGGGTGAATCCTCTCCATAGAAGCAGGCAAATCTAGCTTATACGACACATTTCCGATCCTCTGCAAAATCTCAAAGGGTCCAATGTATCGTGGCGCTAACTTACCCTTCTTCCCAAAACGAACTACTCCTTTCATTGGAGACACTTTGAGCAATACCATACTACCCTCTTGGAATTCTAACTGTTTTCTGCGAACGTCTGCATAACTTTTCTGTCTACTCTGCGCTGTTCTAATTCTATCTCTGATCACGGGCACTACGCGACTAGTAATCTCTACTAACTCTGGCCCTGTAAGAGCCTTCTCTCCTATCTCTTCCCAACAAACAGGGGATCTGCACTTCCTCCCATACAAAGCTTCATAAGGAGCCATCCCAATGCTAGCATGATGGCTGTTATTGTAGGCAAACTCCACCAAAGGTAGATGCTGCTTCCAAGAACCGCCAAAGTCTAACACACACATTCTGAGCATATCCTCAATGGTCTGGATGGTCCTCTCTGACTGTCCATCAGTCTGTGGGTGGAAAGCAGTACTAAACTCCAATCGCGTGCCCATCGCACTCTGCAGACTCCGCCAAAAGCGGGAGGTAAACTGAGGTCCTCTGTCTGAAACTATAGACACGGGAACTCCATGTAATCTCACGATCTCATCCAGATAGACCTGTGCCAACTTATGCACAGAATAGTTACTCCGAATTGGAAGAAAATGAGCAGATTTTGTGAGTCTGTCCACAATCACCCATATAGAGTCTATCCTGTTGAACGCTGCTGCTGGAAAACCCACTACAAAATCCATGGCTATGTTCTCCCATTTCCATTCTGGAATCGGCAATGGGTTAAGCATTCCTGCTGGTTTCTGATGCTCTAGTTTCACCCTCTGACAAACGTCACAAGCTGTTACAAACTGCGCCACTTCTTTCTTCATGGCTGGCCACCAATAGACCCTTTTGAGATCCTGGTACATCTTGGTGGCTCCTGGGTGAACACTATATCTCGCATTATGAGCTTCCCTCATAATGTGTTCCTTCACACTGCCCCTATCTGGTACACAAAGTCGACTTCCATAGCGAAGGATCCCTTTACTATCAAATCGGAACTCTGCACTGTTGCCTGACTGAACAGTCCTGGCAATTTTCTTCACTTCAGGGTCCTCATGCTGTCTCTGAGCGATCTGCTCCAGAAACACAGGTGTCACTCTCATCTGTGCTATCAACGCACCTGTACCAGACAACTCTAACTGTAACCCCTCTTCGAAGAGCTTATAAAGCTCCATCACTATTGGTCTCCGCTCTACTGCTATATGGGATAAACTGCCTAGTGACTTCCGGCTGAGGGTGTCTGCCACGACATTCGCCTTACCCGGATGATACTGGATCGTACAATCATAATCACTGAGCAATTCTACCCATCTCCTCTGCCTCATATTCAGCTCTCTCTGACTCAAGATGTACTGTAAACTCTTGTGATCAGTGAAGATCTCGCATTTAACCCCGTAGAGGTAATGCCGCCACATCTTAAGTGCAAAGATAACTGCTGCCATCTCGAGGTCATGGGTAGGGTAATTCAACTCGTGCTTCTTCAACTGTCTCGAAGCATAAGCTATCACCCTATCACTCTGCATCAATACACAACCCAATCCCACTCGAGATGCATCACAGAACACTGTGAAATCCTCATTACTCACAGGCAGAGCTAACACTGGTGCTGTTGTCAATCTCCGCTTGAGCTCCTCAAAACTCTCTTCACACTGGTCTGACCAGACAAACTTCTGGTTCTTCTGAGTTAGTTTGGTCATAGGAGCTGCTATCTTTGAGAAGTTCTGAACGAACCTCCTGTAGTAACCTGCCAGTCCCAGAAAGCTTTTAATCTCAGTCACTGTCGTGGGTCTGGACCAGTTAGCTACAGCCTCTATCTTCTTGGGGTCGACCTCAATACCTTCTGCTGATACCACGTGTCCCAAGAAGGCAATGCTCCTCAACCAAAACTCACACTTCGAGAACTTGGCATACAAACCATGCTCTCTCAGTGTCTGCAGAACTATCCTCAGATGCTGGGCATGCTCTTCTGCATCTCTGGAATACACTAAAATATCATCGATGAACACAATGACAAAGTGATCCAGAAACTCACTGAAAACTCTGTTCATGAGATCCATGAATGCTGCAGGGGCGTTAGTCAACCCGAACGGCATCACTAAGAACTCATAATGCCCATACCTGGTTCTGAAAGCTGTCTTAGGCACATCTGCCTCTCTGACTCTCAACTGATGATACCCGGATCTTAGATCTATTTTTGAGAAACAACCTGCTCCAGCAAGCTGGTCAAAGAGATCATCAATCCGAGGTAGCGGATATCTATTCTTGATAGTGACCTTGTTCAACTGTCTGTAGTCGATACAAAGTCTGAGGGATCCATCCTTCTTTCTAACAAAAAGCACTGGAGCACCCCAAGGTGAGGTACTAGGGCGGATGAAACCCTTATCTACCAAGTCCTGCAACTGTTCTTTTAACTCTTTTAACTCTGCTGGTGCCATCCTGTAGGGAGGAATAGAGATAGGTCTCGTACCTGGCAGCAACTCAATTTCAAACCCTATCTCCCTATCAGGTGGAAGTCCTGGTAAATCGTCTGGGAACACATCGAGAAACTCTCGGACTACTGGTACGGCGGCTGGTTCCCTCACCTGACTGTCTAGCTCTCTCACATGAGCTAGAAACCCCTGACAACCCCTCCTAAGCAAACGACGAGCCTGAAGGGCTGAAATCATACCTCTGGGTGTACCTCTCCTGTCTCCTCTGAAGACACACTCTGACCCATCCTGGTCTCTGAGACTCACTATCTTCTCTCTACAGTCCAAAGTCGCACTATATGTAGATAACCAATCCATCCCTAGAATGACATCAAAATCTGTCAAATCTAGAACCACAAGGTCAGCTGGAAGGTATCTACCCTCTATAAACACTGGACTGAAACGACAGACTGACACTGCCACTGATGGGTCGCATTTGGGTCCACTGACCCAGAGAGGATACTCTAACTCAGACCTGATCAAACCCAATCTCTCTATGGCTCTCGAAGCAATAAAGGAATGAGAAGCACCGGGGTCCATCAAAGCATACACATCTGAACACCCAATGATGAGATTACCTGACACCACTGTGTTCGATGTATTAGCCTCCTCCTGAGTCATAGTGAAAATCCGTGCTGGGGCTACAGGATTTCCACCTCGGGAACCTGCTGCTGAAGTAGAGGCTGCCCCTCTCCCTCTACCTCTGCCACTACTCTGAGGCATGGCTGGAGCCACTGGCTGCCCTACTGGCTGTGCTACACTGCCTGAACTCATCTGCTGGGAAGGTGCCACAAAAGTCACCTGAGGACACTCTCGAGCAAAATGCCCCACCTGTCCACATCTAAAACAGGCTGAAGATCCCAACTGACAAGCTCCTCTGTGTGGTCTTCCACATCTCCTACAGGCTGGAATAGTTGTGCCAGAGCTTGAGCCACTACCCATTCCCAGACCAGACTTGACTTTACTCCAGAACCTACTCTTTGTTCCTTTTGCCTTATCCCATCGTTTGTTACCTGAGGTGCCTGAACTGGGGGCCTTAGAACCCGAAGCCTGTGCCTGAGACTGTTTTTGAATCTTGGCACTAGCTTCCATCTTCCTAGCTGCATCCACAATAGAGTGGAAACTCTCCTTTTCTGCTGGAAGGATCAAAGAAGAATACCTGGGATGAAGTCTTAGGGTATATCTTCTAGCTTTCTTCTGATCAGTATCATAGGCCTGACCCACGTACTGAAGCAAATCTAGAAACTTATCTGTAAATTCATCAACCGTCATCTCATCTGTTTGTCTTAACTGTTCAAACTCTATTAGCTTCATCTCCCTGGAGCTATCAGGAAAAGCCCATCCTGCAAACTCATTAGCAAATTCTCCCCACGACATACTGTTCAGTCTAGGCTCTATATAGTTCCTAAACCATTCCCGAGCCTTCCTACACTTTAGTGTAAACCCTGCCATCTCAATGGCTCTACTACCATCCGCACCCAACTCATCAGTAATCATTTTTACACATCTCAGATACTCAAATGGATCATCTCCTGTATGAAACTTAGGAGCATCCAATTTAAGGTACTCAGTCATTTGCACCTTACTCCCAGATGAACTAGGTTGATGTCTGTCATCAACAGGGGCTACCGGTTCTGGTGGTGGTACTGGTTCATTTATTTCTGGGTATGCTGCACTTGGATGGATAGGGGAGGGTGGATACATAGGATCTGGTGGATATGATGGGTAATAGTAAGGATATGGCATATATGGCATAGATGTAGGATATGGGTCAAATCGAGAGTACTCCGACATACCTTCCATTGGATACTCTGGAACCTGGGAAACAGCTGGATAATCAAACCCTGAGACCTGAACACCTCCCAGAGATTCTCCCATACCTTCATCCATAGACGGATCAGTCTCCATGGCCTCCCTCTCTTCCTCTGATCTACCTCCTCTAACTATCCCTCTTCTGCTCTCGTCTACAGACCTTCTAGGGTCTATTGACATGCCTTCCCTGCTAGATCTCTGAGACCTTGCCCTCGGCAATGCAGGAGGATGAGCAGCTGGTCTCTCACTCTCTGGTGGGACTCCAGTCAATCGAACTGATCGACGAGTTCCTCTCATCTTTACTTTCTGAAAACACATAACATAGCACTTTAGCACATAAACATCACATATCAGTAAGACACATGCAAAACTCATAGCATATCATCGCAGTAACCAGATAGGACTCACGACCCTATCCTAGTGGACATGATTTCCTATTGTGCTTGACCAACTGTATTTTCTATGAGCCCGACACTCTCTCTATAGGTCCGACCATGTTAACCTAGGGCTCTGATACCAATCTGTAACGACCCCAAAATGGACCGTCACCGGCGCTAGGATTCAGGTCGGCTTAAGGCCGCCAGAACCCGTAGCAAGCCTGCTATACTCTCTGTGTACCTGTAAAACTCATACATGATACATTTTCTGTGAAAATAAAAACTCTGTGTTGAACCAAGGCTTAACCTGTGCATGCACTATCTCTGTACTCTGTACTTTGTACTCTGTACTCTGTACTCTGTACCCCGGACTAGAGCTTGCTCTAGATGGGTTAACTCATACCTGTTAAGCCTGGTTTTTCATATACAGAAAAACATAGATACATACCAGATCATGTACAACACATACATCACTAAGTCAAGCACATGTCTACCTTTAGACACACAATTATTACATTTCTTTCAGATTACATGTCCACTCTAAGCTATTACAATTCTCTTTACTCTTTCCGTACTCTGCTGGACTGTCCCTGTACACTGGACACTGAACCTGCAAAACTGGGGTTAAGGGAGTGGGATGAGCTCTATAGCCCAGTGAGTAGAACAGTAAAATATCTCAGTAAAACATGATCTCATGAAATGCGTCATAACACAGACAAATCACATCAAGAGTAAACCTGTCACCACATAATCCCAGTAACCCGTGCCAGGCCGTAGACTGGGGTCCTGGACTTCCTGTACCATATATGTATATGTGTATATAACACCTGTACTTACCCTTTGCCAGTATAGACCAATTGCCTATACCCGCCAGGCCGTAGAATGGGGTCCTGGTCTTCCTTTACCTGCCAGGCCGTAGAATGGGGTCCTGGTCTTCCTGTCTGGAACTACTGGATCATTCAGCATTTACCCACACCAACAATGAAGCTATGCAATGCCACAGATTTGTGCATTCTAAATGCAATCACCCTATGGTATCAATATGATGCATGAAATATGCTAAAAGCAGTTATTGTCTGAATTCAATCAAGTAATCAGTTTAGTTCCACTCACCTCTGGCTCTGGACTGACTCTGCAGGTTCTGTATACTCTGAGCAGTACTCACTGCTGCTCTCTCTGGTTCCTCTGGTCTGTACAGATACAGATAAATACAAATGAGGGACCAAACTAGCTTCTGAATACCTCTATTACACTCCCCCAGAAACCCTTTCAACTCACTCAACTAGTCATGCAAAGCATGCAAAAGAAAGCTGGACAGAATACTTTCGGCGGCAGGTTCGGCGGCCGAAAGTCCTCTCCAGAGACGAAACTCAAGCACCTTCGGCGGCCGAATCTAATGCTTCGGCGGCCGAACCCTTTCGGGGGCAAGTTTCGGGGGCCAAAAGGCATTCCAGAGACGAAAGTCTCTAACCTTCGGCGGCACCTTCGGCGGCCGAATTCCCCAAACAGAGCCGAACATGCAAAACTCGCGGGGGCAAGCTGTGGCAGCCTAAGCCACCATTCAAGAGGTTCGGCGGCCGAAAGAACCTTTGGCTGCCGAACCTGAGTTCATCCAGAACTCAGCCCGTCGGAAAACCAAGCTCCTCCTTCCCTTCAACAGCTCCAAACATGCATACTTCAACTATTCCACACACATATACGCAAGTATATGTTCACAGGGGTCCAAAACTATCTAATAACCCCAAACAACAAATCAAACATATATACATGCATAAATCATCAAAACCACCATTTATCACCTAAACAGGCATCTCTCTCCATAACTCCCTTAAAACCTTCAGAAAACATGGAAACAGGGTCAAAAGCACCACTTACCTCCTGTAAGAAGAAGCTAAACACCCTGAACAAAAGAAAAACGAACCAACTCTCTTCACCCTCTCAAACACTTAGTTTTGTTTTTTGTCAAAACTTTCAATACCTTAGCAAACACACACTACTCATCTGCATGAGCAGTTAATATCACTTGCAGATGAGTCATGAGAAACGTGGCCTGCTCTAGGGCAAGAATCTGAGGCCAACATCTGTCAAACTACATGACTCAGCTGGCTGGCCACCTCAGCGTCGGCTGCCCAATCGCATGCAAACTCATGCAACCTTCGGGGGCCGAACTTGCACTTTGGAAGCCGAACGTTGAGCACTTTCGGCGGCCGAACTTACCTTCGGCGGCCGAACTTGGCTCATCAGCCTTGGGTCATTTCAACTCAAAACTTAGTTAAATCAGTAAAACACATATCACACATAGTAAAACATAAATCCTACCCTCCTCTAGAAGTCCGACACCCCGGATTCCACCGGACGACAGGAATTCTGATGCCGGATTCTAGCCGGGTATTACAGAAACTGTGGCTAACTGGCCTAGACCCACTTCAGTGACGGAGATCAGGAGTTTCTTGGGTTTGGCAGGTTACTACAGGAGGTTCGTTCAGGACTTCTCGAAAATAGCAGCTCCTCTGACCAGACTAACCAGGAAGAATCAGAAATTTCTGTGGACCGACCAGTGCGAAGAGAGTTTTGAAGAGCTTAAGAAGAGGTTGACTTCAATACCAGTTTTAGCTCTGCCATCTAGTGATGAGGACTTTACAGTCTTTTGTGATGCATCCCGTGTGGGACTGGGTTGTGTACTAATGCAGAAGGAGAGGGTGATCGCTTATGCTTCTAGGCAGTTGAAGAAGCATGAGTTGAATTACCCCACACATGACCTAGAGATGGCAGCAGTAATCTTTGCACTCAAGATGTGGAGGCACTACCTCTATGGGGTAAAATGTGAGATCTTCACAGATCATAAAAGCCTACAGTACATCCTGAGTCAAAGAGATCTGAACTTGAGACAGAGGAGATGGGTGGAGCTGCTGAGTGACTATGATTGCAAGATTCAGTATCATCCGGGTAAGGCGAATGTCGTGGCAGACGCCCTAAGCCGGAAGTCACTAGGCAGTCTATCCCACATATCGGCAGAGAGGAGGCCAGTGGTGAAGGAGTTCTACAAGCTTGTTGAGGAAGGTCTACAGATGGAGTTATCTAGTACAGGTGCCTTGGTGGCCCAGATGAGAGTGGCACCCGTGTTTCTGGAGCAGGTGGCTCAGAAACAGCATGAGGACCCGGAGTTAGTAAAGATTGCCAGGACTATTCAGTCAGGCAATGATAGTGAGTTCAGATTCGACAGCAAGGGGATCCTCCGCTATGGGAGCAGACTATGTGTACCAGATGACATCGGGTTAAAAGGAGACATTATGAGGGAGGCTCATAATGCAAGATACAGCATTCACCCCGGAGCCACCAAGATGTATCAAGATCTAAAGAAGGTTTATTGGTGGCCAGCTATGAAGAAAGAAGTGGCACAGTTTGTGTCAGCCTGCGAAGTGTGTCAGAGGGTGAAGCTGGAACATCAGAAGCCGGCTGGAATGCTTAACCCGCTACCTATTCCAGAGTGGAAATGGGAGAATATAGCTATGGACTTCGTAGTAGGGTTACCGGCGGCGTCCAACAGAGTGGACTCCATATGGGTGATTGTGGACAGACTCACCAAATCTGCTCACTTCATTCCTGTCAGGAGTGGCTACTCTGTGGACAAGTTGGCACAGGTATATGTGGATGAGATCGTCAGGCTGCATGGGGTTCCGGTTTCGATAGTGTCGGATAGAGGGCCCCAGTTCACCTCCAGGTTTTGGCGGAGTCTGCAGAATGCCATGGGTACTAGGTTGGATTTCAGTACTGCCTTCCACCCCCAGACTGACGGACAGTCAGAGAGGACCATCCAGACCATAGAGGATATGCTAAGAATGTGTGTGCTGGACTTTGGCGGTTCTTGGAGGCAGCATCTACCTTTGGTGGAGTTTGCCTACAATAACAGCCATCATGCTAGCATCGGGATGGCTCCATATGAAGCTTTGTACGGAAGGAAGTGCAGATCACCTGTTTGCTGGGAGGAAGTTGGAGAAAAGGCCTTGGCAGGGCTTGAGCTAGTAGAGATCACCAGCAGGGTGGTACCCATAATCAGAGAGAGAATCAAGACTGCTGCCAGCAGACAGAAGAGCTATGCAGACGTCCGCAGAAGACAGTTAGAGTTTCAGGAGGGGGATCTGGTATTGCTCAAGGTGTCTCCAATGAAAGGAGTGGTTCGCTTTGGGAAGAAAGGTAAGCTAGCCCCACGATACATCGGACCCTTCGAAATCTTGCAAAAGATTGGGAATGTGTCGTACAAGCTGGATTTACCTGCTTCAATGGAAAGAATCCATCCGGTTTTCCATGTTTCAATGTTGAGGAAGTTTGTGTCAGATCCGAGCAAGGTTCTTAATGAGCCTGATGTGGAGGTCCAAGAGGATCTCACCTATGTTGAACAGCCAATACAGATCCTAGACACCCAGATCAGGAAGTTAAGAAACAAGGAAATCCCGATGGTGACAGTCCTGTGGAACCACCACAACTTGGAAGAGTGCACTTGGGAGACACGGGAGTCCATGCTCCAGCAATACCCTTATCTTTTCTGAGGTTAGTTCCCTGTGAGTTTTATGTGTTTTGCATGTAAGTTGTGTTTTATGCCATGCTATGTGTACTAGTTGAGGTACATTCGGGGACGAATGTTCTTAAGGGGGGGAGAATGTAATACCCGGCTAGACTCCGGTATCGGAATTCCTACCGTCCGGTAGAATCTCGGATGTCGGAAGCCTCTAGTAGGGTAGAAACATGTTTTCATAAAATGTTTTAAGATATTTCATGGTTTTAAGTATGAAAATTAAATGAGTTTTTGTATGAAAAGTCTTTGGAGGAAAACCCAGGTTCGGCCGCCGAAAGTCAAGTTCGGCCGCCGAACATGCATGCGTTTTGGAGGCACGTTAGGCCCCCGAAAGCATGAGTGAGGGAAGTTTAGGTTCGGCCGCCGAAACCTAAGTTCGGCCGCCGAACATGGCATGCATGCGGAAGCACTTTCGGCCCCCTAACGTGGCCTGGCCAGCCACCTATAAAAGGGTCACTTAGTCGAAATGGGCGAGCTTTCTCCCATTTTCGGCCATAGCTAGCTTCCGACCTCCCTCTCCCCAGATCTTGTGTTCTTTCTTCAAATCTCCTCCATTTTTCTTGAGTTTTCACCTCTCATTGCAAGTTTTGAGCATTTAAGACAAGTTTTGGAGCTTTGGGAACTCAGGAGCTCATTTGCTTGGATCTCCGAGTTTAGGTCGTCTCTCTCTCGATCTTCAAGAGGTAAGAGCCGATCTTAAGCTCATTGTATATTTTAAGTAAGTTTTAAGTGATTTTATGGGGTAGAATGGCATGTATAGGGTTGTATGAGTTTTAAGCAAATGTTATGTTTTTTAACAATGTGGCATGTTTGAAGTGTTGTAGTTGGGGTATTTGATAGTTTGAGACCCCTAGGTGTGATGTATGATGTGTATGCATGTTTTAGAACAAGTTTATGCATGATTGGTTAGTTTTGAAGGCATAAATGCATAAGGGAGCCAAGTTTCTGCCCTTTGGCAAAAATCAGGTTCGGCAGCCGAAGGAGCTTTCGGCCGCCGAACATGGCTGGGGAGGCAAGCCTTTCGGCTGCCGAAGTTGCCCCCGAAAAGAGATTTTCCTCTCTGTCTGGGAATTTTGGCCTCCGAAGGTGCCGCCGAACATGCATGAGTTTCGCCTCTGTCTGGGAGTTTCGGCCGCCGAAGGTGCCGCCGAACCTGCCTGACTTTCGGCTCTAGAGGGACTTTCGGCCGCCGAACCTGCCGCCGAAAGTGCCCTGTTCAGCCATTTCTTGCATGTTTTTCTATGATTGTTTCATGATGTTTTAGGGGGTTTTTGGGGAGTATATTAGAGTTATGTTTATGTATGTTTGGTCCCTCATTGGAGTCCACCTGTGTAGGTTCGGACCCGAGGAATCGAGGACCCCAGCAGTGAGCCAGCTGCTACAGAGTTTGTCAGAGCTAGCCAGAGGTGAGTGGAATAAACCTTAAGTTTTAAAATATATGAAATATGAATTTTGAGCATGATCCATGCATCATGAATGCCATGAGATGTAGTAGGTTGTTTGCATTAGTATTCACGAATATGTTGCATTGCATTTATGATGTTGATGTGGATTGGTTATTGGATGATCCTTTAGTCCTCATATGGCATGATGATGTTATGGTATGATATGGTATGGAAGTCCAGGTTGTACCCATTCTACGTCCCTGGCACAGTTGGACTGTATGATATGTTATGTTAAGGGAAAGACCGGTTGTACCCATTCTACGTCCCGGCACAGTTGGACTATGTAGAGGACTATTGGTGACAATGCCATCCGAGATGTGCTTTGTTGTGATGTGTTGCATTACATAATGGCATGAAATTTTAATATATGATTTCACTATTTTGCTCACTGGGCTTTGTAGCTCACCCCTCTCCCCTAACCCCAGATGTGCAGGTACAGGGTAGACCAGGAGGTTAGCCAGACTTTTGAAGTATGTCTATGTAATAGTTAGATTGTGGACATGACAATTGTACTATGATGTAATGTAAGAGATTCAGTATGTTATGTAATGAGGTATATTGAGGTTATAGATGTGCTTGACCCTATGAGTATTGTAATCCCTTGTTGATGCATGATCTCAGATATTTGATGATACAGATGTTAGCCAACTCAACGCATGTATATCGCCCATTGGGGCATTGATGAGATCCCACAGAGGGGTCAAGTTTATGATTATGTTTTAGTGCATGCTCAGGTTGAGTTGGTGTATGAGAAATGAATGAAAGAAAAGTTTAAATTTTTATGTATGATTGTTGATCATGTATGGGATTAAACAGGTTTACAGGTTATATGTCAGGCTTGCTACGGGTCCTGGCGGCCTTAAGTCGATCTGGATCCTAGCGCCAGTAGAGGTCCGATTTTCGGGTCGTTACAGAAAACCTCTAGAAGGGTAAAATCATATTTTTATAAAATGTTTTAAATGTATTTTATGATTTTAAACAAGAAATTGAGTTTTCAATGAAAAAGACTATGGAGGCATTTCCAGGTTCGGCCGCCGAACCTCAAGTTCGGCCGCCGAAGATTGGATAGTTTTGGGGGGCAAGTTAGGCTTCCGAAAGTGGCAAAGGTTCGGCCGCCGAAGGTCATGTTCGGCCGCCGAACTTGCATGAGTTTTGGAGACACTTTAGGCTGCCGAAAGGTGGTCTGGCAGCCCCTATATAAGAGCTCCATGGCCGAAACGGGCGAGTTTTCTCTCCATTTTCGGCCACGGTGAGTTCTTGCTCTCCCATGGTTCGTTTTTGATGTTTTTCCTCCAATTTTTCAAGTTTTAACAAGTTTTATCTTGGTTTGAAGATATTTGAGCATAAAGGGCAAGTTGTGGAGCTTGGGGACCAAAGGA